>NW_027507784.1:56901106-57328606 GCF_037356315.1 Lithobates pipiens
TATATATATATATATATATATATATATATATATTATATGTAGAGTAGGCATTCAAATGACTTCCAATGGAGGATGATGAGGACAAGGTGTAACGGGGCAACTGTATTGTCTTCACCTTCCTCCATTGGAAGTCCTCTGAGTGCCTATTTTACCTTAAACTATATTACATATACATACATATCTCAATCATCTCATGTATTAATAATATAGCTGAATATATATATATATATATATATATATATATATATATAATGTCCATGGTAGAGAGTCCTATGATCAGACAGGTAGGAGGAGATCGTCTCACCTGTGTAGTGGGATGGGAAGGTAGGTGTTCACAGGTAGGTGGTATGGATGGAGCTGAGTCCGGACATGTCCTCCTCTCCCCGGTCTCTCTCCTCTACCTGCCCCGTCCTCAGAGCTCCGCTCCCCCGTTTCCTCCTCCTCCACTCTCCGCTACAACTTCCAACTTCTCCGCAAACTTCTCCGCACTTCTCCCTCCAGCGCCGGACTCCGCCACCTACTCCGATCTCCGCTCCTCGGTCATTCCTGTGCCCGCCACCCCGCACACCCCGCACACCCCGCACCGGGATCTCCCTGTCTCTCCTCCGGCACTTCAATCCCACCGGGCGGCTCAGTGCGAGCGCTCAACTCCCCCAGCGCCGCCTCCTGCAGTACTGAGAGCGGCCGCTAGATGTCAGGAGAGGGGACGTCCCAGTGTGGGGTCACCAGAGGGCACCGATCAGGACACATTCCTCATCATCGGAACCTTCCAAACTTTTCCTCTTGCAGCATTACACTGATCTCTGCTTATAGACAGAGGGCATTCTATTGAAGTGTGCATCCTTCTTAAAGCTGAACTCCAGGATAAGTTAACAGTGTGTACATACATTCATCATGTGACTTCTTACTGGACCCACCTGATTTGTATATTTCCTCCACATCTGTGCTGTGATCACTGTTAGACTTTCTCCCTGTAATAAAGACCGCTCACTGCTGATCTCTGTCCTTGTGCAGGATGCCTGGTCTGGTCTCCGCCCCCTCCTGTCCTTGTTTGCAGGCAGCCTATAGTGGGTGGAGCCTGTGGAGCTCCGCTCTCTGCACAGGCTATGTACAGTACATGTCAATGCTACTTTAACAAGGTAATATCTGGGTTTGTGAAGACATTTGGTGCACACAAAATAGATATTTATGCTAAGACCCCTTTAACAGTGAGGCAGTTTTCAGGAGTTTTAGCGCTAGAAATAGTGCCTTTTAAAGTGCCGGAAAACTTCCTCCCATTCATTACAATGGGTGCTTTCGCACTGGGCGGTGTGCTTGCGGGACTTTCCAAAAAGCCCTACAAGCAGCACCTTTGGGGCACTTTGGGAGCTCTGTATACGGCGCTCCCAAAACGCCTTTGCCCATTGCAATGAATGGGTAGCACTGCCGAAGGGCCTGAAAAACGTTTTAGAAGCACTGCAGCATTGGGAGTTTTTAACCCCTTCTTTAAATGAATGAATAACTTGTATAGCAATACATATGCGTACTATATCGCCTCAGGGCGCTTTTGCCACCAGTGTCCATCTGGGTTTTCAGAAGAGATGGGTCTTAAGCTTCTTCCTGAAGGCCAGATAGTTTTCCTCCGAGCGGATGTCCGCAGGTAGAGCAATCCATAGCCGTGGTCCTTGGACTGCCAACCTTTGTTCACCTTTTAATTTATAACGGGTCTTGGCGATGTGGAGGAGGTTCTGGTTAGTTGACCGGAGAGTGCGACCTGGGGTGTAGTGCTTTATTTTGTCGCAGAGGTATTGCAGAGCTTTTCCTTGTGTCTAGCCAATCGAGGGTCCTCAGGGACGGTCTGATTGATTCCCATGTTTTTTTTTTCCAGTTATCAGTCTGGCTGCTGTGTTCTGGACGGTTTGTAGATGTGAAATTTGGTATTTTGAAAGTCCTAGGTAGAGGGAATTTGCGTAGTCGAGTCGGGAATTGATGATTGTTCCAACTACCGCTGCTGTTTCTCCTTCTGGGATGAAGGGGATGAGTCTACGCAGTAGGCGAAGAAGGTAGTGGGATCCGCTGACTACTGATCCTATTTGCTCATCCATCGTCATGTTTGAGTCAAAGATGACTCCGAGGCTTTTGGCTTTAGTGCTGGGGGTGATGGGTTGTCCGAGGATGGTGAGTGGTGTGGACATCGGGGTTAAAAGTGCCCCACTAGTGGCCAAAAAGCATTGATTAAAGAGCTCTTTAGCATTAACCTGGTCCCAGTGTGAAAGGGGTCCTAAATGGTTATAAACAATCTCCTTGTAAAAAAAAACCTATTCCGTTTCTAATATAAATGAAAGGCAAAAAATTTGTGTATAGATTAAAAAAATTATTATAAATACTTTGTTTCCTATTTTTATAAATGATCACATTCCCTCTGTTCTCAGCTGCATAAGAGCTGGGGAGGAGAAGCAGCAGAACACTGAGCTTCCCAGTGAAAGGCTGTGCAGCATGGAGGGGGGGGGGGGGGTTTCAGGTCTGATCATTGGAGGAGAGCAGGCTGAGTTCTCAGCATAGCTATAGAACAGACCACGCTGTGCTCTTCTGCTTAGTGTGGTCAGTTTTTTAATGGAAAGCAGAGGGACTAATGCCGCGTACACACGTAGCCGACTATCCGACGGACTTAGTCTGGTGGACTTCCCACTAGACTGTCCGTCGGACTTTCCGAACGGGCTACTTACCCACACACGGCACTTTTTCAGCGGACTAATACAGCGCACTAAGTCCGCCGTACTATCCAATCTACTTTTGAAATGAACGGACTCGCCCACACACGCGGAGAAAAGTAAGTCCGCTCATTTCGAGCGCGTCTCCAGGTAGCCACCTGGTATGGACTTAAAGGGGAACCCCAACGCCGAAAAAAATCGGCGTGGGGGTCCCCCCTAGGTCCACATCAGACCATTGTCCGAGCACGCTACCCGGCCGGCCAGGAAAGGGGGGCGAACAAGCGCCCCCCCTCCTGAGCCGTACCAGGCCGCGTGCCTTCAACATGGGAGTTGCCTTGGGGAAGGGGGGGCCGCGCGGCCCCCCCACCCCAAAGCACCTTGTCCTCATGTTGATGAGGACAAGGGCCTCTTCCCGACAACCCTGGCCGTTGGTTGTCGGGGTCTGCGGGCGGGGGGCTTATCAGAATCCGGGAACCCCCTTTAATAAGGGGGCCCCGGATACCGGCCCCCCACCCTATGGGAATGAGTATGGGGTACATCGGTTGATGTCACATGGGTTGATGTCACATGGGTTGATGTCACATGGCGACAGTCCTAGCATCCTCCGGGACTGTGACATCGTAAGGGGGCGGGGTCACCATGTGACATCAACCCATGTGACATCAACCGATGACCCTGCCCCTTGTCCCTATATAAGTCGCCGCGCAGCGTGTCCCTGGCATTGCGGCCGGAGAGAGCGTCGAGTCAACATCTCCAGGAGAAGAAGGAGAAGAAGGAGAAGAACGGAAGGCGGCGGCGACAGAAGACCGGGCCACCGCCTGTAAAAGAGCTAGAAGAAGGCGCGGTGGCCCGACAGAAGAACCGAAGAGGGGGACAAGACCCCCGAAGTCGGAAGAAGAGGCCGCGGTGAGGAAGAAAGCCGAGTCCGGCGAGAAGACCCCCAAAGACGGAAGATCCACGGAGCTGTGCAATAAACTATTTTATCTTGTGTGTTGTGTTTTTTTGTACTTTTTTCACAGGTGAATGGGTAGGGGTACATTGTACCCCATACTCATTCATTTAGGGTGGGGGGCCGGTATCCGGGGGCCCCCTTATTAAAGGGCGCTCCCGGATTCCAATAAGCCCCTCGCCCGCAGACCCCAACAACCAACGGCCAGGGTTGTCGGGAAGAGGCCCTTGTCCTCATCAACATGGGGACAAGGTGCTTTGGGGTGGGGGGGGCGCGCGGCCCCCCCCTTCCCCAAGGCACCTTGTCCCCATGTTGAGGGCACGCGGCCTGGTACGGCTCAGGAGGGGGGGCGCTAGTTCGCCCCCCCTTTCCTGGCCGGCCGGGTAGCGTGCTCGGACATGGGGTCTGATGTGGACCTAGGGGGGACCCCCACGCCGTTTTTTTTCGGCGTTGGGGTTCCCCTTTAAGTTCATACCAGGTGGCGGGGCCAGCGACGTCTCCTTCGCGGGCCCCGCCTACCTGGAGACCCGCTCGAAATGAGCGGACTTTTCTCCGGGCGGCAAAAAAGTTCGTTCATTTCGAAAAGTACGGCGGACTGGCATATACACGGCCGGATTGTCCGCCGAAATGCGAGTCCGGCGGGAAGATTGGAGTGCAAAACTACTTTCTAAGTCCGCCGTACTTTCGGGTCAAAAAAGTCCGCCGGAGGCTACACACGGGGGGATTGTCCGGCGGACTTGAGTTTGCCGGAATTTTCCACCCGATTGTTTGATCGTGTGTACGCGGCATTAGAGATACACCAGGGATTTCACATAAAGGAAGCAATACAAAGAGAACAGGATGCTTTTTTCATACAAGTACATGGTACAGCAGGCTCATATCAGGAATATGAAATGTTGGGGTAACTCCAAGAAAAATGTAGATGTAGACTCCAGATTTTCATTGCAAATCTTTATTGCTACATGAAGGTCAAGATTAAAAACAGCTTATATATTTTAACAGCTTGCTTACAAACGCATGTGTTAAGCCATGCATCGACACACATAATGCACATAAACACATTATGATGCACATTGATTGCATATGTTAACATGCACAATGTCTGAGATATCATCCTTCAAATTCAGTGATGTAATGGTACGTCGTTGGATGGGAAGCAGCTAAAGGGGATTGGTTTGGGGGGCAGTAAACGTGCAGCAACTCCCCCAAATTGAGTATAAAGTAGTATCTCACCCAGTGGCAACCCATCCATAGCCCCCCCCCCCCCCCCCCAGCAGTCACAATTTTTTTTAAAAAAAGGGTCCTTTAAAAAAAAAATAGCAGGCGAGGCGCTTAATTTGCAGACTTTTGACCTGCTTTGTGGCGCAGTCCATCGCACTGGACAACTTGAGCCCGTAGCACCTGCTTTGTTCTCCGAGTTGGAGCCCTTTCACACCAACGGCATTTTGCAGGCGCTATAGCGTTAGAAATAGCGCCTGCAATCCGCCCTCAAACTGCTGCACCATTCACTCCGGTGTGAAAGCCCTGAGGGCTTTCACAATGGAGCGGTGCGCTGGCAGGATGTCAGGAAAAGTCCTGCCAGCAGTTTCTTTGGAGCGGTGAAGGAGCGGTGAAGGAGCGGTGTGTTTAGCACTTCTTCACCGCTGCTCCCCATTGAAATCAATGGAGCAGCGCTGCAATACCGCCGGCAAAATGCGATACTGCAGCGTATTTCGGGCGGTTTTAACCCTTTCTCGGCCGCTAGCGGGGGTAAAAGCACCCCGCTAGAGGCCGAAATGCGCTGCAAATCCGGCGGTAAAACGCAGCTAAAAATAGCTGCGTTTTACCGCCGACGCTATAGGCTCAGCGGTGTGAAAGGGGTCTTAAGAAGAACATCACTTCCAGTTTGCCGACACTTGCTGGAGCAAGGATTAGGCTTTCTGCTCCCTCCATCCTGCAGGGGGAGATAGACAGCCGGTAGACTTTCCTTCCTCTCTCCCCTTATCACTTGTAGCTTATCACACGGCTGGAGTGGAGAGAGGAAGGAGCTGCCTTTATTCTGGAGAGCTGTGCCACAACTGGCTGTGAGTACACAAGGAAGGGGGAGGAGAGGGGGGACACTCTGATGCAAGGGGTAAACTTTAATGGGGGACACTCTAAATGCAGACATGCTATTTACAATGTACAGAATGCAGACATGTGCAATTTACAATGTGCAGAATGCATACATGTGCGATTTACAGTGTGCAGAATGTACACATGTGCTATTTACAAGGTGCTGAATGTAGACATGTGCAATTTGCAGTGTGCAGAATACAGACAGTAATGACACATAATCACCTGATAAATGCCTATTTAGAGTCCTTTATTACTAATAGTGTCATTTTTCAGTTTATTTGCGCCGATCTGCGAGGCTGTGCTATATACCGTGATCTGCGAGGCTGTGCTATATACTGTGATCTGCGAGGCTGTGCTATATACTGTGATCTGCGAGGCTGTGCTATACACCATGATCTGTGAAGCTGTGCTATATATCATGATCTGTGATGCTGAGCTATTTACTCTGTCCTGTGATGCTGAGCTATATACACTGTCCTGTGATGCTGAGCTGTATACTCCTGACACTATGGGTGGAAGAAAGTGTAATACAGGAGGTGGAGTGGGTAGATTCTATAAGGGATGGGGCTATGAGAAGTGGGGGGGGGGGTCAAAAAGGAAGGGCAGGGTCTGGCCCCCTCCCATCCTAAAACTTCACCAGCCGCCACTGATCTCACCATTTATGATCATCAGCATTATTATAATCACACAGGCAACACAGTAAACAGGTGCTCTACCATGGCTCTGTGTCACATAGCTGTTGGGTGCTGACTTTGTTAACTTATGGCTATACTGTATATAACACAGCACAGCCATAACAAAGTCAGCACCCACAAGCAATGCAACATCATAGAGACACGATAGAGCACCTGTTTACTGTGATGCCTGTGTGATTATTGTAATGCTTATAACCTGCTGTGCTGTGAGATACATAATGGGACACAGTGAGTATTCTCGGCTCTATTCCCCACTCACAGTGTCCAGTGCAGCCACACGCTCTTCCTGCTCTTCCCTGTCAGACACTCAACTTCTTCATATCCGGTGCGGACTGCAGCCGGGAGCTGGGCAGAGAATCACAGTATTACTCCATCAGCCAGGACTAATAGAATAGTGGGGCGGCATGATGTACATGCACCACAAAATTAAAGAAATAGTCCCTTCTCTGCACTCCCCTCCTGGGCCCCTCTGTTGACCTGATGGGGCCCAGGAAAATTATATAAAGCCCCCTTCTATAAGCAAGTTGGAGCGAAGGAAGAGTTTATAAAACTATTTTTTTTTAAATGCAGTAACAAACTGTAATGCTGCCCGGACCCGCTGTGCAGCTGATGGGGGCAGGCCCAGTACAACAGGGCTGGTTGTACTGTCCTATCAGCGGCCCTGCTTACACCAATTCTAGGGGTTATTATTGCATTCACTGACATCAATGCTGGGGGTTATTATCACTGACCACAATTCTGGGGGTTATTATTGCATTCACTTACACCATTCTGGAGGTTATTAACACTGACACCAATTCTGGGGGTTATTATTGCATTCACTGACATCAACGCTGGGGGTTATTATTGCATTCACTGGCATCGATGCTGGGGGTTATTATCACTGCCCATGAAACCAATTCTGGGTGTTATTTTCACATCCACTGACACCAATGTTGGGAGTTATAATTGTATCCACTTATACTAATGCTGGTAGGTATTATTGTGTCTACAGATACCAATAGTGGGTGTTATTATTGCATCCACAGACACCAATTTTATTATTGCATCCACAGACACCAATGCTGGGTGTTATTATTACATCCACAGACACCAATGTTGGGTGTTATTATTGCATCCACTGACACCAATGTTGGGTGTTATTATTGCATCCATTGACACCAATGTTGGGTGTTATTATTACATCCACAGACACCAATGTTGGGTGTTATTATTGCATCCACTGACACCAATGTTGGGTGTTATTATTGCATCCACTGACACCAATGTTGGGTGTTATTATTGCATCCACTGACACCAATGTTGGGTGTTATTATTGCATCCACTGACACCAATGTTGGGTGTTATTATTGCATCCACAGACACCATTGTCGGGAGTTATGATTGCACCCAATAATACTAATGTCGGTGGTTATTATTGTGTCCACAGATACCTATGTTGGGGGTTATCATTACTGTCACTGACTGCAGTGCTGGGGGTTATTATTACTGTCACTGGCACCAATGCTAGGGGCTATTATTTTTGCACTGCAACCAATGCTGGGGGTTATTATTACCGCCACTGGCATCAAAACTAGGGATTATTGCATTCCAATATCTTCTGTGCACATTGCGATACACACACTGCAAAAATTACAGCAGGGACAACATTTTTGGGCGTTGAGGGGCACTATAGCAATTTCATTTTGAATATGTTGCCTAACTTGATGCAATGCACCTTAATACATGTAAATTTGCTGCTATTGTGTGGCCTAGTGGAAGTGGCGCACTTGAGGCCTTCTATAAATTTTAAGCTGACCACCACTGATCTGAACACTGTGCAAAAATGAAACATGTCCTACTTTTGTTTTTACTGCACACACACACATACCACATCAGTGTGAACTGAAACAATAGGACATTAGGCAAATTGACTTGTTCTTGCGTAGGACAATGCAGCCCCACATTGCTGGTGTGAATGAACCCTAAAACCACTTGCACACATGTGGCTGAGCCCGTTCAAAGTAAATGCATCTTTCCCCTGCCCAGGAAGGCACAGTGTAGGGTATGGCCTCCTATAGACATGAATGGCTGTGTACTGCTATACTCATTTAGGCTAATCATATAGTAAACATGCTGGTACCATTATAAACAAGTATAGCATATGGTTGTATTATAATAAAATAAGAGCATTTTCTAATTTTTGCATATACCTGTAAGCTATGCTCATGTTTACAATAGCACCAGTATATACCCAGAGTACAGCCATTCATGTCTATGGGATGCTGCACACTGCACCTGGGCAGAGGAAAGATTAAGGCATTGACACAGGACAGGCTCAGCCATGAATGTGCAGGGGGACTAACTGTTTTACCTGGACATTAGATAAATAGGGGCCCTAAAATGTGTTGCACACAGGCTCCCTTTGGTGACTCTGTACACTACTGGCTGCAATTACTTGTTTCCTGGCTGTGTCTGGGTATAGTACTTTTTATTCCCCATCCTAGAACAAGCATGCAGTAAATGAGTGTGAGAAAACAATCAGCATTCCTTCATTCTTATGCTTGTTCCAGGTCAGTAACTTCAAAGGTATTTCAGCCATTAGATTAGCATGTTAGCCAGGTAACTAACATTCTCCAACTGAGAGGTCAAGACAGTGGCAAATAATATTCTCCAATGGAGAGGTCACAGCAGCCAGATAACTAACATTCTCCAGGAAAGGGGTCATGCCAGCCAGGTAACTTCAGTCAAGTAACTTAAATGTTCAACTCCAGGCAAAAAAAATTAAAATTTCCATGCAGTTGTACAGTACCTGTACTGCAACGGTCAGCGGCTTGTTTTGCTCAGGGGTGAGGAAAAAGCTTATACTCACCCAATCCTTTGTTCCAACAAAAAATAGCTTTCCCCCACGGTCCAGCAATGGACTGTTCCTGGTGTATGGAGCCTGCTCTGGGTGTGATGACATCAGGAACAGTCCACAACTCAAGACAGCTGGAGCATGGGGGTGCCAGACCAGTCTTTTCTCCTCTCCCCTAGACAAAAACGAGCAGTTAACCCTAGAGGTCGACCGATATGGGTTTTTCTCTGGCCGATGCCGATGCCGATATTTAGAAATCATGGCGGCCGATAACCTATATATGATGCCGATTTTTTTGGGCCGATATGTTAGGCCGATTTTTTTTTTTTTTAATCCCCCTTGACCTCGTAAAATCTAACATACCTTTCCCACTGGGACATTTTTCAGGCGCTTTTGGGCTAAAAATAGCGCCTGTAAACTGCCTGCAAAACGGCTCCCCTGCAGTCTGTGTGAAAAACAGAGTGCTTTCACACTGAGTGCCCGTTCACACAGGGGCGACACGACTTGCAGCGCCACTCACAGACGCGACCTGCACACGACTTCAGCAGCGACTTGCAAAACGACGACTGTATAGAAGTCAAGTCGCCTGAAGTCGTCCCAAAAATAGTACAGGAACCTTTTTCTAAGTCGGAGCGACTTGAGTCGCTCCTATTAGAACGGTTCCATAGTACAGAACGGAGCGCGACTTGTCAGGCGACTAAGTCGCCTGACAAGTCGCGGTAGTGTGAACGGGCACTAAGGTGATGCGCTGGCAGGATCTTAAAAAAAGTCATGCAAGCAGCACATTTGGAGTGGTGTATACCGCTCCTCCACCACTCCTGCCCATTGATATGAATGGGCACCACTGCCGAAGCGCATGCAATGCGATTTGGCAGCGGTGCTTCACGAGCGCATTTAACCTCTTCCTCGGCCACTAGCTGGGTTTTATGTGCCCCACTAGCAGCCAAATAGCGCCGCTAAAATGATGGTAAAGAGCCGCTAAAACTTGCAGCGTTTTACCATCAACGCCTGCCCGCTCCAGTGTGAAAGCGGCCTTCATAAGTGATACAGAAAATGTCTTACATTTAAACATTTATTAAACAAAACAAACCTCCAATCAGTTTACTTGTATGTATGATTTCGATAAAAAAAAAAACGGTAGTCAAAACTTTTGGACGAAAAAAAAAATGGGCTAACTTTACTGTTTTTAAATTTTTTTTTTTTAAATAGTGTATTTTTTTCCCCAAAAAATGCATTTGAAAGACCTCTGTGCAAATGCCGTGTGACATAAAATATTGCAACAACTGCTATTTTTTTCCCTAAGATCTCTGCTAAAAAAAATATATATATAATTTTTGGGGGATTTTCTGGCAGAAAATACAGGACTTTTACTTGTAAGCAACAAGTGTCAGAAAAGATTTAGTCTTTAAATGGTTAAACTGAGAACTTCTACACACTGAGATTATTTCATTCATTCAAGTATAAACATTGCATCTTTTTGTTCTTTTCTTGGCAGGCTGCCCAGAGAGGAGGAAAGTCGTTTCTATGACGACTCAGGCAACTTACACTGACTTCTATTACAGAAGTCTTTCCAAGTGGCACTGTTCTAAATCTGACTTTTTATCAGCACAATCGGCCAATGCCGATTAATTAAAAAACGGCAAATATCGGCCGATATATCGGCCGGCCGATATATCGGTCGACCTCTAGTTAACCCATGCAGTGTGGGCACGGGCACCATTGCATGGAAAAACTTTTTTTTTTTTTTGCATGGAGTTCACCTTTAAGTTTTCCAGCTGCGAAGTCATGATGACAGCCAGATGGCTACCATTCTCCAGCAGAGTGGTCGTGACAGCCAGGTAACTAAAATTCTCAAATTAAGAAGTCAACATTGGCCATATACATAATTCTCTTGTGACAGGTGCAATTTAACTTGCTCACATTAAACATTTAGAAGTCTTTCACCTTTCCTATTGCATGTTTAGCCTAGGTTCACACTGTAGCGATGCGGAACCAGCGCAATTTCAGCGCCGGTTCCCACATCGCATCTCTCCCGCAGACAGTTCACACTATCCTCTGTAGACCACTGCGAGTGTCAATACAATGTTAATTACACCCCCAGATTGGTTCACAGATCGCAGTGCGAAGTGTGGATTTGGACAGGAATCAGGTCTCATGGGTGGGAAAATCCATTTGATCCGATTCCCGTGCGGATCACAATCTGATTTTTTATGCAAGTTCAGCCATACAACTGTATGGCTGAACTCGCACTGCACAGACATTGCATGTGATCGTCACCGCAGTGTGGGTGCGAATCACATGCGATGTCTGACATATCTACAGTGTGAACCTAGACTTAAAGTGGAGCTTTGCTTTCCCAATTATTAAAAAATAGATAGGAAGGTATATCATTTACTTGTTTAAAACTTATTTTTTTTACATTTCTTCAGTTTCTTTCTGGTTTCTAGCCTATGCAAGTAAGTCTTCCAGATGGGCGGAGAGGGGGAAGGGTTTTCTCAGCTAAGCAGCACACTCTCCTGTGTTTCGTCAGATTAGTCAACCCGTCATAATTTGTAACGGAAGTGAGGTTCCGTTGCCGCCATCTTGCTACACCCCACACTCGTCCACAGTAAGGATACAGTGAGAAGCCGACATCTTGTTACACCCACCAAAGTTTTGCATTTCACACTTATTTTTAACAGTAAGCAAAGCTTATATAGTGAAATACGGTATTTAAAAATCCCTCTGACTGTTTAGATGTTGATGTTAAAAGCATAGGCAAGCCTGCTGATCTCACAGGTTTGCTAATCTGACAGAACACCACTGCTTTGAAAAATCAACATAAAAACCGAGGGATTTCAAAATACTGAATTTCATTATATAAGCTCCGTTTACCTTTAAAAATAAGTGTAAAATGCAAGACGCCCATGGGTGTAATGAGATGTCCGCTTGCCACCTTCTCACTGTATCCTTACTGTGGACAATTGTGGGGTGTAGCAAGATGGCGACGACGAAACGTCACTTCCGCTTCAAATTCTGATGGGCCCTAATCTGAGGAAACAGCATGCATGCTTGAGCTAAGGGCAGATGATGTCTAGGAAGTAAATGCTAAATAAATAATTTGCCCTTACTCAAGATGGCCACGGCCAGATATGCTGGGGGGAGGGGGGATTTTCAAAGTGATTTCTCAACAAAATAAAGAATGGAGGCAAGGATGGACTGTACTTACCTCCGTGGATGCTGAGCACTCATTGCTCTCTTCACCCTCTTATCTGTACAGCACATCTCAGTAGAGGTTGTAGCTGCCAGGAGCACTTGTGTACACTTCATAATTCAACTAATGAAAGCAATCCAGCGGCTGTTGAGCTTCATCATCCCATCTGTAGGCCTGGTACTCAAAGGTGTCATTGAGTGAAGGGAGACCAGTGGACATCAGTTGGCTCATCTCAAACTAATATAAAGGAAAAACACCGCGCTAATACAAAAATGATAAATAGTAAATTCGCAAACAAGCGAAACATAAAATACTCCTGTGAAAAACACAGCCCCAGTAGACGACTTTGCAGTCGAAATGCGTAGGGCCTGTATTTTTCTGCTCCCCACATTGCTAATTTTGTTTTTATTTATCACGTGATTTTTATGGACTACTAGTTCTATTTTTTATAAACCGTCATTGGTTGTATTTCACCATGCGAGGCGTCTTTTATGCTTTGTCCCTCCTATGGTGAATCCCTACGAGATATCTGGTGCCAAGTTTTACAGCTATCCACGGCTCAGAAAGTTCATCTACCTCTTCCAATTGGAGTCTACAAGGAATTCCGAGGGGAATCACCATCCGGCTGGTTGCATCTGGGTGTGCCATTGGAGCCCCCTACAAGCTCTTATGACACACTACTAAATGGTGGATGTGTCCAACTCATCTGGTAAGAGTATCCACCTTCTTTAATTGTCTTACAATCTGTTCTCAAGAGGTTCTGAGGTCTGAGAAGGTCGAGTCATTTTTCTATGAATGCCATCTGACAACTTCAGAAGTCCCAAACATACCACTTTGAAGTCCATTGAGATTGACTTTGAGATTGTCTATATCCCTTTGGACTTTAGTGGACTCTTTGTTATCATTACGTGATCTTTTTCACTTCCATGTATACTTACACTTATTTATATAGGTGCCTTTAAGAGCTGCACTTATTTATATATTTTCAGTTGGCTCATCTCCCCTAGCTAGAATGAACCCTGAAGTGAAGCATAAAACTTCACTTCTGGTTTCTAGTCTCACCTTTTTTGGTCCTTGTGGCATGGGAAAAAGCTAGTGGAGTAAGGTCTGCACTTCATTCGTTTCAATGGAGAGCAGGTGAGATATCTAGGGTTTAAAAAAAAACCTGATTTCTCTTTACAGACAACCTGTCCTAAAATATTATATCACATAGGGGACTTTTTATCCCCTGTGTGATATAAAGTTTTAGTAAAAAATTAAAAAAAGGAGTAAAAAAATTGTTACAGCCAAGCATTTAAACCTGTCCCAATTTTTTTTTAGGCTGCACACACGTGAACGTAAATGTACTTGTCAGGGGACAAACTTGTCACTTGTGATAGACATGTTACATATTGCCATGCACTCCAGAATGAGAGAAATAATTACCTCTAAACTGATGACCTATATGGGCTTTTAAAGCATCACCTATAGAGGATCTAGGTTTCTGGAGTTTGTTTGTCATTGTGAACAGATTTAAAGCTTGACATGCTGGGTATCTGCAGTAATTACTCAGCACAACGTCATCTATTATATTGTACCAATAAATTGATAATATATTGCATTTGTGAGCCCTCCAATTACCTTGTATTTTTTACTGACATTTTGCGCTTTATAAACCATTGTATGAATATCATGTGGCCTAAAAAATTGGAAATACCACCATTTTATTCTACAGGGTCTCTGAGCTCAGAAAATATATACTCACTGGCCATCTTATTAGGTACACCTGTTCAATTGCTTGGTAACACAAATTGCTTTTCAGCCAATCACATGGCAGCAACTTAATGCATTTAGGCATCTAAACGTGGTGAAGACCACTTGCTGAAGTTCAAAGCAAGCATCAGAATAGGGAAGCTAACCGATTTGAGTGACTTTGAACGTGGCATGGTTGTTGGTGTTAGGTGGGTTGGTCTAAGTATTTAAAAAGCTGCTGATCTACTAGGATTTCCACACACAACCCTCTCTAGGGTTTGCAAAGAATGGTCTGAAAAAGAGAAAATATCCAGTGAGTGGCAGTTGTGTGGACGAAAATGCCTTTTTTTGACTTTAGAGGTCAGAGGAGAATGGAAGGACCACACCAGGTGGCACTCCTGTCAACTAAGAACAGAAAACCAAGGCTATAATTCGCAGAGGCTCACCAAAATTGGACAATAGAAGATTGTCAAAATGTTGTCCAGTCTGATGAGTGTCAATTTCAGCTGCAACATTCAAGTGGCTGGGTCAGAATTTGGCATAAACAACATGAAAGCATGGTTCAGGCTGGTGGTGGTGTAATGGTTGGGGGATATTTTCTTGGCACACTTTGGGCCCCTTCGTACCAATTGAGCATCGTTTAAATGCCATGGCCTGAGTATTGTTGCTGACCATGTCCATCCCTTTATGACTACAGGGGTACCCATCTTCTGATGGCTCCTTCTAGCAGGATAATGCACCATGTCACTGTACTGGAAATTTTGGCCGTACACAGAGCACACAGCCAAATCTCCTGTTTCCCATAATAATAACATTTCCATCTTAATGATATAATACTTTAGCTTACCTTCCAACCCATTCATCCCAATGGACAGACATGGCCATCCTTCTTACGTTCTCAGTTCCATCAGCCTGACTGCCTTCACACCAGCCAGCATGGCCTTTTATTATCACAAAAGCTTTCACAAACAGGAATTGCGGATTCTAGCCAATCAATTCTTACATGGGAAATGACATCACAGGAAATGACATCACAGGAAAGGGGAGGGCACTCACAAGAGGAAGTGCACACGCCCCCTTTTAGTCAGCATGCAGCCTAGACAATAGTGTTTCAAAGTAAACAGTATCTAGTAAGCTCATGCTACTGGTTCTTGCAGGCTGAGACAATCTGCGGGGACATTGCTACTGGTGTTGTCAATATACGGTACGAGTATATTAACAAGGCAGATACCAAGGTCCTCTTATTAAAGCGGATATGTATCCAAAAGGGATGACGTAGCCACGCAGAGATAAAATAATATGTTTATCTCGTTATGTGGACTTCGCTTCTCTAATGTGCATAGTCATTTGAAGCCAAGAAGCCCAGCGCATTGCGCTTGGTACCTACAAACCAACAAACATCCACAGACACAGAGAACACGTCTCAAATCCCATGAGAAGGTTTTCATACTGACCGTTTTTACCACTGGTCTCGATTTAACCCAAGTCTACTCTGCTAGAGCGCTCCTCGATTAAACCAGACACAGGGAGACAGATGACAATCTATAAAACACACATCCTAGAATAAAATGTTCACATAAATGTTATACAATCAAATTTCCACAACATCACAAAGCTCAAATCCTCTCACCACTGGTTTCTTGAACATGACAACAAGCTCACTGTACTCCAATGGCCTCCACGGTCACCAGATCTAAATCCAATAGAGCACCTTTGGGATTTGGTGGAACTTGAGATTCGTATCATGGTTGTGCAGCCAAAAAATCTGCAGCAACTGCATGATGCTATAATGTCAATATGGATATATCAACACCTTGTTGAATCTATGTTACGAAGAACTAAGGCAGTTCTGAAGTCAAAAGGGGGTCCAACAGGGTACTAGCAACGTGTACCTGAAAAAACAAACAAAAAAAAAGCCAAATGATCGGGGCTACAAATATTTTTAAATGTGTGCAAACAAAAAAAAACATGCAATAGCGGCTCAGCAGCAAAAGGGTTAAAGGCCTTGGCTCAGGCTGGTTAGTGGAGAGACTGTATCCCTGTGATTTGCAGGGGTAAAGTTGTTTATGTAAGGGTGTCCTGTGAATAAAAATTTGGAATTCTCCTAAATTCTGGCCCCTGAGGAGACAACAGAGAGCAGCAGGACACTGAGATAAACATGTTCACAAGAAGAGCTGAGGTTTCCCCACATACCTCACTGAACTACATATCAGGCCTGTGCCCTTCTCCGCTATCTGCTCTGGAAATAAATGAGCGTCATAGTCACCAACCAAAAGGAAAACCGTATGCCCATCTACTGTATCTTTACAGAAAAATACATAAAATCACGAGTTCACTGCACAGCCTAATCCCAAAGAATGCTTTTGAAATATCAATAAAAAGATAACAACTCCGTCTGGTCTTTATTAATCATTGTAAACATAAGGACTTGTAAAGAGGAACCACATTGAGCAGCTTAGTTCCCAAGAACCCATATTTTCATTTGATTGTTTTCCTAATTGGCTTCTTGGCTTGAAGGACATCCAGCATCATCTAGTCTTTTCCTCAGCAGCCTGACTCTCCCTGGCCTTCCCTTTTCATACAACCAATTTTTTCAAACTTGGAGGCCCAGTATTACATATGGGTGTGGGGGGCTAACTCACACATTGTGCGGTGACAGACTTTTACTGAATTGTAAAACGCCTGTCAAGACGAGGACACACAGAAACCAATTGTTTTCTGTGTGTCCCCTTTACACTGTAACACAGCCCACATATGCAGGATTTGATCGCAGCGCACTGTGCAGAACCGCATGGCACTGTACAGCAGCACAACACATTGTGCTATTATGCTGCTGTACAGCGTCATGCATGAAATGTATGTTTTTTACACTTCAAAAAAAGTTTGTACCAAAAAAAAAATGCTGAAAAAGTGCTGAATAGCGGCACCACACTGCCCCCTATCGCAGTAGGGAACAAACAGCTGCCGAAGTGGTCTGGCAGCTGTCCATCCTGTGTGAACACAGCCTTACATAGGGTAGTCTGCATGAAAATACACTCTACCTGGGAATGCCCACTTCTCCTCTGATACCCACTCACCTAGGCTCCTCTAATGAGCCTACCCACTGCTTTCATTAGGGCTGAGGGATCCTGAGAAGAGGCAGAGTGCTGTGATGTTTCCAGGATGCTGGGGTGCTGTCTGCCAGAGTTACCACACCCTGCAAAACCCTCCCACCAGTAATGATCTGTGATCCATAGTATCTTGGTGTGCCGCTGAGGTTCAGTAAATGCGGGGTATGTATGTGAGTTCCTCCACATCTGCTCTGAGAGTGCTGGCAAGGGATGGTGCCCAACCCGGCTCCTACAATAGCTCAAGGGATGGAAAGGAGGTGATCCCTAATGCCGCACATCTGTGTGGTCCTATGAAGGTGAGCAGAGTGGCAATCTCAGCCTGGACTCCAACCAGACCATGCCCCCAACGTGTTTCGCTCTGCCCCCCGGTCGGAGCTTAGTCATGGGGATCCCCTTGACTAATCTCTGGGGGGGGGGGGGCGGACCGAAACATGGCTAACATTGAGAAAACATATGTAAGTTGCACCAACATTATTTTACAAACTGACAGCTGAAAAAAGACGAGCTTTTAGGAAACAAACTGTAATGTGAACCTGATGTCTATGGGCTATGTGCTTTAGATTGTTATTGGGAACATTACATTAACATAGTATTTTCTCTGTAGAGTCTTTAATGGAAAGTTTCTTTGAGTTGATTCATGTTTTCTATCTTTTGTAAACAATTTAAAAAAAGCTTCATTATAATTTGCTTTTTTGTAGAAATCAGTATTATCTTTATCTGTTGTCTGGGGGGCCCCTAAATGGTGTGGGGCCCATAAGCCGGTGCCTACTGAGATGCAAAGCATTCTCTAAATGGAGCCCATGCTATTTTGGGCTTGGTTAGGATTTTTTTTAAATAGGGCACTGCATTGGGTAGTTATTTTAAATGCATAGGCTAACAAGGCACCTCAGCATCCCAGAAAATAGGAACGCACCTTTTCTGGCAGTGCACCACACCACACTCTGTGCTGCAACATATGTTCATCTGCAAGGTGCATTGGAGTGCCATTCGGAATGTGGAACAACTTCAGGAAAATGTCAAATAAGTCACAAAGATCTCTGCTGTGCAAAAAAGGCTCTGTTAATTTATTCTACACACTCTGGCATTGTATTAAGGGAAAAGCACAAAAAAAAACAAAAAAAAACACCCAAGTATACATAAGATGTCCTTGTCATTACAGTACTGCACATTACAAGGGGACTGCAGTCTCTCTGCCAGCGTCTGCTGCTTGCAGTCATTATTTTTTGACCTTTGGGCCTGGCCACACATTAGTAGAATTTTGTTCAAGAGTTTTCATTTTAAGAATGTTTGTTTGATTTTCCAATTGACCTTCACTTTTTACCATATTGATAAGAAGATACAAGGGAGCAGGACTGAAAATTTTTCTAGTGCAAACAGGTTTCTAAGACATCATTCACATGGGTGCTGAGGCCCATATGACATGAACAGGCCATTTTTTGCATAGTGTCTAGACTGACAGGTGGATCCGATTGGCCTGTCAGTGTGAAAGGGTCCTTAACATGAAGTTATTTTACATACATATGTAGCATTGACCCCCCAAAGGAGCTGCTGGTTTTATTGGGCTTACCGTTACCTTCTTGACTGCTTCTCCGTCTAGGGGTTCCCGTGGTAGATGGTCCAAAGAAATGCGGAAACTGACACTGAATCTTCTTTTGGGTTATTTATTTGAAACAGAGTCTCTCAATAAATGGTAGAGGGTTAGGAGTAAGTTCAGGTACTTTAGACTGCAAAAATGGAAAGTCTCTTATAGACAAAATCCAGAGAATAGCAACCGTTTCACAACTGGATTTTACAACCCCCGGATAGACCTCCTCTCACTAGGCCTAGCAGCCGGTATAGTGTTAAGTAAAGTCTCTGCCACAGACTTGAGCATAGGACATTTGACAAAATCTCTGCCAGAGACTTGAACGTTACTAAGGGACGTAGACAAATTTAAAGAGCTATCATATGGTACTAGTATCTCTCAACCGATCCAGTGATACCGTATGAGTGTAGATCCATGTAGTGTCCTTCAACTAAGCCTCCAGGCTCCTTCAGAGAAGCCAGCCTTGCGCACGGCCTTCTCCTGAAGAGTCCTCCCCTGGGGTTCCTCCAGTTGCTGGGCCTCTCCCTTCAGATGAGATGGCACCGGACCACCTTTGGATCAATAGGCCCTGAAATCCATTCAGGCCTGTCCTTGCAGTTGCGTTGCCTCGGGCTAGCCAGCCCCAAAACTCGAAATGCATGGTTCTGCACCCCAGGCCAGGAGGGCCATGGGGCTGGGTCAGGAGGACCACCGAACCCAACAGGCAGAAAATAGTCTCCGGAACAGAACCCCAAAGCACGTGATGTCGGTACCTTAAATACCACCTCCCAGAATGTACAGCAGGAGAACACTCCCACTGGGCTGATTCCGAAAGAACAATGGCATTCAATACACCCAGCTAAACTGCGTTCTCACTCTTGCCGGCGGTGACAGTGACACCTGCGGTCAAGGAGAACCCAGTGCACCCAGCTGGACTGGTACTGAAACCAGAAATTTTGAAAATTAGCCCCAAAACCCAACTGTGGTTTCAAGAAAAACATATAGCGCTTGCTCGTCAGGAGCCAGCGCTACACATAGTTACATAGTTGGCAAGGCCGTCTTAATAGCATCATGGGCAAAGTAATTCTCTGAGGCCCCTACAATGGAGGCAGTACAGGTAAACAGACATCAAGTAGGTAGGAGGCAGACAAGCGGAGTTTCTCCTTTTGGGTGGAGCTCTGCATTAACTACATGAACAATCATTCTGTACAACGAAGAAACAGTGGGAAAATACTACGTACATAAAGTAAAAACGCTGTCCTGTGCAAATAATATATCTGCTAGATTGATGCCTCCCCAGCACTCTGACCTCTCTACACCCTAGATATCCCCCCAGCACTCTGCCCCCTCTACATCCCAGATATCCCCCCAGCACTCTGACCCCTCTACACCCTAGATATCCCCCCAGCACTCTGATCCCTCTACACCCTAGATATCCCCCCAGCACTCTGCCTCCTCTATATCCCAGATATCCCCCCAGCACTCTGACCCCTCTACATCCCAGATATCCCCCCAGCACTCTGACCCCTCTACACCCTAGATATCCCCCCAGCACTCTGACGCCTCTACACCAGAGATATCCCCCCAGCACTCTGACCCCTCTACACCCTAGATATCCCCCAGCACTCTGATCCCTCTACCCCCTAGATATCCCCCCAGCACTCTGCCTCCTCTATATCCCAGATATCCCCCCAGCACTCTGACCCCTCTACATCCCAGATATCCCCCCAGCACTCTGACCCCTCTACACCCTAGATATCCCCCCAGCACTCTGACCCCTCTACACCCTAGGTATCCCCCCAGCACTCTGACCCCTCTACACCCTAGATATCCCCCCAGCACTCTGACCCCTCTACAACAGAGATATCCCCCCAGCACTCTGACCCCTCTACACCCTAGATATCCCCCCAGCACTCTTACCCCTCTACACCCTAGATATCCCCCAGCATTATGACCCTTCTACATCCCAGATATCCTCCCCAGCACTCTGACCCCTCTACATCCCAGATATCCCCCCAGTACTCTGACCCCTCTACACTCCAGATATCCCCCAGCACTCTGATCCCTCTATATCCCAGATATCCCCCAGCACTCTGACTCCTATTCACCCTAGATACCCCCAACACTTACCATATACCATAAGATACTCCTTGTATTGTGACCCCCACTACATCCCTGATACCCCCTCCACTGTGGCCTCTCTACATCCCTGATACCTCTAGCACTATAGCTATCCAAACTACCCCAAGCATTGCTACCCCCTATACGGAGATACAGTGCATGCAAACCTTTGGCTCTGTGCCCTCCTCAAGCACTGCACTTACCTATACCAATCAACTTTGCAGAAGGAGGGGAGGAAGCATCCCTCCGGGCATTCCAAGCCTTTCTTGCAAATGGTGCTGGACAGCTGGGCTCACCATGACACCATCCACAATGCTACTTCCACAGGTGGGCTCTCAGTGTTGCCGACTCAGCAGCTCCCACTTAAGCTCCTACCCCTCAGCTTTCGAGTCATGAGCATTCAAGCTGCATGGGGCGGGGTCAGAGCATCACTGGCGCTCTGGCCCTGACCCTCCCTGCTGGCTGAAATAATAGGTATCGTTCTGCACAGCACGGCGCGCGGCTGCCAGCCTGCCTCCCCTGTGTAGTCTTCACTCTCAGTGCCATCATGGGGCCCCCAATTTTGGGGCAGCGTGGGCTCAAGGACCAGCTGCTTTGGGGAAAGTGCAGGGGCCCCCCATGCAGCTGGGGCCCCTGGGCAATGCCCAGGTGTGCCCTCTTATTAAGACAGCCATGATAGTGGGTAAGGTTGATTAAAGACAACAGTCCATCCAGTTCAATCTGTGTATGTGTGTGTGTAGAAAAATTATTATCACCGTTTATTGTTTTCGCTAAGATGCACGTCCAAGAGTCTTTTAAAACTATATACTTCCTGATCTATCTATTAAAAAAAAACTATATACTTCCTGCCAACACCACCAATTGTGGAAGAGAGTTCCACATCCTTACTGCTCCGGACAGTGAAACCCATGTGACATATACCATGTGACCCCGCCCCATTGTCACTATATAAGTGACCGCACAGCGCGGCTCTGGCATTCCGGCCGGAGGGAGCGACGTGTCAACATCGCCTGGAGAAGAAGAAGAAGAACAAGAAGAAGAACAAGAACGGAAGGCGGCGACAGCGACAGCGGCGACAGAAGACCGGGCCACCGCCTGTAAAAGAGCTACAAGAAGGCGCGGTGGCCCGGCAGAAGAACCGAAGGCGGCGACAGAAGAACGGAAGGCAGCGGCGACAGAAGACCGGGCCACCGCCTGTAAAAGAGCTACAAGAAGGCGCGGTGGCCCGGCAGAAGAACCGAAGAGGGGGACAAGACCCCCGAAGTCGGGAGAAGAGGCCGGCGGCGGGGAGGAAGAAAGCCGGACTCCTCCGCTAGTAAAAGAGCTACACACACATAGCGGAGGAGTCCGGCGAGAAGACCCCCGAAGACGGAAGACCCCCGGAGCTGTGCAATAAAATATTTTTTCCCCTGTGTTGTGTTTTTTTTTGTACTTTATTTCACAGGTGAATGGGTAGGGGTACATTGTACCCCATACTCATTCACATAGGGTGGGGGGCCGGTATCCGGGGGCCCCCTTCTTAAAGGGGGCTCCCGGATTCCGATAAGCCCCCCGCCCGCAGACCCCGACAACCAACGGCCAGGGTTGTCGGGAAGAGGCCCTTGTCCTCATCAACATGGGGACAAGGTGCTTTGGGGTGGGGGGGCCGCGCGGCCCCCCCTTCCCCAAGGCACCCCCCCATGTTGAGGGCACGCGGCCTGGTACGGCTCAGGAGGGGGGGCGCGCTCGCTCGCCCCCCTTTCCTGGCCGGCCGGGTAGCGTGCTCGGACAAGGGTCTGGTGTGGACTTTGGGGGAACCCCCACGCCGATTTTTTTCGGCGTTGGGGTTCCCCTTTAAGCCCATTCCAGGCGGCGGAGCCCGCGACGTCTCCTTCGCGGGCCCCGCCTACCTGTACACGCGCTCAAAATGGGCGGATTTGCCTCTGCCTTACGTGGGCGAGTCCGTTCATTTCAAAAGTTGAGCGGACTGTTTGGCAAACAGTTCGTTGAAACAGTCCGCTCGTGTGTGGGCAAGTCCGCTCATGCAAATTTTGAGCGGACTGTTTGCCGAAACTGTTTGACGAACAAGGTTGGGCAAACAGTCCGCGCGTGTGTACGCGGCCTTACACTCCCTGGGACTGAAAAGTTTCATACTTACGCTGGGATCATCGTTGAGATATTTGTATATTGCTATCATATTTCCTTTCCAGCGTCTCTTCTCCAAGGAGAATAAATTTAGCGCTTGTAGTCGTTTCTCGTAATTGAGGTCCTCCAGTCCCCATATCAATGTAGTTGCCCTTCTCTGGCTCTCTCCAGCTCCAGCACTTCCCTTCTGAGGATTGGGGACCAGAACTGGATGGAATACTCCAGATGTGGCCGAACCAGAGTTTTGTAAAGTGTCAGAATAATCTTTTTATCTCTGGAGTAAATTCCCTTTTTAATGCATGCTAATATTCTGCTGGATTTGGTAGCCACAGATTTACACTGCATGCTATTGCTCAGTCTGTCTTCTACTAAGACCCCTAAATCCTCCACCATCCTGGAAGCCCCTAGGGCAGTGATGGCGAACCTTGGCACTCCAGATGTTTTGGAACTACATTTCCCATGATGCTCCTGCACTCTGCAGTGTAGTTGAGCATCATGGGAAATGTAGTTCCAAAACATCTGGGGTGCCAGGGTTCGCCATCACTGCCCTAGGGGTTCTCCCTCTAACAAGTAACTGCTGTTTATATTTTGCATTACATGCATTACCTTACATTTTTCAATGGTGATTTTCATTTGCCATGCAGTTCCCCAATCCATTAATTTATTCAGGTCCTCTTGTAAAGTTTCTATATCCTGCTGTGTTGGTATTGCCCTACATATTTTTGTGTCATCAGCAAACACTGAGATCAAGCTATTTATCCCATCCTCTATATCATTTGTAAATAAATTAAACAGAATTGGTCCCAGGACAGAGCCTTGCAAAATTCAAATACACCACATCCACCGGCCTAACTTTGTCCAGCTTACTTCCTCATAGAATGTTAATAGGCTAGTTTTGACGTTAGACTGACAGGCCCATAGTTCCAAGGAATAGATCTCTGCCCTTTTTTGAATATTGGTACCACATGGGTTTTTCGCCAATCAGCTGGTACTAATCCTGTCAGTATCTCGTCCATGAAGATTAGGAGTAGCGATCTGGCTATAACCTGACTGAGTTTTTTAACCACTTGCTGACCAGTCGTTGTCATTATACTGCGGCAGGTCGGCAAGATCCCGCGAACAGTCGTACCTGTGCATCAGCTGCTTTAAGCGGGATAGCAGGCGTGAGCATGCCCACTGCATTGTGGGGGTGCTCGATGACCACCGGCCTTGTGCGATTACGGGCGTGTGTGTAAACACACAAATCCCTGTTCTGTGAGGAGAGGAAAAGCAGAACTTGAGTTCCTAATAGCTAGGAACCACAATCTGTCATCTCCTATAGTCAATCCCCTGCCCCCACAGTTAGAACACAGTCAGGGAACACAGTTAACCCCTTGACCCCCCCCCTTCCCTGCCAGTGACATTTACACAGTAATCAGTGCATTTTTTATAGCACTGATCATTGTATAATTGTCAATGGTTTCAAAAATTTGTCAAAAGTATCCGATGTGTCCACCATAATGACGCAGTCCATTACACAGTTCGCCACCATTACTAGTAAAAAAAATAAATAATAAAAATGGCATAAATCTATGCCCTATTTTGTAGATGCTATAACTTTTGTGCAAACCAATCGATATACGCTTATTGCGATTTTTACTAACAAAAATATGTAAAAGAATATATATCGGCCTAAACTGACGAAATAAAAAAAAAAAATGGGTATATTTATTATACGCAGAGATGATCAAATACCACCAAAAGAAAGCTCTATTTGTGGGAAAAAAAAGACGTCAATTTTATTTGGGTACAGCATCGTACGACCCCGCGCAATTGTCAGTTAAACCGACGCAGTGTCGAATCGCAAAAAATGGTAATTGAGCAGCCAAATCTCCAGGGGCTGAAGTGGTTAAGCACTCTCGAGTGTAAGCCATCTGGACCTGGTGATATATTTATGTTAAGCTTCTCTTCAGTAGGCCTCTATTCAATAAGCCTCATTCACAGGGGTCATACTACAGTGTACACCAATGCGAGTGCCCTGTTTACCCACTTAGGGATGCACAGGTGTTGCATGCATCCCTGTGCAGGTAGTCCCATCCATGTCATTTAGGACGCGTTGGCCGTGCGGCCACTGCTGTATGTGCTTGCCTGCTTGGTGCTTTTTTTTTTTTTTTTGCAGCGTGTTTTTCATTTGTTTTTCATGCATTTTCATGTTTTATACTTTTTTTGGCAGGAGGAGGAGATTGGTTGTTAAACACAAACCCCTACCAAAAACTTATGTGCACACTGCATTTTTGATGCAGTTTCATTGAAGTTTATACTCCTGCGACCGATGTGCAGCTCCTGGTCCTGTTATGTGATCACATGATCCCAATGTAAACACAATTGTTATGGATGGGATTCATTCATAACAGCTGTACTTAGTTTTTTTATTCTGTGATTGGCTCACAGCTATCACATGGTACCTAGGCCAATCACAACACCCTGTATTATGTGATTGTGACTAGCTGTAGCCAATCACAGGCCATTAGCAATCACAGCCGTTATGAATGAAACCTATTTATGACAGTTCAAAACATTACTATTACAGGCATAAACACTGTAACAGCAATCTTTGTCAGAGTAGTACAAAGTCACTGTGATGACACTGAACTACTCTGGTGAAATTTTTGTTAAAAAAAATGTTCAGAAAATATTTATAAAATATAATTAAAAAATTGTGCTGCCACCAACATGTTTCACGGTGGGTATGGTGTGTTTAGGGTGATGTGCAGTGTTAGTTTTCCGGCACACATAGCATTTTGCTTTTGTGCCAAAAAGTTACATTATTATTTTCTCATATGACCAGAGCAACTTCTTCCACATGTTTGCTGTGTTCCCCACGTGGAATTTTCATGGCTTTCTTCAACAATGGCTTTCTTCTTGCCACCCTTCCATAAAGGTCAGATGTGTGGAGTGCACGACTAATGCCCTGTACACACGGTCGGACATTCCGACCACAAAATTCATCAGATTTTTTCCGACGCATTTTGTCCGAAACTTGTGTTGCATACACACGGTCGGACAAAGTTGTCAGAAAATCCGATCGTTCAGAAAGTGGTGACGTTCGTTGCGTACGACGGGACTATGTAGAGGCTAGTAGCCAATAGCTTTGGTCTCGTAATTTGATCTGAGCATGCGTGGCACTTTGTCTGTCGGAATTCTCTACAAACGATTGGAAAAAGTCCGTTCTGATTTTTTTGCCGGAAAATTTGAGATCCTACTCTCAAATTTTTTCCGTCGGAATTTCCGACGGAAAAAGTCTAATAGAACCTACACACGATTGGATTTTTCGACAATATAGTCTGATCGGACCTTTTCCATCTGAATTTCCGACCGTTTGTACAGGGCATAATAGTTGTCCTGTGGACAGATTCTTCCACCTGAGCTGTAGATCTCTGCAGCTCCTCCAGAGTTACCATGGGCCTCTTGGATTAATACTCTCCTTGCCCGGCCTGTCAGTTTAGGTGGACGGCCATTTCTTGGTAGGTTTTCAGTTGTGCCATACTCTTTCCATTTTCGGATGATGGATTGAACAGTGCTCTGTGAGATGTTCAAATCTTGGGATATTTTTTTGTATAACCTAACCCTGCTTTAAACGTCTTCACAACATTATCCCTGACCTGTCTGGTGTGTTCTTTGGTCTTCATGATGCTGTTTGTTCTCTAAGGTTCTCTAACAAACCTCTGAGGGCTTCAGAAAACAGCTGTATTTATACTGAGATTAAATTACACACAGGTGGACTCTATTTACTAATTAGGTGATTTCTGAAGGCAAATGGTTTCACTAGATTTTAGTTAGAAGTATCAGAGTAAAGGGGGCTGAATACAAATGCACGCCACACTTTTCACACATTTATTGGTACAAAAAAATTGAAAACCATTTATCATTTTCCTTCCACTTCATGTGCCACTTAGTGTTGATCTATCACATAAAATCCCTAAAAAAAAACCTTCATGTTTTTGGTTGTAACATGACAAAATGTGGAAAATTTCAAGGGGTATTAATAATTTTTTCAAGGCACTGTAAAAAAACTATTAAAAGATAAAATAATAAAACCAGCTTTTTTTCTGCAATATTTACTTTTAATGCAGAGATTTCTCCCACTGAACTTTTTTCCTGTGCTAGATACTCTCACTCTGATGGCCAGCATCATTCAAGCTTCTTCCTCTGAGCTCAGGTTGGACCCGATCCAGCCTATGACTGGAGAGTGAAAAGAGAAGCAGCGCAGTGATGAGCATATCTCTCTGTCACGCCGGCCACTTTAGGAGCTCCAGGGGGCACATGCAACGGCGGAGCTGATGCGCGTGGCCTGCGGACGCGACGTCCGCCGGCCACCCACAATTGCTCCACAGAGAACCATATCTGTCAATGTAAACAGACTGATCTCTGTTCTAACAGGGGAGGAGAGACAGATCTGCTGTTCCTAGTGATTAGGAACAGCGATCTTTCTCCTTCTCCAGTTAGTTCCATCCCCCAACAATAAACACCTCCCAGGAAACACATTTAACCCCTTGATCGCCCCCTAGTGTTAATCCCTTTCCTGCCAGTGACCTTTACACAGTAATCGGTGCGGACAAGTGTCCAATCTGTCTGTTGCAATGTCGCAGCCCCGCACAGATAGTTGCCATTACTAGTAAAAAATAAATAAATAATAAAAATGCCAAAAATCTATTCTCTATTTTGTAGACACTATAACTTTTGGGCAAACCAATCAATATATGCTTACTGGAATTTTTTTACCAAAATATGTAAAAGAATACATATTGGCCTAAACTGATGAAGAAATTAGTTTTTTTATATATATTTGGGGGGATATTTATTGTTGCAAAAAGTAAAACATATTGTGTTTTTTTTTCAAAATTGTCAGTCTTTTTATAACATAAAAAAATAAAAACTGCAGAGGTGATCAAATGCCACCAAAAGAAAGCTCTATTTGTGGGAAAAAGAGGACATCAATTTTGTTTGGGTACAACATTGCGCGTCCACGCAATTGACAGTTAAAGCGATGCAGTGCTGTATTGCAATAAAATGGCCTGGTCATTAAGGGGGCAAATCCTTCCGGTCCTTATGTGCAGGGGCGTAACTATAGGGGGTGCAGCAGTCGCGACCGCAACTGGGCCCTGTGCTGCAGGGGGCCCATGCAGCCCCCTCTACATATGGCCGGCAGCAGCATAAGCAGCTAGGGGTACCTGGAGTTCCACCGCCGGACTCGGAGGGAAGGGCCCTGGCTGGGGTTCAGGGGGGCCCTTCATGGTTTCTTGCATCGGGGCCCTGAAGGTTCTAGTTACGCCACTGCTTATGTGGTTAATGCTAGCCTTGTCAGCACAGGAACTGAATGGCTCCTTGTGCAGCTTCTTCCTCTCAGACTATAGCCCTGCTATACTGGGATTACAAGTCACTGATACCAGGTCAAATTTAAGTAATTGCTTTTAACAAATAAATGAAAGATATATTAATGATTACAGAGACTTAGAAGTCAACGAAACTTGCTTGTTAGCGCAGTGACCCCTAAGGCCATAAGGTAACATGGTGGACACTGCTGCAGTACAGGCCTCCACCAAAAATCTTAATTTTCTTGATTCAGTATCCAAATCTAAGTACCATACAGGGGCGGACTGACCATTTGGCCACGCGGGCACTGCCCATCAGGGTTGCCAGCCTCAGTAAAACCAGGGACAGTATGTAAAAATCTGTGTTTTTTTTACATCTGTCTCTGAAATGTCCCTTACCGACATACTTTTGGTCTAAAAATCCAGAGATTATAGCTGCCCCACCTCTCTAGTACCTTCTCAGCCAATAAAAACATGTCTGTGTATACTGCGTGTACATGTCTGTGTATACTGTGTGTGTGTATACTGTGTGTACATGTATGTGTATACTGTGTGTGTATACTGTGTGTGTGTGTGTGTGTGTGTATACTGTGTTGCCCCATAATCTCTGATTGCCTGGGGGCCCCATAATCTCCTATTGCCCGGGGCCCCATGAGTTGTCAGTCCTCTCCTGGTACCATACTATCAGACAGTAATATCTTCCATAGTGTGTAGATGTGTTGTGTGGTTAAGCAGAAAAAGCTGCCCAAGTCTTGGAAGGATTTCATTTGTGTCCCACACCAATATTTCTGAGCCTAATGAGTTCCACAGCTGTCAGCGCAGACAGGGCCCAAGAGCACATTGGAGGCACTCCGCTTGTTTACTACCTACGCTTTGTTATATAAACAGCCGGCAGCAGATAGCTTGTATGGAGATCAAAGTGCATCTCTGCAAAGAAAACGACAGATTTATCCCAAAATCTTACTGCCTTAACGTGCCAGTAATATCTCGGCACAGCTGCTTGAGAATAAAACGTATATCTCCAGAGAAAAGGGAACCGACAAATGAAGCTGTTTTATAAACCTTCTTCTATTTCACCAAACAAAGTAGCTGCCTAAAAATCTGAAATGTAACCATTACAGTGGAAGAGTGCATCTAAGTTTATATACAATAGTGACTTGCGAGAACTGTTCCAGACTTTTATTTGTGGTTCTGTTGCCGCAGATTTTTTTTTTTTTGGCATCAGTGTCATCACTCGCTCATCAGTGCCAATATTTTTGTTCTTGATATATTACGGCATTGGTTTGTTTTGGTACAGGAAATGTTTGGCTCAGAAGTGTGGTAGGATTGCAGCAATTGTAAATCCATGCTTAGAAGCAAAGATTAGATTTGGGGCCTGCAGCAAGATTAGATCTAGGGCGGCACAGTGGCTGTCCACTGGGGTCCTTGGTTCATATCTTGGTTAGGACACGATCTGCACGGAGTTTGCATTTTCTTCAGTCACATCAGACATGCAGGGTAACACTTGCCAACCATGTAATGCAAATGTGCAACAACAAGGAGGGTGAGTTTTCACACCCACGTGCCGCACATACTGTATGTGTCATCCAAAGTTTCTGTGCCGAGAGAGCATTCACCAGAATAGTGACCAAGCTGCCACAGATAGACGTCAGGGGCTGGCCAATCATAGCGATCATGCAATTGAGAAGTCCATCCCACTCCCGGGTGTAAACACCCAGTGTTAAAGGGTCAGGAAGGGGTTAATTGCCTCCTGTCTAAATTGGCCCTATCACATTCTGTAAGCCAGTCCCAAGCCAAGCAATTGGGGAGGTTTGAAAAAAGACCTGGCAACCTACATTGGAAAGAAGTTGGCCATGAATATTCTATGGAAAGGGTTTTAAATGTATCAGACAGATATACTAAAACTGGAGCATTCTGATTCTGGCGCAGCTGTGCACGGTAGCCAATCAGCTTCTAATTTCAACTTGTTCAATTAGGCCCAGGGCTTTTTTTCAGCGGCAATGCGGGGGAACGCAGTTCCGGCACCTCCAGCACCAAATGTATATAATAGCAAGGGATGTGCTGGAGGGTCTATTTATTCTGTCTCCTGGGGGATTTATGGTCACTGGTGGGGATCTGTTTTTGTGTGAGGGTTTATTATTGCTTGTTGGGGATCTGTTGTTGCTGGAGGGGGGTGTCTTATGGTGCTTGTAGGGATCTACTGATGAGGGAGAAGTCTATTGTTGCTGGTTGCTGTAGGGTCTATTAATGCTGACCACTGGGAGATCTGTTGATGCTACTAGGGGGGTATAATGTTGCTGGGGTGGATCTTTTGTTGCTGAGGGTGGTATCTTGTTGCGAATGGTCCATTGATTCTGTGTGGGGGAGGGGTCTATTGTTGTGTTGAGAACTATTGTTGCTGGGGGGAAATATTGTTACTGGGGTGGGGACCAGGGGTGGACTGACCATTCGGGCACTCTGGGCACTGCCACTAAGGTGCCCCATCAGGGTTTCCAGCCTCAATAAAACCAGGGACAGTATGTAAAAATCTATGTTTATTTAAAAAGCCCAAGATTATAGCTGCCCCGCCTCTCCAGTACCTTTTCAGTGTGCGTATGTGTATTCTGTGTGTGTGTATTGTGTGTCTGTGTGTGTGTATACTGTATGTGTGTGTGTATATATACGTCAATAAAGTGATAATTTCTGTTCTCCCAACTAGGCTTATTAGTAGTGTAGACATGTCACTGGAGAAGTGATCGAGGGGGTGTACATCTCACCTAGGTTGCTACACAGTGTGAGATGGTAAATCCAGGATGGATCAGTTTCTCAGCAGCGATATGCTGCTGAGTTGTTATTTAATTTTGCCGGGCCTGGGTTTATATGGAATGGCAGGTAGGTTTGGTAGAGGGACCTGTCATTCCACATCCCCCGATCCATTTCTGGGTTTGGGATCAGGTGAGCTTTGATCCTAATTAGCCTGGGAAGCTAAAGGCACTGCAGGGTCTGCAGGTGGTTGCTCTCAGCCAGGGAATGAACAATCTGTGTGTTGAAGGAAGCTGCAAGCACAGCCACTGCTGGAGCTAAAACTCACCCTGCGATATCCAGGCGAAAGACGCTGTGTTTGTAAGTGTCAGATAGGTGAGCAGAACCTGTTAGTAAGCGCCCAGCCGGGCTAGGACTTTTATTTTTGTTGTACTTAGAAAGCACGGTGTTGCTGTATATTTTGTTTGCTGGACTGTTTGTACCACGAATAAACGCCAAGATCTGCTTTATAAATTCCAAGTCTGCTGTGAACTGTGTCCAAACACACCCTACCCCGGGAAGATCCCTTACAGTAGCTTATATAGTTTTTTTTTTTTTAATTTTTAATTTTTTTTATTAAAATGGAACGTATGTTGAAAATAGCAAAGACATGACCATGTGCACTTAAGACCCCTTTCACACCAGGACGTTTTGCAGGCGCTATAGCGTAGAAATAGCGCCTGCAATCCGCCCTAAAAAAGCTGCACCATTGAAATGCGGCGCAAATCCGCAGCAAATCCGGCGGTAAAACGCCGCTAAAAATAGGCTATGGGCGGTGTAGTGTGAAAGGGGTCTAAAGTGGATCTTCATCCATATTTTAAACCTATGGTTTTCATAATGCCCAGCAGCTGTTCAATAATGAATGGATATTATTACCTTTTTAGATTATTAATAAGTACCTTATTTTCTTTTAATTTACCGGAACTTCTGGTCCCGGCAGCCTAGGTGATTACGTCATTAGGCAATCCCGTGGTCTCCTGGGATATCGACTTCATCTTTCCCAGGAGACTTCAGGTAGCCTAATTGTCTAATTTTGCAGTATTTTCAGATGCACTGTGAGCCAAACACTGTCACTAATGTGCATGAGCGAGATCGAGAGGTGCCTGCTGGGTAAATCAGCTGCACTACAAGCCATAACTCACTGGCGTCGGCTTCAAACACCCACAACAAGATGGCTGCCACCAGTGGCCGGAAACCAGAACATTTGGCATGTAAGGACTATAATTACAATATTGATCATGTCCAAATTAAATCCAGTGATCTGTAAGGATCACGGGGATGTGTTTATTGAATATTTGAGTAGGAGACTGTAGCTCCTCTTTAATGAAAGTTCCTAATACCAAAGCTAGAAGAATGCGACCACTACTTGTAATGCAACTAATTTGGAGCACTGTACTATGTCTGCAAATTCTGCATAATGTCTGCATAATTGCCAAAAATTACCCCTGGACCCCTGGAAAAAGCACTGTGTTTCTAAGCAGGCAATTCATCAACTGTGATTTTAGTCATGTGGTCTTTAAAGCACTAGCCTTAGATTTCAGATTAGGAGTAAAAGATAATATGGACCTAATATCTGTCACTTGTTTCCCTGAAAACTTGAAATGTTTTCCCCGTAGAAACCACATTTCCAGGATTACATGGCAGCCAATCACATGACCAAATACCTAGGTTTATGCTGGAAAATCTCTGCAATTTATTTGCAACAGTTTATGAAGTGCAGTTTTTAACAGTTGTATTGTATGCTTAGGGTGGGGTGGTGGATATGCTCCTCACTAGGTACAGCCAGCTGCAGGACGCCACGGAAGTGCAGGCACAGCCTGGCAAATTGATTCCTATTTAATAATTTGCCCTTGTGGTAAACACTATGTGGGCAGGACCATACGTTGTTTTTCCACTAGGGTTAACGAACATATTTCAAACAGAAAAAATGTCAAAAAGAAACATAGAGATCCAATGGGTACCCAGTCTTTGGCAATAGACAGCTACGTTCCACCCTGGCGTGGGGGTTCAGCTGAGTGGGGTGTGTCACAATTGCAGACCTATTGGATATACAGTGGTGTGAAAAAGTGTTTGCCCCCTTCCTCATTTCCACTTTTTCACACAGGGCCATGATGGTTTGGATTTTTTTTCACCTTTAATAATAAACACCTTCATTTACAAATTGCATTTTGTGTTTACTTGTGTTGTCCTTGACTATTGTTTAAATTGGTTTGATGTTCCGAAACACTTAAGTGTGACAAACATGCAAAGGAACAGGAAATGAGGAAGGGGGCAAACACTTTTTCACACCACTGTATGAGCTCAAATCAAATTTTCCATATGGTATGAATGTGGAGTGGGACATCAATGCAGAATTTTTTGCACTTGCTTTATTTTTTAAGATGGACTGTTTCATAGTGTTTATTTATGAATTTGAGCAATTTTAAATGCTTGTTTTTCATTCACCTATTTAACGTTTTGATTTATTATTGGTTGTTCACTCACCATATGTCCACATTTTGAACATTCCAGGTTCAATTCTCTGTACGATTTTATTTGTTCACAATTGAGTGCCAATTGAGCGAATTCATTTTTCTTCATATATTTCTTGAAAGAAAAAGCCTCTCCAACTCGTCTGTAGGAGGACCGCCATATTCCCTCTGACCATTAACCTGTACAAGATTAATAGTACACCTTTCCATCCATCCCAGAAGGGAAGTTTTATTGTCCTTATTCAGAGAATTAAACCAAGCCTCGCTCTCAGCGTTCACCACGTGGTTGTCCATTATTAGAGAATGGTCTGCTCTCTCCAGGGGTTCTGAACTCTTCACCATGATCTCACCGGAAAAGAAGCAGACAAAATCCCTGGTCTCCTCCATGGGCCATAATCAGTGTGTAGAAGGCTAGACCCTAGTCCCCTCCAAAATCCCCTGTCTCGGTTGGGTCTATCACAATCAGCTTTCATTTATTAATGCAAAACCTTTATCCCAAAAGGAAAAGAACATGTTTGCTGTAATTGATTATAAAGTGTGAGCTGGAGTTTGGCTTCATTTAACACTACCCCCCCTCCAGACTGACAACGGTGCTGGCTGCTGTGCCTCCTTTGTTTATTCCTCCAGAGCTGTGTCTCACTAATACAGGAGGGGTGTTACAGGCCAGATTAGCAGGTGAAAACAGAGGGGAAAAAAACAAAGAAAATAAAACTGATTCAGCCACCACATCTAATGATTGGTAAGCTGCAGTATAAAAAAAAATTGGTTTGGGGTTTATCACCAGGGCCGTCTTTAAGGCAGGGCAAAAGGGGCAGCTGCCCTGGGCCCTGTCATTGTTGTGGGGCCCAAAACAGCTGCATCATACTTGCCAACTATCCAGGTTTAAATTCCCTTGTCCCTTGAAGTTTTAGTCCCTTGCTGTGTCCCAATATCTCAGTGTGAAGTGCTGGTCCTAATGCTGCCCAGCTCTGCCCTGTTGATGTGTACAGAGGACTCACCTGCAGATCCTGTGTTTACATGTAAATAACCGGCATTCATGTGTAAATAGCAGCTGCAATACTAAGTAAATAGCTGCAGCCGGTGGCATTGATATGTAAATAAAGGCGACATTCATATGTATATCATGCTCCCCTGCAGTGAGGAGATGATGTGCTGTAACCTCTAGCAACTAATTAGTGAGCCGCAATGTGTGCTGTAACCTCTAGCAACCAGTCAGTAAGCAGTAATGATATGCTGTAACTGCTGGCAACCAATCACAATTGCTGCCTGATCTGATACAGCAAACTGATTTTAAGTCCAGCTGCTATTTATTGTATGTCTCAGAGCAGATGGAGAGTGAAATTGCCTGGAGGGGGGGGGGGGGGGGCAAGAAAATGTTTGCCCAGGGCCCAATCAATATTAAAGACGGCCCTGTTTATCATGGCTGTAAATTAACAAGCTGACATTTGAATGAAGAAGCTGATTGGTTTCTATGCACAGCTGCTCCAGATTCCATTTTGGTAAATTCCCTCTATACTATGTTAAAATAGTATGTGGCACTATTTAATTTCCTAAAATCATAAATATTACCTAATAAAAATACAATAATTCACATCAATAATAAAGTGCAATCAATCATAAATGTGCAAACATAATAACACTTGCCCATTTGTTGCCTGCCTATTGTCACATCTGCCTATTTGTTGCCCATGTATTGTAATAAATGTCTGTTTGTAGCTCAAATATTGTCACAATTAACATTTGTTGGCCAGATATTGTCCCAATTGCCCATGTATCACAATAATTGCCCATTTGTTGGCCATAACCCCCTGGAGGTCTATCACTATTATACCATGGCACTATTATTATTTGCTTTACTTTTCACTGCCATGATTTTATTTAGGAGGGTCAGATTAAGAAAGGAATTAAGAGATTACAGATTAAGAGAGAATACTTTATTACATTTTAACGATCAGCTGCAGAACCCCTTCAGGATATTTTTTATTATTCTCAATAGTTTTTGTCATAATCTGTTTGTAGAATTTCTTACCACATGCCATCTTTTATCTGTTCTCATGACCCTCACCAGGCTTTCCTCTAAAGTTCACATCAGACTCATATCAAGAGGAAACATATTTGTGTTTGCACAGTGATATGATCTGGGGCTGAGCTATTAGAGGAATTTGCCTTGGCCAAACGTTCAAAGAATTACAAAAAGGTATAAGCTGAACACTTCCGAATAAACAAGGCTCAGCTCTCCTTCCACAACTGCACATCAGCCTTTACTGTAAACAGGATTGGGGTTTCATTATATCCCAGTGTCTGTGCAGCTGACGCACAGGCCAGATTCCAGTCTTTGTGCTGTGGATTACTGGATCACGGTATATTGTGCGCACTATGAAACCAGCCCGGAGGACATCCCTATTACATGTGCACCACAAATGCATAAAGCAGGGGATTTGGTTCATTCACTATTTTATCTAAGTGACATTTGTCAAATTCAGGAGCCTGTTAAAGTCAATCAAATAATAAGCAAATCATAAAAACCTCACATAAGCTAAGTAGTTACTGTAGTTGCTTTAATTTAAAAGTAATTTTTTTTTTCCTTTTTTTATTTCTGTTTAAAGAGGTTTTAAAGTGGCTGTAAACCCTTACAAACCACTTTGACCTACAGGTAAGCCTAGATTAAGGCTTACCTGTAGGTCCAAGAAATATCTCCTAAACCTACACGGTTTAGGAGATATTTACCTGAAGACAGCCACCACTGTCTACGGCGCATGCACTGGGTAACCCGCAGATCACGGCGATATGCCGCGAGTGTCGGCTCCCGTGCGCATGCGGGGGAGTGACGTCATTGCTGCTCTGGCGAATCACAGTGCCGGAGCAGCGAGACCCACCAAGAAGATGGATGCTCAGAACTACAGGGGACAGCGGTGACTTCGCTGGCTCCTGTATCAGGTAAGTGACACATAATGGACTACTATGCGATGCATAGTAGTCCATTATGCTTTACCTTTGCAGGGAATGAAAGAGGAAGTAAACCCATCAGGGTTTACTTCCTCTTTAAACCCTCATTTTAAAAATAAAATTAGACAATTGTCTAAAGATACAGATGGCCACCACACACAGACATACAAGCCTCTCTGTTATCTGGCACAGCTATTTCTCTGTGTTATATCCTATTGCAAGCATAAAGTGGGAAGAAATTTATGGGGAGCAGATCAGTCCATTTAATAGTTCTAGCAGAGTTACCCCCAAACATTTTTGTCACTGTATTTGCGCAGCACATTTTTTGGAAAAATTTCACTTTTTTGAATAAAAAATAAGACAACAGTAAAGTTAGACCAATTCTTTTTTATATTGTGAAAGATAATGTTACTCTGAGTAAATTGATACCCGACATGTCACGCTTCAAAATTGAGCCCACTCGTGGAATGGCATCAAACTTTTACCCTTAAAAATCTCCATAGGCGACATTTAAAAAATTCTACAGCTTGCATGTTTTGAGTTACAAAGGAGGTCACGGCGATAACCTCACATGTGTCTGTTTTCATATGCGGGCACTACACAGGCATGCGTCCGCTTCTGCGCACAAGCTTGTCGGGACGCGTTAAAAAAACATTTTCTCATTTATTTTATTTTATTTTATTTATTTTTACACTTTAAAAAAAAAAAAAAAAAAGAATTTGGGTCACTTTTATTCCTATTACAAGGAATTTAAATATCCCTTGTAATAGAAAAAAGCATGACAGGTCCTCTTAAATATGCGATCTGGGGTCAAAAAGACGTCAGATCTCATATTTGGACTTAAATACAATAATAAAAAAAAATGTGAAAAAATGACACTGAAAAAATGTGCCTTTAAGATGTATGGGTGGAAGTGACATTTTGACGTCGCTTCCGCCCTGCTATGGTATGGAGATGGGTGAGGGCCATCTTAGCCTCACTCGTCTCCATACCAAGGAAGTGACAGGACCCGATCACCTCCCCTGCTGCCGACGGCTCTGGTACGCAGCGGAGGGCATGGGAGACCGGCGGGAGGAAGGGTGGCACCTCTCCCGCCACCAGTAACGGTGATCTCGTGGCAAATCAGCTGCAGAGACCACCATTATCGTTTACGAAACCGCCGCCTGAAGGGATGGATACCCCGGTTGTGGGAGCAGCTGTTACCGAGATATCCCTCTTCAGATAAGGGACGTACATCGTCGTGCGGCGGTCGGTGAGTGGTTAATTTACTCTACTCAGCCTTAATTAACTCCCTATTCTCCTCCATTTAATTATTTTCCTGCTTTTTTTTTTTTTTTGTTCACGTCTATTTTATAAACAATAAAAAAATAAAACTTTTTTTTGTTTGCTTTGTTATTGAATATTTTTAAACTGTTGGCGCTATATAAATCATGAATAATAATAAAACAGTTGCGGTAGGTATTAGTAATTGGTATCGGCGAGTACTAAAAAAAAAAGGATTGATACTCGTACTCATTGTAAAAAAGATGGTATCAGTGCATCCCTAGTAAACAGGATAGATTTACTTACTTCAAGAATGGGACAATATCTAGACAATTTATTCAACCTGCGGTACATCAACCAAAAGCATATCTCAAGGACACAAAGCATGTACTTAAATTGTTGGAAACGATCCCAGTATTAGAAGAAAGAACTATAGCAACGGACAATGTTTCATCTCTCTACACCATTGTGCAACACCACCAAGCATGTGAATCAACCAAATGGCTGTTAAGAGAACACAGAAAGTTGATATGTAAACAGATAAAATACTTGATCAAATGTATAGAATTTAGCTTGAAGTATAATTACTTCAGGCATGATCAAGCTTATTAAAAACAAACCACTGGTGCATAGCCATGGGTGCAAAATGTGCACCCAATGTAGCTAATGCCTTTATGGCTCAGTGGGAATAGGACTTTGTTCACAAAATCTCCCAGTTGAATTAACTTTTTATAAAAGATATATCGATGACTTGATAATCGTGTGGAATGGAAGTAGAGATTCCTTGGAATTTTTTTTATCCAAGTTAAACAGCAAGGATAAGAATATTAGGCTCACATGGAATATCGATGAGAAACATATCAATTTTCTAGATCTAGGCATCAAAGGGAAAAAATTGTTTACAAAAACCTATTTTAAGAATGTAGATGCTAACAGATATTTATCCATGAGTAGCTGCCATTTTAAACCTTGGCTATACAATATACAAGGGTCAACTAATAAGATTTAAAAGACCTGCACAAAAGAAGAAGACTTCAGGACTCAGGCAACACTTATTGGTAATAGGTTCAAAGACAAAGGATACAGGCATGTATTTGTATAGAATTAAATCGACCTTGTGAGCAGAATGGATAGAACATCTATATTACAAATCAACAATAATAGTTGTTTAAAATTGGACTATAGTATCCAACATAAAGAAATAAAAAAAATAGTAAAATGACACTGGCACATACTGAAGAGTGATAGACACCTAAAAAGTATCTTTTCAGAAAAAAACTAAAATTATAAGCGAGCCCCAACACTCAGAGATATAATTGCAAAAAATGTAATAGAACCACCTCCCATTAGGAAATATACCTTCTTTGGAGGGAAAGGTTTTTACCCATGTAAATATTGCTATGCTTGTCAACACTCCAAGAAAATTCATTATAGCCGCGAGTGATTTTAAATGAATTTTTTTCCTGCAGAAATGATACTTTGTGCAGGGACAGTTCTATGCACGGGAAACATGCGCCCCTTCACAGGCATACTATACACACACCCCATGTACTAAATTTAAAGGAATATTACACTTTTATTGTTTCACTTTAATCATTATTAAAATCAATGCTCCCGAAAAAAATACCCATTTTTAAAACTTTTTTTTGCATTGATACATGTCCCCTGGGGCAGGACCCAGGTCCCCAAACACTTTTTGGGACAGTAACTTGCATATTAGCCTTTAAAAGTAGCACTTTAAATTTTGAACATTCGAGTCCCATAGACTTTAATAGGGTTCTAAAGTTCACACAAAGTTTAGGTCTGATACAGGTTCTGGTGCGAACCGAACAGGGGGGTGTTCGGCTCATCCTTAGTTGCCACACAAAGGGTGTGGTGTATGTCCTTTAATGTAGTTGCAACCTACAATATGTGAGAAGAACTAAAAGGACATTGAAGATTAGAATCAAGGAACATGTCCAAATCATTTTAAATCATTTTAAATGGCTTTCCTACCATAATGTATCAAGGCACTTTGCACAAGTTCATAACAAAGACCCCACACATCTACAGATTTGGGGGATAGAAAAATCTAACAAATAATGGAGGGGCAGATATAAGGCAAGAACTTTAAGTCAGAAAGAGAAATGGATACATACTTTGGGGACCCTCACGCAGGAGGGACTCAATGTTGAATTCAACCTTAATTGTTTTTTAAGTCATTTTTAATTCAATTCTGATGTCTATATGAAGGCATTTATATGTAGGTATATGTGATGTTATGCCTGACACTTCATTTCTGGTACACCATTATCATATAATCTCATATAGTCTTTTGAAAACTTCTCAAATTATACCTTGGATAATTCATTATCAGATTTTATATATGTGTAGCCCTTTATCTTCACTATAGACCCAATATTGATCCATTGGAGAATATTTGTTCGCATATTACCTTATGTGCACAGAAACTTTGGTATACTACAACAATGCATGTTTAAATATGGACTACAGAGTGATAGTGAATATTATTGCTATTTCTCTATATCTTCCATTTTTAATGTAACCATAGGGTTTTAATGGCTATTTAGACATTGGCCTTTATTAAATAACTGTCTAACAATATCTTGCCTTTATATACATACTTCTTGGTTTTCTATTACTTTGTATGTTTAGCCTAACCTACAAAATGATGAAGTCGCGTGACGTGACGTAACACGTAGGGGGTTGGCTGGAAGTAAGGAAAAGACCAGAAGTGATGTGAGAAGCATCTATAATGCCACTGTTTTATTCATAGCGCTTTTTAACCTTTTTAAGTGTAAGCTTCCATTTTAATAAATCTTTGATTGTGTAAATATACTACACTATGGGAGGCATTAATTTCATTCAAAAAATGTCAAACTCATTAAAAAAAAAAATTGGAATGTTTATCCACTTTGCACTTTATTAGTGGAGATATAATTGAGCTTGTCACTTTTCTATATTGGATGTTTATATATTCATATTCACTTGTTGTTTATGTTGAGAAATTGCGCTGATCACTTTATATACGCAATATAACTGTTATACTTACCTGCTTTGTGCCCCGATCCTCCTCTTATGGGGTCCCCGGCGGTGATCTTGGCTCCTCCTCTTCTTTTCATATCCACCATAGCCAGCCGCTTGCTATGAGGAGATACATTGTCCGTGCAATCCCAACCCAACACAGCAGGACTTTGGCCTGTCCCCCACTTCCTCTTCACTGGATTTGATTGACAGCAGCAAGAGCCAATGGCTCCAACTGCTTCTCAAATGTTTCTCAAATGCTGTGTAAAGAGGAAGTAAGAAAAGAAAAGATGCAGCCGTGCACAGCTTCTTCATATAGAGGAAGGGCAGCACAGGGAAATTTAAAACGTTTTTTTAACCTTAATGCAAACAATGTATTAACCACTTCCCGCCCGCCATATTACAGAATAACATGTGCAAAGTGTTTAAGTTATCCTGAATGAATACGCCGCGATCATGCACCCCGGGGGCATGCAGCACAGCAATCGGTGGTATGGTGTGTTACTCTGACACACTGCAGCTCCGATTGTGGTATATAACGTAGGTTCTTTACCACATTATCAGCTCTGAGCAATCAGAATGTAACCAGGATGTGCCGGTAAACAACTTTCCTCGGTTTGCGCTGTCAGGAGAGCCGACTGACGGCTCTCCTGTCAGATGGTGGGTCTGTGCTGATAATCAGTGCATTGATTATCAGGTCAGCCCTCATCAGCGGTGCCTACCACATCTGTGAATCACTGCCCATCAGCTGCCAGTCAGTGCCACCAAAGTGCCAATCAGTGCCCTTCCAGATGCCAATCAGTGCTCATCAGTAATGACTGCCAGTACCTCATAATCAGTGCTGCCTGTCAGTACCCATCAGTGCCACCTGCCAGTGCCCCTCAGTGCCACCTATCAGTGCCCATCATTGCTGCATATCAGTGCCCATCATTGCTGCATATCAGTGCCCATCAATTCTACATATTAGTTCCTCCTCATCAATGCCACCTTATCAGTGCCAACTCATCAGTGCCTGTCAGTGAAGGAGAAAACAACATTTTATAACAGAAATGAAGAATTGTAATGCCATGGCAGTCTGATCCATGCGGTGATCCCGGTCATCCAATCTGGAAAAAATATTACCAACAAGTGGATTGACTACAGATGCCGACGCCTCGTTCTAAGGTGAATATTTAATAATGAGCTAGTATGCGCTACATACTAGCTCGATATGACTTTGCCTTACTTTTTTTTTTTCTGTGCGGGTATACAACTGCTTTAAGAAAAAAAAAAAATACAAAAAAATACAAAACAAAATTGGTTAGCTGCAATATAATACATTTATGTTTTGGGGTTTATTACTGCTTGTTATTTTCAGTTAGGCATTACTTCCACATTAACTCAGAAAAAACATGCAGATGTGGGTTCTGACATTACTCCGATATTGCTGAACTTCTTACCTATTCTGGGTCAGCTACTGAAAAGAAAAAAGCATGTCGGCCCGTATAATAGCCAGGCGTATAGCAATTTTTAGAAGGAGGTCACAAATGGTATCCTTTGTGTTTCTGCCAGAGAAGGTTTACAATTTGTACAGTTAAAATTTCTAAATGAATACATATGCAGAACTTGGACTGTTGGTAGAGATATCAGGGAAGATTGTTTCTTTAGCTTCCTTTATATTTTATGAGCAGCACAAGATATTTTAGACTATTGCTCCCTCTAGTGGTCATTACAATTAGCTGCTTTTTTTCAGGGTGCAATGAATAAAAAAATAAGTGTTGGTTCACCTTCATTAGTGATAATGCCTTGCAATTAGTTGTAGCATATACTTTATGAGGAAAAAACTGTACAAAATATTTTTTTTCTTAACTGTCATTATGTATGCTTCATGATGGTCCTTCATGCAATTTGCAAATCTGAAAAAGAAATGCAATTGCTTTTTAGAACTAGTGTGGTGTACAGGTCTTAGGCCGCGTACACACGGGCGGACTGTTCGTCCAACTTTGTCCGCTGAACAGAAGTTTTTCGGAATTTCCGTAAGACTGTCCGCTGAAACTTGGTTTGAGCGAACAGTCCGCTCGTGTGTAGGCTTGTTCGGCAAACTAAGTCTCGCGCATGCTCAGAAAGAATTTACATGGCGAAGGTTGCATTGCAGTGTATCGGACGCCGAATTTCTCGTCCCGTCGTACGTGCCGTTCACGTCATCGCGCAAGTTTTCAGCGGACTGTTCGTTCGTCGTGTGTGGTCAAGTCCGCTCATGCAAATTTTGAACGGACTGTTTGTCAAACTGTTTGACGAACCTAGTTGGGCGGACAGTCCGCCCGTGTGTACGCGGCCTTACAGTTTTTAGACATTTTTAATATTTAAAGCAAATTCAACCATCCATGCTGTACTTCTTCCATATGTAACATATATCTGCAATGCCCTTCTTCTGTGCAGTCTTTAAAGCAGACCCTTCAGTAATTTTTTCAACTTTCCATCGATTAAATCTTCTGTCCTTGTTTTAACTTTGGATAGTAAAACATTTTTTCTTTTCTGCCAGTAAATACCTTATACAGCCCACTTCCTGCTTCTTGTCTAGTAAAAAGCCTAGGCCTATAACATCATGCATAGCTCTCTCTCTCTCTCACTCTTGTGAGAGTTTGCCATGAAGGGAGGGGGATGAGTCATAAGAGAGCCAATAAGAGCTGCAATGCTGGAGGTATGTCTCTGTGTGTTTGTGTAAACCCAGAAAGTGAACAGCCAGTAGTTTCAGCTGCCACAGTTAAAATGGATGCAGCTAGACTCAATGGAGGGAGATTTCTGCAGCATATTTGGTAAGTACAGAATCACAGTGTATATAAAATAATATACAAAGTGGTTTGAGGAAATCTGCAGAATGGCAAAGATGTTTTTATTACAAATTATGTGAGCAGACTGCAGTTCCTCTTTAAGGGAAGAAATGGCTTTTTCTAAGGCAGCTCAACAGAACAAATTGACTTTGACAGGCTCTTGATCTCAGACTGAAGGGCACAAACCAAGGAATTTAGACAAGCAATGTCACCACGTAGACTAGAAATCTGCATACAGACAGGACAGCAACCAAACTTCCAAAAACTAACAGGAAAAACAACTGCCAAGTCTTGCCCTGAAATAAGGGCCCATTCACACCAGAAATTGCCCCTAACTGCACGTTTTTGACTGCAGGTTTACATGCATTTGAAGTGCGCTGGACGCACGCATGACATGCGTTTGAATGCATTTTACACTTCGCGTTTGCAGTGCATTTTTCTATACATTTTTGGACTTGGCTTTCTTGGCTTAAAGGGGTGCAGTGTGGGTGCATTGCATTTGAAGTGCCTTTGTACCATGTTTGTAGCATGTTTGTAGCATGTTTCCTCGATTTTCGGTGCAGACAATTGCAGCATGACCTACTTTTTTAACTGCGCTGCAAAAATTTTAACTATACCCAAAGGATTACCTTGATTTTTCTGCTGTCTATGCGGTTGGAGTGCATTTCAAAATGCATCCAACTGCGTTTGGTGTGAAAGGGTCCTAATCCAGACATTTTAAGTTTTTTTTTTATGTACAATTAAAACGTAGGTGCTAACCAAAGATTGTTGGCTGTCTCCAAACTTCTGTCTGCAGACTTCTGCTGTTCAAACTATGCAATTTTGTTTGATGCATTTCTGCCCTGATGCACTCCCAAAGAGCAAGCTCCTGAGAGGAGGTTCTTGGCTGGGATCTGAGGAAGAGAAGAGAGCAGGATTTTTGTCTACACAGGTGAAGGTGCATTTTGCCACCCTCCACCGTATTTCCGCCACCCCCTCCCATCCACAATGGCAGTGTGTAATGAAGAAGTCCACTTGAGTCTTGTAGTGATTTTTTTTTTATTTTTATTTTTTTCTGTTTACGTTTTAAAAAACATTTTTGGCCTAAAGATTACTTAAAACCACCAGAATATTATACATTTTTTAAAAGTAGGCACCCTAGAAAAAAAAATGCTGGTAGTTCTAGTATTTTATGTTACACAATATTAGGACAACAGTTTATAAAAGGCATTATTTCAGTAAAAAAAAAAACACTAAAGTTAACATCTGGGCACATAAATACAATTTACTACTTACTTTTTGATAAAATATAAAAGATGAGTTTGTGCCGAGTAAATAGGTACCCAACGTGTCAAACCTTAAAATTGTGTGCACCTGAAATGCTTTAAAAGACCCTACAAGTCAACAGTTAGAGTTACGAAGGAGCATCAATGCTAAAATTATTCCTGTCACTCTGGCGTGCACACTGATATATAAGGTTTTTGGCAATCATCGTTTTCGGACGTAGGCACCACAATGCACGTGTTTTTGTAGGTGTGTGTGCAGGGGGGGAAATTTTAACATTTCTGAAAACATTCTTTTATGTGACATTGGGGAACTGGCGTTTTTAGACCTATGACATAGGTCTAGTTAAAGCCTCATACACACGATCGGACTTTGTACAAATTTTCCCGTGGATTTTTGTACAAAGGGCGTACAAAAAATGAACTTGTATTGCATACACACGGCAGGACTTTTTCAGCCAACTTTCACCAAATCACGTGGTTTTTCTGCTCTTTACCACCACCTTTGTTCAACTTTTGTATTGTTGTCTGATCTTTTGCATTTGTTCTGAGCATGCGTGTTTGTACTTTGTACAAAAGTCCTAGGGTTTTCTGTACACACGATCAGACTTTGATCCATCGGCCTTTTGTTGCCGGAAAGTTTGTCCATTCGCACAGCCAACAAAAGTCAGATAAAAACCGAAAAAGTTTGTATGATGGAGCGTATACACGGTGGAATGTTGCCTTAAAACAGCTAATTTGCATGTTTGTTGTCAAAAAGTCTGATCATGTGTATGGGCCTTTACAGATACACGGCCACTCTCATATTTTCACTAGCTGGTGGTGGAGCCCTGGAGAAGATACAGCAAGCGCTTATAGCACTGGAATTTGAGTTATAATCAGCAATAGAATGTTTTATATAGAATATCACAGGTGAAGGCTAGACATAATGGTGGAATTTACATTCAAAAAGGAGACACAGCGAGTGGAATATTTCACTGATTGAACACTTTTAGTATCAAATAGTGTTGTTTGTACTTTGCAACACTGGACATTTATTGTGTTAATTAAGGATCCCTGGATATTATTGGATTTATTTATTAGTACTTTATTTAGAAAGTTAATTTCTATTCACTTCTTTGATGTATTTATAGTATTTTTCATTGTACAAATTTGTACATCACAGCAGCGCAGCACTTTTTATCTATATATTTGCTACTATATGTCGGGAGCACACATTCAGTGATTGCAGCAGCTGTCAGATCAACACAGATTAACACTTTAGTTTCATCACATTTTTTTTTTTTTGGCAGTGCACAGGTTTTGGCTTTATACATATTAAATAATCATATTAAATAATCGATTATTTCTGGTTTTAGTAATAACTTAAAGCTTAAAGTGGTAGTAAAGTAATTTTTTAACTTTTAGCCTATAATAAGGCTTACCTGTAGGTAAAAAGAATATCTCCTAAACCTGTACAGTTTAGGAGATATTCCGCTTGCAATGAGCCGCTGACTTCAGTGGCCCATACACTCCGGGATTCTCGGCTGAAAGTCCAGCGGACGCTGGACCTTGCCGAAAAGAAGTCATGCACACGGGAGTGACGACATCGCGGCTCGGGCCACTCATAGTGCCGGAGCCGCGATACCTGGAAGACACGCCGAGGGAAATCGTCAGCTCCCTCGGCGTGGACCAGGTGAGATATCGATGTCTCGTTTTAAGGTAAGTATTTCATAATGAGCTAGTATGCAGTGCATACTAGCTTATTATGCCTTTTCCCTTATAGGTGTAGAAAAAAAATAAAAAGTTATAGGGTTTACTACTGCTTTAAGCTGTGAAGAGCAGGTGCAGACCGTAACGGAGTCCACTCACTTCTGTAGCAAATGACACAAGTCTGAAAAGGAGGTTCGCACAATGCTGGTATCATCCACAAGAAACTTTATTGGAGACCGCTGAGACAGAGCAGTCTCCAATAAAGTTTGTGGAGGATGATACCAGCAGTGTGTGAACCTCCTTTTCAGCTGGCACATTGAAAATTTTATTATTTTCATACTTAAAATGATTGTAAAGTCTAGTTTTTTTTTTATTTTAAATAACAAACATGTTATACTTACCTCCTCTGTGCAGTTGGTGTTGCACAGAGGAGCTTGGATCCTCCTCTTCTCGGGTCTCTCTTCGCTGCTCCTGGCCCCTCCCTCCTATCGAGTGCCCCACTGTAAGCAGCTTGCTATGGGGGAACCCGAGCCAAGTCACAGCTCCCTGTATCTATTCAGACATGAAGCCTTGACTCGGCCCGCCCCCTCTCTCCCCTGGTTGGTTAGCTGACTTTGATTGACAGTCATGGGAGCCAATGGCGCCGCTGCTGTTTCTCTGCCAATCAGGAGGAGAGTCCTGGATGGCTAAAACACTCGTGGACATCGCTGGAGAGAGATGGGGCTCAGGTAAGTAATTAGGAGTTACTGGGGAGGCAGCTACACCCAGAATGTTTTTATCTTAATGCATAGCATGCATTAAGATAAAAAAAAATTGCCTTTAAAACACCATTTAAGTTATAAATAAGTGCTAATCAGATGTCCAGAGCACCCCCTTCAGATGTCATAAGTGTCCTCCGCTCTCCCTTACATCAAAGTGCACCTCCCCTTGTGCTGCTGCTGGAAAGAAGCTGGGAGTGGAACTGGTGCAGGATCTGTAGGAGGAGCAGGATCTGTAGGTCAAGTTGTGTCCTTCTCTCTGCTGCCGACTGCTGAGACACTATGGGGGTGGAGACAAAGGAGGTGCTGCAGCTGCAGGAGAGGTGAGAGGGCTACATAAAATGGCCTGGAGGGTCGGATTTGGCCCACAGGCCTTGAGTTTGACCCATATGGCTTAGACAGGCTATCATCCAAGTGTAGTGATGTGGTAATTTCCTTGCCCATTTGCCAAGTGTATACTCCTGTTATGCAGTGTTTGTTTTGCTCTTTTTCAATATGGCTGCTATGCTCTCTCTCGCTCTCACCAAGGATGAGGTCATCAAGAAGAGCAGAGGTATGGCAAGGGTTCTTGGGTAAGTGGGAGCAGGAGAGAGCACATGTGGCAGAGAGAACAGTGGATTCCTGCTGAGAGAATAGACTTTAATTGCTGCAGCTTCACCTCCCTGAGACATACATAGAGACTGTTAATGATTTAATATTCCTGTCTGGAAAACACCTTATGTTAGATGGTTCACTGAATGTTATTTCTTAAATACATGGACTTTCAAATACAATGCTGTGTGGATGATACATTTCTCAATTGGGATTTCACGTGCTAATCCCAAGCCCCAAATGAGTGGAGGCACTGCGCTTGTTAGAGATCCTGTCCTGAGCACACCGATTATAAAGACTCTGCTCCTAAATACTATACAGGTGGCTCCATCATACCACAGCAGCCACAGAGAGTGAAAAGAATAGCACTACATTTGGAGGCACTGCTGAGATAAATATCTTGGATCGGGACATTAAAGCGGAGTTCCACACTCATTTTTAAGTTTCACTTTAAATCATTTTTGCAGCATAAGCATTGTGAAATGGGCAAAAAAAATTTTTTTGTTGTTGTCAATGGTTATCTGGATATTCCATCTTTAGATACAGATTTTGGTCCTTGCCACCCGCGGATGTGCCGGTAATATCCGGCGTCGCACTGTCTCGTGGGAGCTATTTGTAATTATTCCCAGGAGTCAGTGTGGATGGCCACTGCTCGCTATCGAGATAGTTTATCTTCGTTGCCATCACAACAGGGCAGGCACTTCAGACGACGCTGCCCGTTGTGATGGCAACGTCAGAAGTCTACGGCGCTGCGAGCCATGCATACTGCACATGCGCGAGAACAGAGCACCATAACCAGGAAGATAGTGCTTGTGGGTGTCACATGCCCACAAGCAATATGGAACATGCCAGGGATAAAAAAAACAAAAAACAAATCCTATGATCTAAATTGGCAATCGAGCAGACGTCGATTGCTAAACAGTGAGTCATATAAACAATAGTCCTCGTCCTCCTCCTCCTCCTCCTCCAAAATTAATTAAATGATTAAAAAAAAAAAGATTTTTTTTTTTTAACAAAAATATGTGGAAGAATACGCATCAGCCTAAACTGAGGAAATTATTTTTTTTATAATTATATTTTTTGGGGATATTTATTATAGCGAAAACAAAAAAAATATTGAATTTTTTTCAGAATTGTCACTCTATTTTTGTTTATAGCACAAAAAATAAACGCAGGAGGTGATTAAATACCACCAAAAGAATGCTGTGGGGGGGTAAACAAACCACGCCAGTTTTGTTTGGGAGCCACATCGCACAATTGTCAGTTAAAGCGACGCAGTGCCGAATAGCAAAAAAGGTGCTTGGTCCTTTGGCTGCAAAGTGTAAACTTGAGTTGACTCTCTAATTTCTTCTAAGGTGTAATGTCCTCTAGGAATGTTATAAATAACTAAATTATAATCACCTATCAGATGCAAATACTATGATCTCTCTGCTTAACCAAGAGCATCCAATGCTGTGAACAGGCTACAGGAGAGCAGTGGAATGGCTTTTATGAGTGTCAGACACCTCTCTACTGCTCCTTCACACATAAAATGCAGAAAAGTAAATAAGAGAACTTTTAGGAAGGAGAAACTATTTGAAATTCAACCTTCTCTTTGAGAGTTCTTGGTGAATTATTGTTCTATGAGCTTAAGTAAAACCAATCCCTAAGTGGGGAGGAAGGTAGAAAGTAGTCCTGTATGGCAGTCCAGTCAATCTTCAGTTAGCCCTTGATGTTTAATTGCATTCAAAATAACTTTTGGATGGCAAAAGTAAAGCAACTGACTCAAGCTGTCAACAGCACATAACCTTGTGTAAATCAAGCTGTAACTGGATTCAGTGTGATCACTGAACTACAAATAACAGAACAATGGAAAGTAAAAGATGTCTGTAGGTGTCTGGTCTAAATCCTTGGAATTAAAGCCAATACAGTGTGCAGGAGACAATGGCATCTATAAAAGGTTGGGCTTTTGCCTGCTCACCACGCTGGAACAAGAGATGGTGGATGAAGGTCTCAGGAATGTGGCTCAGGGGGGTGACATCCAGCCTCACCCGAATCCGATAACCACTGCAGGATAAATGGGACAGGAAATTGCCCTCCAGACAACTAGAATGAGCTGACCACAGATATATATATCTATCTGCTGGATAGTTCTGGCACAGGCCACAATTCAGCTGCAGGTTATACCATCACTGATCCACGCTGGATCCAGAGAGTATGCTAGACCTCAATCCATCCCTCTTATAGTCTCTCCCAGCAGACTGTTCGTTCCCATAAGAAAATTGGTAGTTGTAGTTCTAGATTCAGCCATAGGGCATATCCCAAGATGCTTTACTGTCTCGTCTCTGACTAAGGTGGTAATAGAGCAACATCACACTCAACACTAGAGGGGAAACGGCTCCCCCTGCAGCAATGCCACATAGCATCTCCTGGTTACACAAGACACAGGCTGAAGGATATGACAGCCTGTGACTGGCAGAAACCCACCTACACAATATTTAACCACTTGCTTACTGGGCACTTAAACCCCCCTCAGTCCCAGACCAAATTTTCAGCTTTCAGCGCTGATGCACTTTGAATGACAATTGCGCGGGCATACAACACCGTACCCAAATGAAATTTTTATCATTTTTTTCCCACAAATAGCTTTCTTTTGGTGGTATTTAATTACAGCTCAGAGTTTTATTTTTTGCTAAACAAACAAAAAAAAAGATGCAAAAAAATAAAAAATCATGTTTCATAGTTTGTTATAAAATTTTGCAAACAGGTCATTTTTCTCCTTCATTGAAGTGCGCTGATGAGGCGGCACTGATAGGCTGCACTGGCGGGCACTAATAGGTACCACTGATAGGTGGCACTGCTGGGCACGGATATGTGGCACTGGGGTGCAGCACCATTGTTGAGGCAGATTGTGGGCGGCATTGACAGAGCACTTATATTTTATTAAGGTGGCACTGGCAGGGGGCAGGTGGGCACTGGCAGGGCTGGCCGTGATCGGGACTGATGTCCGATTACGCCCGCTGGTGATCGGCTCTTTTTTTTCTCCTCGCGCTGTCAGCGCAAGGAGGAATATTAGCTGATTACCGGCTCCGTTGCATCACATGATCAGCTGTCATTGGCTGACAGCGGATCACATGATAAGGGGGGGGTCGGGATCGACCCCTTCCTCGGATCCGTGATCAGGCGAGGCTCATACACTTGCCGATCACAGAGCGCGCCCCTCAGGGGGCACGCAGGCCGCTCGTGACGACGTCAATAGACGTAGTCCCGGCAAAGGAGGTCCGCGCTGTAGCAGTCATTCGGCTATAGCGCGGATCTCAAGTGGTTAAAAAAAATAAAATAAATAAGATCTAAAACAATTTGATATTTTACACCTTATTTCAAAGTCTGTCTAAACATATGACCAGCAGCAGAGTACTAGAAGCGCCTTCTACTTGCGTTTCCCCTGCCAACAGGCTGGGAAAGGTCTGGGTCAAATTACAGCAAAAATTAAAACTTGGATTTTTAATTAATTACAGTGCCATCATCTGCATACCGAAATAAAAGATAAAGCGATACTAAAACACTTTAAATTTACATTAATAAAAGTGCCCTCTGTAGGGATTGAAGGGAACTTTAACAGCCTTCAAGTCCTGTCAGATTGGCTCAGACCTCAAATCTGAGCCAGGTTCCCTACTGCAGCTAAGGCTGCATTTATGGCCATTGGCTTGTTGGGACACCAATGACAGCCTGAGAGATTTTCTCCAACTTCTCATCTTAAATTTTTATGTTACTGGGTTATGCCAATAAAGCAGTCCTACAACACCAGATCCATACTACCACTATGATGGGGATGGTGTACCAAAAGCGATAAGCATTTTTTAGGCTATAGTTTCATCCTCACTCTGTATTGAACATGACATGTGCTTCAGATGCAATTTTGCTTTGCACTTTTTTGTTTTGAAAATTTATGTTTATTGAAGATTTTTCAACATACATATAACATACAAACGTACACAAAGGTCCCCAAAACAAAACCCCAAACCTCCACCCCCCACCCAACAAACTCCTCCTTGTGCAGCCCTCCGCTCAACTTCTTAGCTCATTTTATGAACACCAACCGTATCTCCCATACAACAAAAATGACTCATACCGTTACTGATGATTTAAATACCCGAGATGGGGATGTAGACCAACCTAAATATAGCAGCACCCGCCCTGCCCCTGCCCCTCCCCCACCTCTCAAGGAGTGCACCTCCCGCCTAACAATTAATTCACAGTATCTGCAGCATCAAGCCAGCACCTCCACACCCTCTCAAACTTAGTAGGACACCCTCTACTGAGATAGGTGGCTTTGTATAACGGCAAAGCTTTATTAATTAAACCCTTCCAGTAAGAAACCGTAGGAGGTGCAGGTTTCTTCCAACATAACAGGATAGCTTTACGTGCATAAAATAACGCCAGAGAAATCAGAGTCCTCTGCGCCTTTCGGGGTGCCAACTCCTCCACCAGCCCGAGCAAACACGTCGCGACCGTGACTGGAATCGGCACCGAAAGTACAGACTGTATGACCTGCGTTACACCCTTCCAGAACTCAATCTGCGGACACAGCCAAAACACATGATCAAAGTCAGCTCGGTCAGCTGTGCAACGCCAGCATCCCTCCGCACCCGTACCATAAATTCTGGCCAGTCTAGCCGGGGTGTAATATATTCTATGCAGTATTTTGAACTGAATAAGCCTGTCTCTAGCCGAGACTAGGTTCTGAAACGGGTAGCCCCACATGTCATCCCAATCCTCCCCGTCAAAGTCTGGTACTAAGGCACTCCAAACGTCTACATTTTTTGGATAGGCTTTGGTCTGTCATGGAACAGTCTGTACACTACGGAAAGAGGCTTTTTCAGGTCCTCCGTCCGCAGCACCTTCTCCAGAGGCGACGCTCCCATCCCCACAGCCCCAGGATCGAACTGAGAGAGAAAAGCGTGCCGCAACTGCAGGTATTGAAAGAAATACCAATTTGGAAGATCATATTGAACCTTAAGCTGATCAAACGTTAAAAGTTTCCCCCTTCCTACCACATGCTTCAATTGTTTAACACCTACTTTGGCCCATATAACCGGATCTGGGATTTCTCCAAAATGCGGCAATTTAGGATTAAACCACAGAGTAGTGTCAGGAGACCAACTCCCCTCTGGTTGTTTCAGCAAGGCCTGCACTTTGTCCCAGGCCCGTATTGTTGCTCTCATCGAGGCCGTCAGCTCCGATGAAGCCCTCGGACCTCTATACACCACATAAGACAGGCTTTCGTATGAGCCCAAAAGAGCCACCTCCAGTACATTTGCCGAATCCCCATCCTCCCGCGTTAGCCAGCGTCCGGCAACCACCATTTGCCCAGCTAGATAATATTTAAAAAGATCCGGCAGTGCCAAACCTCCTTGACCCCATGGCTCCTGCAAAACCCTAAGGCTTATTCTGGGGTGCGTAGCGGCCCATAAAAAGGAGCCAAAAAGACTGTTGACCCGCCGAAAAAACGAGCAGGGAACCCAAATAGGAGAATTACGCAGAAAGTAGAGAAATACTGGCAGAACCTTCATTTTAAGCAAGTTAACCCTACCAATGAGGGACAGTGGCAGATGCTTCCAAGCTTCCAACTGAACCTTAGCCCTGGTCAACAAGGGGGAGAGATTCAGAGACATAATCGCCCACTCTCGGTGAAACTCTCACTCCCAAGTACTTAAATTCCTGCACCCAGGCAATGGGAACTCTAGTGGTTGCCAGCTCTCGCACCCCCTCGTCGATAGCCATCAAGTTGGACTTCTCCCAATTGACCCGGAGTCCAGAGAACTCAGCAAATTTGTCGAGCACCCCGAACACTGCCTCCAAGGAGGGCCCTGCGTCCTTCAAGAAGAGGAGCATGTCGTCCGCATAGAGCGCTATGCACTCCCTAATACCCCCCACCTCCAGGGCACCTACCCCAGGTGATTGCCTCAAGGCTATAGCCAGTGGTTCTATAGCCAATGCAAACAAGAATGGGGATAGTGGACACCCCTGACGCGTGCCCCTATTGACGCTAAACTGAGGCGAGACTGAATTAGCTATTTTGATACCCGCCTGTGGCGAACTATACAGCAAAGTAATCCAGGTAACAGATCTCCCCAAAGCCCATGCTCCGCAGAACCCTCAACAGGTATTGCCAGTCCACCGAATCAAAGGCCTTGGCCATATCCAGGGAGACCACTACTCTAGATCCTTTCAGTGGGTGCAATTTGTAGGTGGGTAAACAATCTGCGTAAATTAGTGTCAGTAGATTTCTGTGGTATGAACCCTGTCTGATCAATATCCACCAAAGTCGTGATAACCTTAGAGAGTCTGGTAGCCAGCACCTTCGTGAGAATTTTTAAATCTTGGTTCAGCAATGAAATTGGTCTATACGAAGAACACGCAAGAGGGTCCTTGCCCGGTTTCGGTAGCAGGATCACCTGCGCCTCCAGCAATGAGGCTGGGAGACACCTGTGTTCCAAGCAGTAGTCATACAATTGTTTAAGTCTAGGAACCAATGCTTCCATATGCTGTCTATACCACTCGATGCAGAAGCCGTCCGACCCAGGGGGGATTTACGGGCAGGAAAGGACCTAATAGCCTTTTCAATTTCCTCTGTCGTAATATCCAGCCTCCAAATAATCCCTATCTGTCTCGGCCAGCCTCGGGATCTGCAATGATGCCAACACCCCGTCCAACTCCGCTATGTCATAGGTTGGTATGGGTGCATATAACGTTTTGTAGTATTCCACAAATGCGTCCAGTATGTCTGTGGGGGTTGTCAGTAGGTTACCCTGAGCATTTTTGATACAAGGGATATTAGTCTGGACCCTTTGCACTTTAATATCACACTGCCCTTTTAAGCTCAGCTTTGTGTAGCATCAAAGTTGGGGTTGGTGCAGGGCTTGATTTTCCCCATCCTTCGAGGTTTAACAAACTTTTTTAAATTTAGAAGCTATTAAAATTCCCCCCACATTGCTATTCTAGATAGTTTGCTGAACTCTTGGGGAGGAAAAAAAAAAAAAAAAAAAAAAAAAAAGTTTAAAATTCCCCTACTGTAAAATTGGAGTGTAGTGTATGCCTGTGCAAAGCACTATGCATTAGGAGGTAGTAACCAAGCAGCTCCCTCCATGGCCATAACATTGCTGCATCCAGCCCAATGGAGTTTGACAGGCTCCCTTTAACCAGGCTAGCCATTTGTAGACCAAAAATAATTTTGGGGCCATAGTGTCCCCTTGTGTCATTTAACAAAAGGCATATAGCCATTATCTGGTATCCCAGGAAGATGAAAATTTACATGCCACAAAAGTATGTTTGGATTAAAAAGCAAGGACTGGTAAAAAGCTTGGTTGCTGAACCACTGTATTGGAAAAAGTTATAAAAAAAACCCACACATTTGAGTTGTAGTTCACTCCGTGCAGATGGGATTTTGCAGAAGGGAGACATTATGCCACTTAGATCACCATGGATTTAGCAAACAAATAGACAAAAAGCAATATCATACCTTTATTTTGGAACTATACAAAATTTAATTTTCCCTTATACAAAAAGGTTACTGCAGAGCATCAAAAAGCCACTTCATACATTTGTACTAAAATCTACGTGGCTGCTGGATAATATAGAGTCTCTTCGGAGAAATGACCTTCTCCACAGTGGGGCGTGGTTTCTGGTGTGCAATCTGTGCCGCTTCTGGATAGTTATGACCTAGCTGCAGGAGCAAACACAAGACAAGCATATGAGTTCTAGCCCAGAAAATAAATAAATAAATAAATATATATATACATATACATACAATACAAAAATTATATATAAACACCCTCTCCCAAAGACAAGCCCATCCAGTTCAACCAATATACAGCCTACTTCTGGGAGAGTTTGACACTTAGTCCCCTGGTGCGTGCTGCAGTACCATCTGCCAACCCATACATCACTACTTAAACCCAATACCAGCTTTGCCACCACTTTAAATAGTTGATTTGGGCCAAACTGGTCCACACAAACCACTTGCTTTACTCAAAATGTGGCTGCTGTGTGCACTATAAACTGAAATACAGTGCTGCATTCAAACAGTGGTGGAGAGAATTCCTGTCCTTGCAACAAAATCCAACTTGGGCTGACCACAGCTTATGATTTTATTCAAAAACAAAAATGAGTATATATAAAGACACACCGCATGTTTATACAGAGCCGACAGCAGCCACAATTTAGTGAAAACTAAACCCCAATAGCAAAGTTGGAATTTGGCTTGAAATCTAAAAAAGGCGTTTACAACTCTGTCAGGTTTCTATGGCCGTCTGTCCTGGTTAGGGGCTTGCCCAGTCTCACTCACAAAATAAATTCTCATTGAAGTCACATGATCATGGTGATTTGACCACCGATTTATCATTGAATGTGCAAACACTAGAAAAGGCACAATTTCCTGGAACTTCATTGCAATATCATAAGACAACTGAGAGATGAATGCTGGCCTGCAGAGCCAATTTACACTTTAGCCCTTGTACACACGGTCGGAGATTCCTGATGGAATGTGTCCGATCGGACCGTATTGTATAATCCGACTGTCTGTGGTCTCCATCGGAACATCTGACAGACCAAGTTTTCCAGCTTGTCTATAAAATTTTCTGACAACATGCTCCGATTGGACATACTCCAACGGACAAAGTGCCATGCATGCTCAGAGCAAATTCCTAGCCCAAAGCTATTGGCTACTAGCCTGAACGTAGTCCCACTGTAACGAAATAACGTCATCACGTTATGTACAATCGGATTTTCCGACAACTTTGTCCAACCGTGTGTATGCAACAGTGTGACAAAATCAGTTGGATTTGGTTGTCAGAATATCTGACCGTGTGTACAAGGGCCAAGGTTGAGATGAAACAGATAACCAGTGGTGCTACAGTTTGTCACAGCTCCCTTACATAGCAAACGCATACCTTGCACATTACAGATAGGGGAAGGTCAAAAAGGTTTCCTATGACAACTGGGTAGCCGTTAAGTATAGCCTGCATTTCATAGAAACCATTAAAAGCCCCATGTTGAATAGGCGATGACACTAGCTTGTTCTAAATGGGAAACGTTTTATGAAAAAAGTAAAGATGTTGCACATCACAGATAATCTGCCAGTCTGCAGAATGATCAAGTACTCCATACACTTTAAGGCCATAGTGTCTTGCTGGGGGAGAAGAAAAATAAAAATCCCATCACCACAGACAGCTGATGGATAGACACTGCCTTGTGCCATTCTGAATTTGTGAAATTAAAGTCAGGGCATCACCAGCTCCCCCAAAATGATGGGAAATTAGAGTGTGCAGCTGTTCTGCTTCTCACAGGTAATGGTGCCTGCGTTTGTTCTCTTCATTCTTTTCATGACACTGAACAGACAGCTCGCAATGAGGAAAGCAGCACATCAAACCCAATCCAATCTTCTCAGGCTGACGGCTGGTGGATGGAAATGGCAGTGCAATCTATTCTACTATAGAAGAGACAAACTAGTGCTAGCCAAGACTCGAAAATGTAACCACTGCCATCTCACACTTTTTAGATAAAAGACCTTAAACTAGGTCTGTACCAACTTTTCTACAACCAATGAAAGGTTTGAACAATCATTGGCATTTTAAAGAGGTCTTATGTACAGTAAAAGGAACCACATACAGAGACCGCCAAACCTCTATATTAAAGTTTAGTTACATATTTTTCCTTTACAATGTTTTTGGTTTTCATCAGTGATGAGACATCATTCAGCATATTTGGTACAATACAAAACATGGCATGGAGACCTCTATAGCTCTGCATAAGCCCTCACTCACCAGGTATCCTTTACTTAGCCAAAGAAAGGACATGGAAGCTTTAGATTCTGCATTAGGGATCTGAGTGAGCACCATTAACATAAGAGTTGCTAACAGGTGTGTTGATGTGGCAAGCAGTATTACTACCAGCAGTCAACTTCCACTCGCATTTGGAGAGTGGAAATAAGCTGAGGGCAAGTGGAGCATGGGTGGACTGGTGTGGCTTTCCTAACAAAGCAGAGTGGAATTAAGGGCTGGCAGGGTAGGGGGTTGGGTGGGGCAGGGCAACTGGTGGCGAGTACATTTAGGGCCTGGCTAGTAGCTCAAGACTTGACATTTTGAGCCCTGGTTATTACAATGACATGATTAGCAGTTAGTCTGATTTACACTAGCAATTCTTGAGTTTAGCATGTTATTTATATCAAAGCAGAGCACATTAGTGCATGTCACATAGCTGAACCAGGATCTCTGGGGTGGGGAGGAAAACAAAACAAAAAAACAAAACAAACACCCATGCCCCTCCCTCTCTGAACCCAAGGTTTTCTCTGGTTATCTGCCTAGGGTGTTGTAAGCTGGGATCTTGTGTCCTTTTATTCAGCAGGTCCCCTGTAAATGGGATCCTGCAGAGTTTGGCTTTGGATGCGTGGTCCCCCTGCCATCTCTTTAGCCATAGGGCCCTTGTAGAGTTGGCCAGTGCAGAGAATCTGGCAGCCATCTGTACCAGTTCTGCTGACGTGTCTGATATCTCGCAGGAGGATAGAATCTGCTCTGTTGTACTTCCTTCCGCAATGCGTGTCTGCATTTAGGTCAACCAGAACTCTACATTTCTGGCCACTAGTGACTGCCATAGCTGGCTTTAAGCTGCCCACTGTTGAGTCCCATGACTTTAAGAGTCCATCCTTTTATCCATCTCCTCAGATAAGACCCCCATATCCTCAAATGCCAAATCCGTGTGTTTAGAAACTTGTGAGAAGGCTGCATTTAACTTTGGGGTTTTGCTCCATAGTGATGCTGGGTCATTGGCAAAGGGAAAGTCTCTTTAAGGCTTTAGAGAAAAAAAAAAAACTGTTTCCTTTCTGGTTCCTACCATTGTTTAATTGCCTCTATTAAAGAACTCATGAACAGTAAAATTATTTTTCTTGTTCCAAGCCCTCACGTAGGGATAGGAGGTTTGTTTTATACCTAGCGTGGTATAAATGGCCCTTAAAAGATGATTGACCTCTTCCAGTGAGTTTGTATCAGGATGGCTTTCTGGAATACCCATCCAGAGCTTCACCCTCAGATTTCTGGGAGCCGGATGCCACACTGTCAGGCTCCTCTTCCACCTCCTCTCTAGGGGCTACTGAAGGGCCTGCACTAGTGGAGGGTAGTGCTTGCATTTTTAGCAACGCTGTCTACTTAGGTAGGAGCAGTCTGAGGCTGGGCGGGATCCGAAACCCTTCAAATAAGGTTTTAAAGTATTCGAAAGTACTGGATAGCTCTAACAGATGCCACTAACTCACTCTGCTCCATGGAATGTTCTTGTACTAATTTACTAATACATTATTTACATAATGCTTTCCCCCAGGAGTCTAAGGGTAGTTTTACAAGAAGGGCACCTCCTTTTTGAGCTATGAGGAAGCCTGGTTTTGTCCGTTTTCTGAAAATACATAAAAGGAAAAACCCCCACAGTATTAATACTTTAATAATGCTCCCCTGCGAGAAATCACAGGTGCACAACGTCTTCATATGGACTTGCCTCACCAGGAGCCCCATGAACCACCCTCTGACACCGCAGGGTCCTTTATCTACCCCCTCCCCTTTTCCATACTGACGCCCAAGTGGGGGGGGGGGGGGCTGCTGCGGGTATGGGATGGCTGGACTTGCACTTCTTGCCACCACACTGTGCTGAAATGAAAACAACCCCCCCCCCCCCCCACAACTTCTCCTGCACTCAGTGATGCAGGGTTGACAAACTTTAACCAGGTTAGTCTTTTCCTGGTTTGTCCAAGGAGCCTCTGCTCCCTTAGCCTCTCCCTTTTTCTCTGGCTTGGTTCCAGCAGCATCTCCCCTCTGGAGGAAACAAAACTGAGGAGCCAGCAGGGAGGAGGAAGTTTATAGAAGGCTGGCGTGGCGTTTCCTACAGAGGGGAGGAGCAAAGGTCTCTTGTGGCTGTCCTGACAGACAATGGAGGGGGGGGGGGGGAGATGGAAGAACGTACTCCAAACAGTTTAACTGTTATACATGGTTGTCTACCGTTTTGGTTGACCTTGTATAGCCCAAATATAAGGGCCGCACATCACGCACATTCAGGATCCACTATGGTGAACACAAACGTAACATCTTAAAGGGTTTGATAAACACTCCCTCTTACCACTTCCGGTATGCCCACAACCAAAACCACACAGGCCTTAAACCCTAAGGAATAGAATCCAGTTAGGATTTTGGACAATGGGTTGAGGCATCAGCTTGGTGGATCCAAGAGGTTTCCCTATTGCACAATTAGGTTCCCCAACTCCTGAAGTACGCCAAGATGAGCTGTTGGGCAGTATTGGGTGTTGAGCCATTTTTGTTCACATGCTCTCCCTTCCTCTGATCTGCTGAGAGCAGGACACAAGTGCATCATCCACCAGCATTTACACCAGTGTTACACCATACCACCATCAAATCTGCACTGCACCCATACCAACTCTACCACCATTCTACTGAATGGTCAACCCGCATCTACATTGTAGATGTAACAAATTTACTACACCTATAATCACATCTGTTTGCAGGTTCAATAAGCCTTTCATATGTGGTGCCAATGCTTCCTAAAGAGCCCCAACAATAGCCAGTAAACACCAAGGCATTCACTGATCATTAAACCTGGCTGCAAATCCCCTCTGTCTACCTATACCCATTTATGTCTTAAACACTGACAGTGCTTACCAGATGGTTTAGGCCTAGTATAGCCACCATTAGTGCAATCTGGAAATATTGCTCCAGTAGTTGATTGAGACTCATTACTGCACCTCAGGTGTCATTTAGGCTATGTAAATGGGTGCCTAGAATGGAACCCCCCCCCCCCTTCCCTTCCAATCAAATCAGTGATACTAACCTTCTCCAGAGCTCCAGTCAGAATATTCATAGCCTGCATCTTCGTTAAATTCACCACAGAGCTGTTGGAAAAAATATAAATAAAATTACATTCCTTGTGCAAATAAGGTTTATGATCCATACTATTATGGCCAACCACCACATACACCTCCCCTAATCCTCTGTCACAAATTATGCTGTTCCAGTGGAAGTAGATTTACTACTGGAGTTTAAACCCAGTAATGGCCTTGGCAGCACTGAGGACAGTCCAGTAAAATGTGTGCAAACATCACAATGTATGTTACAGACCAGGATTAGGCAGGATAAGGTCTCAGCAAAAAAAAGTTAAACTAGAACAGGCAGCATTTAGGGTTTTCACATGGGCATTAGTTCAGTCACACTTGACTGGAGAGATGGGAGAGAATGGTCTGCAGATTTGAATGGGATGATGTGGCTGGAGCGGTGGACTTGGGGCTTGGCCAGTGAAAACTTATATACACTTGTAGGTCCAGCCCAAGGGACAGGGCCTGTGAGTGATACATTTAGTTGCCTACTGTATTCAGTGCAGCTGCTATTAAATAGTTAGGTCTGCTCAGTGTTCCATCTGTTCACTCCCTCCACTTTCCAGAAAAGCTGTAAACTTTCTGCATCATAGGTGTGGAGCTATGCAAATGCAGCATTTATACAGCTCTGGCCAATCCCAGGGAGCTGGGTCCATAAGGCATGCTGGGATTTTATATTAAATCATTTCTGAGCACACAGGGATCTAGGTCTTTTCCTGGAGAGGATCATGCAAGCCTGGATGGTTTGCTGCCCTCCAGAGCAATGTTGCCCGCATGCATGCTGTCTTAGGCTTCAGGTGGGCAAACTGGGTGCTAGGCCCCCAGACAGCTTACTGAGGGTTTGTCTGAGAGCTCACTAAAGTGTTCACTTGGGAGGCAAACAGCTGTCCTTGGGTGACTACAGATGGTTCGGAGAGATCTGACTTTTGGGCTGCCACCACTCTGGTGTCAAAGTCAGCTTTGGGTCTGTTAAAGGACTGGAGACATCAGCTGGTGTCCTGAAGAGCTTAGTCCTAGTTCTCTGCTGTTGTGGCTCTAAAGAAAGGAGTTTGCATTGCATTTGCCATATTTATTGGCATAACACGCACCCCAAGTTTAGGGAGGGAAGTTTAAGGAAAAAATTAACACTGAAAAGTGGCATGCACTTATATATTCAGCTCCTTAATTTTGATACACACAAACACCCCCCCCCCCCCCCCTCTAAAATCTAGAAGAACCAATTGCCTTGCCTCTACAAATCTGGCCTTTATGAAAGTGGCAAGAAGAAAGCCATCAGAAGTCCCGTTTGCAAGAAACCATGTGGGGGACACAAACATGTGGAAGAAGGTGCTCTGGTTAGACGAGACCAAAATTTAACTTTGGTCTAAAAAGCAAAAACAAGTGTCCCTGAGGATTCTGAGATTGACATCTAAAAAGCAGCTAGAAGTACCTTGGTTTGTCTGCTGTAGATCGCTTTTTCTCTGGTGGCCCGCTGTCTTCATTGCCTTGTTTTTTGGCAACCCTCATTCCTCCTGCTCTTACTAGATGAAATAAAAACAAAAGCCAGACAGACTCAAATAAGGCTGAACATTTCATTAACTGTAGGCATTTCTGGACTAGTTTAGATAGGTCAAGTACACTTTTATGGGTGAGGGGGACAGGGAATAGTCAAGAGCACCTGTGTGTACACAAAGACAGATGATACACATGCACACTGCAGAGTGGCCACATAGCAAGGCACCAAGTGAATCAGCCACCCCCCCCAGCTTGTGTGGGGGGGTATGGGCACACCCCAAAATGCATTACATTAAAGACGGTGCACCCATAAGACCATATAAAATTAGAGAACACACACACACACGTTACATTGAAATCCTGGAAGGACACACACACACACACACGGCTTCCACCTCCTCACCACAGGAGGGGCAGGAAACACCAAGTCAGATGTCACAAGCTGAAGTCAGACCAAAGTAGTGAAGGAACCTTTGTCAGAGTCAGACTGACTAGTCTCAGACCAGTCAAGGATGGATAGGGAACCACCGATTTATACAAGTCATGCGGCCTGTGCTCCCAAAGTTGTAATTCCATTAATCACTGCAGGTGTGAAGTCACCATGCATTCTCTTTAACAGCAAACTCCAACCAAATCTTGTCACTTCGTTTTGGACAGACAAGAGTAATTCACCATTTTCTTTAATACAACCAGTGACCCTGTTGGGGAGAATTTACCTTTCTGTATGTGCAATGGCAGGATTAGAAATGAGTGGAGCATAAATACTTAAGTATGGTTTTATTACACACACACACACTTTTCATACTTTCCTAGGTGGATGCAGCAGATGTCCCGCAGCACCTATGCAAGTTCAAACTTCTGAGTGGAGCGCTGCTGACTATCAGTCAGCAACTCTCCTCCACACTCACTGGAGCCTGCAGAGCTGTGGAGGAGCAGGGAGTGGCCATCTCAACAGCTTATCGAGAGGCTGAGACCGCCATCAGTCCAGGCAACTGGCAGATCCAGACTTTGGAAGTTGGGATGACGTGGTACCTGGACCGGTATTAGTAATATCAGAGAGCAGACCTCTGTTGAAAACGGGTCATGGGAGTGCAAAAGTAATTGCACTCCTATAACCTGCAAGTGAAGCCCAGAAAAATATAAATGGCTCAAGCCGGACTTCTCCTTTAACTCATTGGACCCCCATATCTGTTGGGTTTTGGTTAATCTTTCACTATTGCATCCAAAAACCAAGCTTTTTAGATACAATTTAATATAAACCCATCACAAACTGCAACCAGGTAGAAAGCCACACACACAGTGTGTATACAACCCAACAGCCAATTTTCAAAAACAAAAAAAAAAAAAAAAAAAAAAAAAAAAACACACCCCACCACATACAGGAACAAAACAATTCTCATTTAAAATGTGTACAAAAAAAAAAATTATATAAAAGTATGTATTCAAAAAAAGCCCAGCATGATGAGAAACAAGGGGGGGGGGGGCAGAAAGGAGGCATTTGTCACACGACTTCTCATTTAATCATTTCCAATGTGTTTTGCAACAAGAAAACCCACCCCCCCCCCCCCAAAACACACACACACACACACAGTGTACCCCACTTTACTGTAACTAGACCATAAAAACAAACGTGATTGATTACAAAGTTGCCAGACTGCATTGCCAAATTTTGTAAACAGAAGAGGGGAGTGGTGGGAGGGATTCCACAGCAAGCAGAAGCAAGTCTGCAGACAGATCTGCCTGCAATAATCTGAATATCTCAGTGCATAGGAGTTTATAGCACAAAGTTTTAGCAGGCACTATGTCAGTAGACTTGTAGGGACATATCCATGTAAAACTGAGGCTGCTAAGTAAATCTAACAGAACGTTCCAGGAGACAAGAGTCTACAAACATTGCAACCATTCTAGGAACAAAACTCAAAAAATAACAACACTCATTGCATCAGAATAAACCTGTAACTGATTTGATTCCCAAACTATTACACTTTACATCAGCTACCTACCTGCAGGAAGGTGGCCTCCTTTCAGTGGCAGCGTCTGCATCAACACCTCTGTAGCCATGATGATTCTCTCACACTTTGTTTACTGCTGAGGCACAGCCTGCTTTCAGTTTATATAGAGGCCAGGGAGGGGCCCTATGGGATTACCCAGAGGGCCTTGTTTTGATTGTCATTCAGGTACAGCTGGGGCCAGAAATCACCCAGCCCTTCCCTGCAGAGCATATAGAAAGCACAGTGGTAAAAGGTGATGTGTAAAATATAAATAAATAGAAGAATTCCAATGACTATTTTCATAGTGACGGAGATGGTGGGAACCCCCCTGTGGGGGGCCCCGGCTGTCTCTGCTTGCAGTAGCATAGAGGAAGAAAGAAGTTTCTTGTGCAGGAAATGGAGGGAAGTGATTGCTGCAGGTGACTGGCGGCCAGGTCTGCATTGTTATTCATGGTTAGTTCCGGAGTCACTGCTATTTTCTGCTAGGAAAGGTAAAAATAATAACCAAAGCTCATGAAAAACAAACAAAAATGATAAAGTGTATAAGCTCAAAAACAGTTATAATATATCTCAGTCCTGCAACTTTGCAGATGTGGTGGCTGCATTTGTTTTCTTTATTCAGGCTTTAATTTCCTTGTAAGACCCCTTTCACACAGCCGTGGTCACGTTAGCGTTAAAACCCCACTGTAGCGCTGTTTAGGCTGCGATTTTCAGCCCCTAGCGGGGTGCTTTTAACCCCCATTAGCAGGCGAAGAAGGGGTTAAAACACCAATCTTGCGGCACTTCCGAATCGCTTTTCAGACACTTTGAAAGTGCTGCCCATTCATTTCAATGGGGAAGGCGTTTTGGGAGCAATGTATACAGCACAGTGCTCCCAAACCGCTCCAAAGATGCTGCTTGCAGGACTTTCCCTAACGTCCCACAAGCGCAACGCCCCCAGTGAAAAAAGTCACACTGAAACTAATGGGAGGCGGTTTTCCAGCATTATTTAGAGGCTATTTCTAGCACTAAAACCACCTCAGTGTGAAAAAGGGGGTCTTATTTTTTCTTTAGGCTGGGTTCACACTTATGCGCATTGGACTGTGGGTTTTCGCCGCATCCAATTTGCATGACAGGAGACTGTGGCCAGCTCTCAATGGAGCCAGTTTAAACATCTCCTGGACGGCCGTGGTCTGCACTGGAAAAGGGTCCTTGGCTCTGTTTCAGGTGTGAATTCAAGCAAAAATTTGGACCTGACTCGCCCCTGAAAAGGAGAACAGGGATGCACCGGACCCCCTGCTGCAAGCCATGGCAACAGCTAATGTGAATCTGGCCTTAGTCCTCTGAGAAAGCTGGAAACAATGGTGACTGATAGAAATCAGCAGACACAGTGTGTAGAGGAAGTTATCACCTCACACAATTTCTGGGGGGAACAATATGTATTTTTTCACTTATTGAACAGATATAACAAAACACATTTAATAGTATGGTTAATAGGGAGCTTACAATCTAAGGTCCCTCACTTACAGTCTGAGTAAGAGAAAGATGGACCCGCTCTGCTATATAGCATTGGAGGGCGGAAGCGACATCTAATGTCACTTCCACCTAATGCTCTTAAAGGGGAATTTTTTTTTCTTTAAATGATGTGACGGGAGGGCCCCGTGTAACCCAGAATCCCTTGGAAAGTATGGGATACCCTTGTTTCAGCTCCCCATGCACCTCTTATGTCTAAGTCATACTGTGCTATCCTGGCACAGGGTGACTAAGAAAATATATCTTGGATTACTTAAAATGGGACAGTAATATTTATCCACATTATCTCCCAGGATATATGTAACGACTATTCTTGGTTTGGATCTGAACTCAACATGTTAATTTTAAAGAGCTGATCACATTGGCCTCTGTACAATGTAGGAGACGGGCCGACTCCTAGTGGAGCTTCTGCTATTGTGAGAATATGTTCTGTGTTTAAACTTATGATAATGTATCATCTTCTGTGTGAAGCTCGGTGACAACAAGTCTGACCTTTAGTGAAATCCTGATTTATCATAACAATGACCAGGCTGCTTAAAGGGATTAGTTAATTAGCTCATGTTAATTAAGTTTCTGGTCACAGGTCTTCTTTTACTGTATATAAGACTTGTATTCTTTTCAATAAAGTCTGATTCCTGCTTGACTCTCAACACAGAGCCTCGTCTCGTACTTGGGGGAGAATTATTCATATGGGTTTCTTATTCGGCTGATTGGAGTGTTCGGTAGCTGCCTTTGTGTTTGGGTATGATGTTCTAAACAACTTTAACCCCTTTCATACTCAGGGTGCCGTTACAATTTCTCTCCCCTTTCGGCAGGAGACTAACACAGGAAGAGACCCCAGACGGGTTGAGTCCAAAGTTAGTCCATAGTTCCAGTCCTCTAATGCTGGTATCCACACAGTACCCCAAACAAATTGTTCCAAACAGAGCATTACTCACCCTGCCAACCTCTGCCTCTCTCAGAAAACATGCTGCTGGGGGAAAGTGCGGACTGGTCCTTCCCCCTGGAGTCCCTTTAGCCTCAGGAGAGAAGACAGGGTGGCTGGGCTCAGTCCGTCATGCTGTTGGGCATCTGGGCCTACTGCCCAGCATACCTGGGGTATACAGGTGGGGACTGAAGCTTCATCCACCTTTACAGGAAATTCATCCTCTGTTAGTTGAGGGTAGAGGCCAGCATCACTCTGCCCTGTTGCCAGCCCTTCTGCTGGAAACCCCACACCATCTGCCTCGGTGAACTGTTGGGGAGGGAGGCCGATTGCCCCGGCTCCCTGGAACTCTGTAGTTGTTGCCGGTGTTGGGCAGAGGTTGGTAGCACTCAGCCCAGTTGCCAGCGCTTCAGCTGGGTTAGTGTCATCATTCTGGGGCGCCGTCTGCTGTTGGAACTCCCTTTCACTGGTATTGTCTCCCAGGTGCACAAACCCTTGTTGGGGAGGGAAAATGGCTGCTTCTTCTCCCTGCATCTCTGAAATCCACTGGGAGAGAGGAACCATCACCTTCTCACCTCGGGCCTCCGAAACTGCCACGGGTGTAAAGCAGGGGTCTGCAGTACTCCGCCTGCTGCCAGTACTTGAGCAGGTGATGCATAATCTATAACATCCTCTGAACAGTCCATTAAGTCCATACATTCTGTAATCTGTGGCTGGAGAGATGAGCCGACTGACCCAGCTTCCTGGAACGCCACAGTTGTTGCCATTGCTGGGCAGAGTTTGGTAGCACTCTGCCCTCTTGCCAGTACTTCTGCTGGGGACTCCACATCATCCGCTTCGGCTAACCATTGGGGCAGGAGGCTGCATTCCTCCCCTCCCAAACTGTGCAGCTGCCATTGGGGAGGTGAGCTGGCTGCTTCCTTTTCCATTCCCTCATCTGGCTGCTGGGAAGTATTTGCCACCTTCTCACCATGAGCCTTTGGAACTGCTACAGGTGTAGGGCAGAGGTCTTGGACTAGGGATGAGCTTCGCGTTCGAGTCGAACATACGTTCGACTCGAACATCGGCTGTTTGCGCCAAATTCGTGTGGCGCTCACGGCCCACAATGCACTGCATCATTGCAGTGCATTGATGGCTCATGATTGGCCAAGCATGCACTGTGACCCCGCATGCTTGGCCAATCACAGCGCCAGCAGCGAGGAGAGCCATGATTGGCCACAGGCAGGATGCCTGTGGCCAATCATAGCTCAGGCTGTGTAGTACACGCCCCACACTATATAAGGCCGCCAGCGCGGCGGCCTTGTGTAGTGTGTTGGCGTCTGAAGCAGTTAGTGGGTGTTCTGTGTACCTTCAACACAGTATACACCAATCGTTATCAGCCGATTTTCGATCTTGCTGTTGTGTAGTGGTTGTTGTCTGCGTGCCCTGACCGCAGTATACACCGATATATTCACCTCACCTATATAGCTAGTGATCTATCTTTTATAATAGAGCTTGCAGTCAGTAGTGTTAGGAGCTTGTGCGTGCTGTCTGTGTGCTCTGTACCCAGTACACACCGTTATATCCACCTACATAGCTCTTCTCTATTTGAGCCCACTTGCCATCTGCAGGAGTTATTGGAAGTTGTGTGTGCCTCCAGCACAGCACAGTATACATCTGTATATACCCCTTTATCTCTGCTGTTCTATAATAAAGGCATCTGCAGGAGTTAGTGGGTGTCATGTGCCTCCAGCACAATATACACCTGTATCTACCCTTTATTGCTGTTCTCTAATAGAGCCATCTGCAGGGCTTAGTGGGTGTTGTGTGACTCCATTACAGTATACCCCTTTATCTCTGCTGTTCTATACTAAAGGCATCTGCAGGAATTAGTGGGTGTTGTGTGCCTCCAGCACAATATACACTACCCAGCTGCTGTTTTACCCAACTCCCTTCAGGCCATTACCATGTTGGAAGGCCAGCAAGGAGAGGCAGACAGGCGCGAGCCGATAAGAGGGCAAGCAGGCTCTGTGTCTAGAGACAACAGTGCTGGTCGTGGACGCGGTGCATTGTCATCAGCACGTGGCCATGGGACACGCTTGTCCTTCTTTTCGGCAGCTGGACATGTTGAACCGCAACATGCCAATGACTTGGTAGAGTGGATGACCAAGCCCTCTTCATCCTCCTCATCCTCTCTCACCCAGTCTCAGGGTACTAGCAAAGCAGCTGCCAATGCATCGTCTTCCCTCGTCTCAATGTCATCATTAGTGACTCCTTCCCTAGACCCACCACGTCCTCCTGAGGAGTCTCCAGAACCCTTTGAGCACAGTGTTGGGTACATGCTCCAGGAGGATGCCCAGTGTTTTGTAGGCTCTGATGATGACACTCAGCTAGAGGAAGGCAGTAGCGTGAATGCAGAGAGAGGGGATGCTCAAGAAGGACAGCAATCTGGCAGTCATGTTCCACAAGCTGCAGCATATTGCCAGGTTTGCTACAGCGATGAAGAGGGAGGGGACGATGAAGGCACTGACTCCACGTGGGTGCCTGGTAGGAGAGAGGAGAAGGAGGAGGAGGCACATGTCCAACGAGGCAGGATGCCCTCCGGGGGCCAGCTTAGGGGTAGCACACCGACTGAATCACACCGCAGAGCTCCGCCTGTGCAGGGTGCTGCCTCTGCGCGTTATTCTAAAAGTTCTTTGGTGTGGGCCTTTTTTGAGACGAGTGCATCAGATCGCACCGCTGCTATTTGCAACATATGTCTCAAGCGTGACTCGCGTGGCCAAAACATCAGCAGCTTGGGCACCACATGCTTAACCAGACATATGTTGACCTGCCATGCAGCTCATTGGCAAGCGTACCTCAAAGACCCACACCAAAGAACAAAGCGGACCTCTCCTTGCTCATCAGCTGGCATCTCCAACCCCACTAGACCTTCAGTCCTCTCTGAAACCTGCTCTGAGAGGAATGAAGGTGTAGTATTAGGTGTGTCACAGCCAAGTGCTTCCGGGCACTCTGCTAGCAGTACACCCACGTCTGATTATAGCAGGCAAATGTCCCTGCCCCAGCTGCTGGACCGGCGAAAGAAGTTCACTCCCAGCCATCCACATGCCCAGCGGTTGAATGCTAGCTTGGCTAAATTGCTAGCACTTCAACTGCTGCCTTTTCAGTTGGTAGACTCTGCCCCCTTCCGTGAGTCTGTACAATGTGCGGTTCCTCAGTGGCAGGTCCCCAAACGCCACTTTTTCTCACGGAAGGCGATTCCGGCTCTCTACCGGCATGTGGAAGGCAATGTCCTTGCCTCGCTGGACAGGGCGGTCAGCAGTAAGGTGCATATTACCGCTGACTCATGGTCCAGCAGGCATGGACAGGGACGTTACCTGTCTTTCACGGCCCATTGGGTCACTCTGCTGGCAGCTGGGAAGGATGCAGGACAAGATGCAGTAGTGTTGGAGGATGTTCCGTCACCACGCCTCCAAAATGCTACTATTGGTTGTGACACACCTCTCTCCTCCACCCCCTCCTCTTCTTCTTCCTCCATGGCCTCTTCCAGTGCTCTGTCCTCAGAACCAGCGGTGCTCCGTAGGCGTTCCAGGGGCTACGCAAGTACGCAGGCAAAATGATGCCATGCCGTGCTTGCGCTGGTTTGTTTGGGGGACAGGAGCCACACTGGGGCGGATGTTTTGTCAGCTCTGCAGGGGCAGGCCGAGAGGTGGTTGACGCCACGCCAGCTTAAGCCAGGAATGGTGGTTTGCGACAATGTCACCAACCTCTTCTCCGCCCTCCGACAGGGACAACTGACCCATGTGCCCTGTGTAGCTCACGTCCTTAACATGGGGGTGCAGCGGTTCTTGGGCAGGTACCCCGGCTTACAGGATGTCCTGAAGCAGGCCAGGAAAGTCTGTGTGCATTTCCGCCGATCATTTAATGCCTGTGCTCGGCTGGCTGAGCTCCAAAAGGAGTTGAACCTACCCAAGAACCGCCTTATATGTGACATGCCCACCAGGTGGAACTCAACGTTGGCCATGCTGCAGCGGCTGCACACGCAGCAGAGGGCAATCAATGAGTACCTGTGCGACTACGGCACCAGGACAGGGTCAGGGGAGCTCGGTTTTTTCTCACCACGCCAGTGGGGCATGATCAGGGATGCATGCACTGTCCTGTCACCGTTTGAGGAGGCCACAAGGATGGTGAGCAGTGACAGTGCATGCATCAGTGACACTGTACCTCTTGTCCACCTCTTGGAGCATACGCTGCGTGGAATAATGGACTTGAGGCAGAACAGAGGCAGGAAGAGGAGGACTTCCTTGCCTCTCAAGGCCCCCTTTATCCAGACAGTGTTCCTGCTGTGCCACCCATCACACAGGAAGAGGATGAGGAGGAGGAAGAGGAGGAGGAGGATGATTGTGTCAGCATGGAGGTGGAGGCTGGCACTCAGCAGCAGCAGTCTTGTAGGGATGATTTACAGTCCCAAGAAACACGTGGACTTGTACGTGGCTGGGAGGAGGTAGCTGCGGATCATGTTATCCTTAGTGACCCAGAGGACTGCGGACCGAATGCCTCAGCTAACCTACGCTGCATGGCCTCCCTGATCCTGCAAAGCCTGCGGAAGGATCCTCGTATTCTTTGGATCAAGGAGAGGGACCATTACTGGCTGGCCACTCTCCTTGATCCACGGTACAAGGGTAAGGTTGCCGACCTTATCTTGCCATCGCAGAGGGAGCAGAGGAGGAGACATCTCCGGGAGGCCTTGCAGAAAGGTCTGTGCAATGCGTTCCCAGAGACTGGGAGGTTACAAACTCCTGGTCCTGGACAACGTGTTGCTGAGGCATCGGTCAGAAGGAGCGGTGGAGAAGGTGGCCGTCTGACTGATGCTTTCAGACAATTTTTTAGTCCGCAGCCCCAAGGTATGATTGGTTCCAGCAACCATCGCCAGCGTCTGATTTACATGGTGCAGGAATACCTAGGGGCAAGGTCAGACTTGGACACCTTTCCCACCGAAAATCCTCTGGCTTACTGGGTCTTGAGGATGGATCACTGGCCAGAGCTTGCACAGTATGCAATTGAGCTACTGGCCTGTCCTGCATCCAGCGTTCTTTCGGAACGCACCTTCAGTGCTGCTGGTGGCTTTGTTACCGATCACAGGGTGCGCCTGTCCACCGAATCAGTTGATCGACTGACCTTCATCAAGATGAATCAGTCTTGGATCACCCACAGCTACCAAGCACCTGAAGCTGATGTAACCGAATAATTTTTTTTGAAATATCACATCCCTTCAAGACTGCCTATGCTGATGCTGAGTGACTGTCCTGTTATGTTGATTGTCTATCCTCTTCCTCCTCCGCTGATATGTTGGAAGAACATTTCTGGTTCTGGGTGATGCCATCAGCCCAATTTTTCTGCCCCTGTTTAACAGGGGCGTTTAATTACAATTTTTGATGCAATGCTTTGCAGCAGGGCTAATTCCTGCAATAAAACTAGAGTATATGGGAGAGGTTGCAGTGTGGTGGCACCAGCACCAGTGCCTAAGGCCCAATTTTTCTGCCCCTGTTTAACAGGGGCGTTTAATTACAATTTTTGATGCAATGCTTTGCAGCAGGGCTAATTCCTGCAATAAAACTAGAGTATATGGGAGAGGTTGCAGTGTGGTGGCACCAGCACCAGTGCCTAAGGCCCAATTTCGTTTGTTTAACAGGGACATGTAATTACAATTCTTGATATAATATTTCACAGGAGGGCCCGTTCCTGTGCCCACCCAAAGTAACTGTGAGGACTTATAGTGTTGTGGCACCAGCACCACAACCACCAAAGGTCAATTTTTCTACCACTGTTCAACAATGGCATGTAATTACAATTCTTGATATAATCGTTCACAGCAGGGGGCGCTCCAGCGCCCACCAAGAGTCACTTTGAGGGCTTACAATGTTGTGGCAAAACCAACACCTTGTTCCGCCATTTCTGCAGAGCATATAGGGCAGGCCCCTACTTTCAAACATCCAACTTACAAACATCTCCTACTTGCAAACGGAAGGAGATAACAGCAAGTGAGATGAAAAAAGATGGACGACAAAACAAATTATACAGGGGTGATAACCCTTCCCTATGTTTTCCAAAAAGCTTAAAAATAGTTTTATTGACTGGAGCTACACTTTAAAAATGTACCAGTTGAAAATTACAAACAGTTTCAACTTAACACAACAAACCTACACAGTCCCTGTCTTGTTTGCACCACCTGTATACTGCTGTTCTGAGTATATAGGGCCTAGGGGCCACACGCATTTCCTTTTTTTAATATGGGTACGGGGTTCCCCTTAATATGCGTACAAGACCCAAAGGGGCTGGTAATGGGCAGGGAGGGCTACCCATGCCATTTTTCTCAATGATTTTCAACCATATTGCAGGAACCAGATATAACATTAAAACTGCAAGCAGTTTTAAATGATGTTATTTCTGTTTAATGTCATTTTGTGCAGGGACTGTTCTAAACACGGGAAACACGTGGCACTTCACAGGCATACTACAGACACCCCCCAGGCACCATATTTAAAGGAATATTTCACTTTTTATTTTCACTTTAATCGTCATTAAAATCAGTGTTCCCGCCAAAACTGCCATTTTTAAAAACATTTTAGGCATTGACCCATGTCCCCTGGGGCAGGAGCCAGGTCCCCAAACCCTTTTTAGGACAGTATCTTGCATATTAGCCGTTAAAATTAGCACTTTTAATTTCGAACGTTCGAGTCCCATAGACTTCAATGGGGTTCTAAAGTTCGTACGAATTTGGGGTCCGTTCGAAAGTTCTGGTGCGAACCGAACCGGGGGGGTGTTCGGCTCATCCCTATCTTGGACCCTCTGTCCGGTGACCAGCGCCTCAGCTGGGAAAGTTCCTTGCAACTCCACAGATACTGCTGTTGGTGCTGGGCAGAGCACACTGAAGTTTGGCCCTGATACCAGCTCTTCTGCTGGAGGCTCATCAGGTTGTTCTTCCTCAGCAGAAAAGTCTATCAAATCCCTTGTTTCTGCAACTGGTGTCTGGGGATAGAGGTTCACCATCTCCTGTCCGTGAAACCCAGAAGATGCTATCAGTGCTGGGCAGAGGTTAGCAGAACTCTGCCCGGTTGTCAGCACTTCAGCTTTGGGGATGGCAATCTCCAGGTTTTCCACTGCCGATTCTTCAGCCAGGATTTCAGAATTGTCAACTGGTATTTCCTGATAGTCCCAGGCAAATGGAGCCCCACCCTGCTGCTGAGCAGAGTCTAGCAGCTGTCTGTAGGTGATCTCCAGCTCCCATTCCTGAATGGCCAGAAACTCCAAATCTTCCTGTGCCCAGTGCCCTTCCGAGACATTCAGTCTTCGCTCTCTGTGCTCCATTATTTCCTCCAAATGCCACTCCCGATCACTCCCAAAGTCAGGGTCCCTGGACAGCCTCCAATACAACAATCCCAGGCCATCATATTCAAAGCCTTCCGTGGGGCTGTCATTCACTGACCATGGGCACTTTTGGGCTACATATCACCGGAGGGCTCTGTAGCTCTTGTCCAAACGCATCTCTGCCTGGATCAGCCTGCTTAACGCAGCTGTCCACTCCTGCTTCGGTTGTCCCCCCAATAATAGCATTCGTACTTCATACTGAGACCAGTACCTTACATGGATGGAGGGGAACTTTCCCTGTTGTTGCTGTTTGAGAGCTAGCGCTTTCTTCCAGAGTTCGCAGCGGATAGAATCAGACCATCCCAGCAGGACCTTCTCTAATACTGGTCCTCTATGCTGTATCTGCATCTTTCGCAACCTCCTTCTGAATTCCGCTTCCATGGCGGCTGGTATCTGTACCTCTCCTCTCCTTTCAGTTGGTGCTGCTGTGACTTCTGCTGCTGCAGCACCTCTTTGTTGTAGCCAATTTGCCTCCACAGGCGCTATAACTCAGTCTATTATCTCCGCTGTAGGGTTAGGACCATAATGTGCTAGTCTTATGTTAACAGGCCGATCAAAACTTGCCTCTTCAGGTGTCCTGTCTGCTACGCTGGGCCTTTCTTTTATGTTGGGTCTTTCGGGTCTATCCATTTAGACTAGTTCTGCCATAATGTCCCTCTTCTTATGGTTGTTGGCCGGTCGGCCCCGGTTCTCCAGTAAGTCCTTGAGGGAAGAGCGCTTTAGCCATTTATACTGTGATTCCATTGGCCTGTGTCCTCTTGTAGCTGTCCTCGGCTGTGAGAATCATCCCGCTTCTTGCCACCAATTGTAACGACACCCCGAGTATGAAAGGGGTTAAAGTTGTTTAGAACATCATACCCAAACACAAAGGCAGCTACCGAACACTCCAATCAGCCGAACAAGAAACCCATATGAATAATTCTCCCCCAAGTACGAGACAAGGCTCTGTGTTGAGGGTCAAGCAGGAATCAGACTATATTGAAAAGAATACAAGTCTTATATACAGTAAAAGAAGAGGTGCAATGTTAATATTACTCTGAAAATACACCTGTGACCAGAAACCTAATTAACATGAGCTAATTAACTAATCCCTTTAAGCAGCCTGGTCATTGTTATGATAAATCGGGATTTCACTACAACTAAGACTTGTTGTCACCGAGCTTCACACAGAAGATTATACATTATCATAAGTTTAAACACAGGACATATTCTCACAACAGCAGGAGCTCCACTAGGAGTCCTCCCGTCTCCTACATTGTACAGAGGCCAATGTGATCAGCTCTTTCAATTAACATGTTGAGTTCAGAATCAAACCAAGAATAGTTTTTACATATATCCTGGGAGATATTGTGGATAAATATTACTGTCCCATTTAAAGTAATCCAAAATATATTTTCTATCCTGGCACAGAGTGACTTAGCCCTTGTACACACGGTCGGACATTCAAATGCGTCGGATTTTGTCCAATTTTATAGCCAATCTCTCAAATTTGGTCCGTCGGATATTCCGACGGAAACAGTCCATACAATTTAAAGGATTCTGGGTTCCACGGGCCTTCCCATCACAAATAACATTAATAGGGATAAAAGTGACCCCAATTTTTTTTTCAAAAAGGACACTGTAAAAAAAAAAAAAAAAAAGGTAAAATAAATAAGAAAAAAAAACGAAATATTTTTCAAAGAGCCCTGCCCCGCCAAGCTCGCACGCAGATGCGAACACATACATAAGTTGTGCCCGCATATGAAAAGAGTTTTCAAACCACACATGTCAGGTATCATCAAGATTGTTAGAGCGAGAACAATAATGCTCTCAAAGACCTCCTCTGTAACTCGAAACAGGTAACCTGTAGAAATATTTAAGCTTCGACAATGGAGATTTTTCAGTACCAAAGTTTGACGCCATTCCACGAGCGCAATTTTGAAGCGTGACATGTTGGGTATCAATTTACTTAGCATAAAATTATCTTCCACAGTATAGAAAAAATGGGCTAACTTTCTGGTTGTCTTATTTTTTATCTTAAAAAATTGTATTTTGTAAGACTGCTGAGCAAGTACGGTGTGACATAATGTATTGCAATGACCGCCATTTTATTCTATATGGTGTCTGAAAAAGATTTTATATATATATATATATATATATATATATATATATATAAAATGTTTGGGGGTTCTAAGTAATTTTCTAGCAAAAAAAGATTTTAACTTGATTACGGTCCCACAACATGACCCATTCACATGTTTAGCAGTGGGCCCCCTTCCTGCCTTTCCATTAGCGTCCCCCCTTACATCAGATTTCCCAATATTCTCATAGCTAGCCCCTTTTACATCAGAGTTTCCCTTTACAGTGCAAGGAGAACACTGTGGACCATGATGTAAGGAGGAATGCTGCGGACTCTGGTGTAAAGGGGAACTCTGATGTAAGAGGTTTTCTGGTCACCAGAGCCCCCCCCCCCCCCCCCCACATCAGAGTTTGCAGAGTTCCTCCTTACCTTACAATCTGCAAAGTTTCCCCTTGCACTGTAAGTGTGAACTCTGCTGACTGATGTAAGGAGGGGTTCTAGGCCCTAACGCCAGGGTCTGCAGATTGAATACACAGTAGAGAGGTTCACTGATGTAGAGGGGTTCACTGATGTAAGAGGACACTGGACTGTACCAGAACCACTGAACCAGATCTGTCAGTGCCTCAACATCTGTTTGCCAGATTTTCAAGGCTGCCACCGGTCTTCTATTTACATTTTTAAGTTTTAATTTCTAGCTTCCAGGGGCAAAAAACATGTATGGAATATACATAGTTACATTGCTCCAAGTATGAATATATAAATACACCTGCCCTGCATGACACCACAACACATGTAGATAAATATACTGTAAATGTATTGTGCATTGTAAGGTGCTTCTTTGCCTAAAGATAGTGCAGATACTTACACGCTCATAGGTGTGAATAGAATTAAACAGCACTTGATGTCTAAAATGGTCTTGTTTGAACAAAGCATACCTCCAAACTGTCCCTCATTTGCAAGGACTGTCTCTCTCTTGGAACCAGATCCCTCTGTCCCTCTTTCCTTCTCAGTTGTCCCTCATTTTGGACAGTTGCATAAATACAATACTTAGCTACCAAAAGTGTTACCCTTCACAAAACCATTCACGCAAACATTTTTATTATCACAATACTGTTTTAAAAAGCTGTTAAAAGGGAAGCATAGTGACTAAGAAAGTTTTTGGGTTTAGCCAATCACTTTGTGCTAAAAGGTGCCCATCATTCCCTTGTTAAAAAGTTGGGAGGCATGAACAATGGTATATCAGATACTTTGTAAGTAAGCAGGTTAAAATAGCCAACTAGGCACTGTCCCAGACAGGAGAGTAAGAGTTAATGTCTTTCCTGGTTCTTTGGTCTTTTTTGCGGGTTCTTCTCTGGGTCCAGCCCACTAATCCTGTGACATAAAAATATAAGACAGTGGTCCAGTAAAGAGAGTACCGAGGGAGCCCCAAGGGGAAGTCAAGAGAGCTTGCAAGCCAGAGTCCCCTGAGAGAGCCGGCCTAATAGAGAGCAGAGAGGTCCAGGGCCCACTTCAGGTCCAATGCTCGTAAGGGAATGAGACGAGGAACAACACCCATGAGCAACAGAAGGATGTCGCTCATCACTGCCTTGATGTTCGCCCAAAGTCATAAGCTCTAGAGGAATGCCTTTGTTGGACTCTGTGTTGCATGAACACTACCTTTTCAGGTATGCCGGGACAGCACACAGCCTGTAGTTAGAGTTAGGGAAGAATTCAGACTTTGAATGTTGGGACTCTGTAATTGCCTTTGCACTTTTTGTAAGTAAAGCATTTCAAATGTTGTCTCTGCCTTATCTGAAGTTACTGAAAGGAGTATAATGCAAGTGTAGCACTCTTGTCCCTACAACAGGGCTACAGGTAAATTTAGTGTGCCAGATGGTAGTCGGTCTGGCTTATTTGTAGAGTTTAGTGATTACATGACTTTTGTTAATTCCATTTATATGTGGTTTTTCCCTTCTGTCAGTAGGTGGTGCTGTTGCCTTTGACATTAGAGTGATGAGCTACAGTAAAGTTCAGGTTATGATAAACATACTTTCCTCAGCCAATCATATTTGTGGCTAAGCATGCTGGGAAAAGGTATGGAATGAAGTCACGTGATTGGGGAAAGTGTTCCCGCCCAGGGTTATGGCCTGGGTGGATGATGTATATAACGTTTCTGGCTGCTAGGCCCAAGTCTGGGGCCTATTCAGGAGGCTGCCGGCTGCTAGGCCTGACTAAGGCCTATCCGGGTGTTCAGGTTTATGCAGAGGAAAGCCTGCCAAAGATCCGGAAACAATTCTAGAGGGATTCAGTTCTAAGGAACCACCAAAGAGGACTTTTCATGAGCAGGAGGCTATGAACTTGCTGGGAGGACTTCAGAGAGAACTCATTCAAGGGAATCAGTGCATGGAGCACAAGCCTCACTCCTTACTCACGCACATAATTGGCTCATTTCGGATGACACTAACGCCTCTGTAATCCCAGAAGGTGCATATTTGGGCTCCTATGAATCTTTACGCCTCCTTCCCTATAGGGGCCTTCAAGTTCCATTCCCACTTCCACTCTCTCCATGCAGGCCTGGCAATCCACTATGCCCACTCGAACAGCGGGAACCCCTCTGTGGTCCCCTCACCACACTGTTGTTTTATTTAAAATTATATATGATATATCCATCTGCTGGTTGAATGAGAGATGCATATATTATTGAGAGGCCGTGGCGGATGGGTTCCCCCTGGCAACACAGGTGTTCCAATTCTGTGAGTTGGTGAGAAGCACCCTGCACCCGTAGACACCCACGGAGGAAGTTGCATAGCAGGAAACCACTCCAGAAGTCCATCGCAGGATCCGTGGCAGATACCCCTACCGAGGGGGTGAGTCGGGCATAGGTACCTACGAAATCACAAAAGTGGAGGTTCCCACTCGTGACTAACCACTGGAAATGGGGATTCTGAAGGCATGGGTTGCCCAATACCGGTACCATAGGAGAGGGCAGTGGTGACACTGAAATATGTCTAAATGTGTCCCTGGCCACCAGAAGAGTGCTATCCAGTGTAGGGTGGTCAGTGAGGGTCCTTGGGAGTGGTGATGAAATCCACGGCCAGCTCTTGGCTGTGTCGCCAGAGTGCTGCATCTCCATGGCCACCCACTGTTATGCAGCTGCGTGACAGTGCCAGTCCACCAACCTGATGAGGTGTGTAGCTCTGTAGCAAGATTTCACATCTGGGAGACCAACTCCTCCCCTATGCATTGCAAGATGGAGAAGTTGCAACCTGATACAAGATTTGCAGTATGACCAGATGAAATCTCTAAACATTGAGTTCACCTGTTTGAAAATTTTTGGGGGAAGGCAAATGAGAAGTGCTTGCAACAAGTACAGCACCCTGGGCAGTATTGTCATCTTGAGGGCATTGCAACAACCAAACCACGTTAACGTGAGTGAGTGCCAATGGAGAAGATCTGCTTTGAGGCGGGTAAGTAAGGGTAAGCCCTTGTACACACGGTCGGAGATTCAGATGGAATGTTTCCTATCGGACCGTTTTGTAGGATATTCCGACTGTGTGTGGTCTACATCGGACTGTTTCCGTCTGAATATCCGACGGACCAAGTTTTCCAACTTGCCGGTAAAATTTTCCGACAAAATGCTCCTATCGGACATACTCCGATCATGTGTAGCCTACTCCGACGGACAAAGTGCCACGCATGCTCAGATCAAATTCCTAGACCAAAGCTATTGGCTACTAGCCTGAACGTAGTCCCGTCGTAACGAAATAACATCATCACGTTATGTACAATCGGATTTTCCGACAACTTAGTCCGACCGTGTGTATGCAACATCACTTCCGGACCTCTTCCAGGAATTAATTGGTTGGTTGTCGGAATCTCCGACCGTGTGTACAAGGGCTAAGAAGTTCGCTGAGTAAAGAGTGGAGGGGTGCTCTGCACGGACGCGGGTGTACTCCCACACACACTTTCACTGACTTACAATCTTTTAAATGCTCCCTCAGCAGACTTTACTCCCCCGGGACTACTTAACTGGGAAAAAGAGTTTGCTTGCTGATTCAACATCACCAAGAGACAGCGTATTCTCCGATTTACACACAAATCCTCTATCTGTGCCAAGATCCAGGAAACAAACTACAAAATTCTTTCACGGTGGTAAAGGACCCCTTCGCAACTCCACCAGCTTTACCCGAATACATCAGACCTATGTTGGCGTTGTCTCGCAGATAAAGGGACCATGCTGCATATCTTTTGGTCATGCCCGAAACTCACGCACTTTTGGAAAGTGGTGCGTGAGATAATACAACAATTTACCGCCCGGCCCCTCAGACGACCCAGCATTCTTTCTCTTACACGCCTCCGATATCCCTGACAGGATGTACCAGAAATCAGTAATCCGCCACCTACTTGATGCAGCTAAGGCCTGCATACCACTCTGTTGGAAATCGTCCCTCCCGCCGACCATTGACCTATGGCTTGGTAAAGTGGAGGACATCAGGAAAAATGGAAGATCTTATCCTCACAGCGCAAAATAGAGAGGAGACCTACTAAAACCTGGCAGGGTTGGAATGTGTTCATATACTCGGCTGAGGGCCAAGCCCTGAGAGGGTCTGACACAGACACGTAATACCGCATGCAGTGACAATAATATGTTGAATGAAATACTTGTATAGCGCACAATGCGAACTGAATCGCCTCTAGTCTGGGGGCCATAGACAGAGGCCCCGTATCTGAAATTCTGATTGGTCACCCGTGCAATTCATGATTGGGTAACATACCTTGCTCCCCCCTTTACCCCCTTTTTTTTATCCCTCCCCCCTTACCTCCCATACTGGATATTCCCTCTTTCTTCTCTTTGCCCCTCTGTTCTTCCTCTTTCTTTGCTTCACCTCCTCCTCCATATACTGGAAGTGGTATCAAGGTAGATACCTAGTTAGTTAAAAAGAAAACTGGGAAGTGAGACCACGGGACGATGAGAATTTCTAAATCCACATGCTGCTGTTTATTATTCCTGACGTTAATGCTAGCAGGGAATTAATGTTGTATTACCTGTACTGCCTTTTTACCTGTAAGCCATGTGGAAAGTATGTAACCTGTTGGTCTATGTGGACCCATTTCCTGCTATAAATAAAAAAAAAAAAAAAAAAGAGTGGAGGGGTAATATCGAGTCAGTTGCCCAGTGGAAGGGGAATGCCGGGCAGAGTGATGTGATCATGTCTTTTCCTGCTGTGATATTCAGAGTGGACGATTTGGTTGCATTAATTTGGAAGAAAGAGAGGGCACCGCATTCATTTAGGGACTGAAGGAGTTTCGGAAGGGAGGTTAGTGGATCCGTTAATAAAAAGATCAAGTCATCCACAAATGCGGTCACTTTGTGCATCCCAGAAGATTTCTGAAAGCCGACGATGGCAGGATGCGCCCTAACCGTGCACAAGGAGGGCTCTAGGGTCAGTATAAATATCAAGGGGGGCAGGGGACAGCCCTGTTGTGTGCCTTTATAGATGTTGAAGAAGTCAGATCTTGTTTCATTGACCTTGTGTCATGGTTATGCAATAGTTTGTCTGCTTACCTGTTTCCATGTGTTCATCTCTAGAGACCAGCCGACCCTCACCTGACTGCTTTTGTAATCCATCCTCTGCCATGGCTCCACCCTAGCTCCTATCAGAGAACTCTATATTAACCTGTGCACTGCAGGCCAACCCTGCTGATCAACCTTTGTGTGTTTAGCTTCCTGGTACCTGCCGTGTGCTCTTCTGTTGTTCCGTTACCGACTTTGGCGTGTCCTTGACTATCCCTGTTTGCCTGTGATCCTGACCTATTGGCGTGCCCCTGACTATTCCTGTCTGCTTGTGGCCCCGACCTTGGCTTTATCCCTCACTATCCCTATCCTCCTGTTGCCTACTGTGGGTGCGAGCTGGGGGACCCTGGGGGTCGCGACCTGGAGCCAGTTGCAGCCCAGTCCATCTTCACCACTAGAGGCTCTGGTGAACAACTGCTGGCTCTTAGACTCCACGCTCCAGGGAATCTTATGCTGTAACCCCGGTGGGATCTGTCTTGGTGTTCTGGCGGCCCTGCCTGCCTTATCACCCTGACTCCCGTCTGCAGCAGTCAGCTGTAGGGTCCACAACCTTGCGTGCACTCCTGATCCCTACGGTGTGCATCTGTCACCTGGCCTCAAGATGACCTGACACCTTGACTGCGGCAGTGGGGTTCGAAGAGAGGGATAGTAACCAACTCAGCATGGAGGACCATAAACCAATGTGTTCTAGAGTAGTTTGCATGAAGGTCCAGTTCACCCGGTCGAAGGCTTTCTCTGCGTCCATGGAGAGCAATAGAAGAGGTCAATTTGAGGACCTGGCTGCATGGATCAAGTTCACCAAACCTGCTTGATCTCTGTGGAACCCCACTAGGTCATATTTGTACCCAAGGGGCTCTATATTTGAAACATTGCTTTAATCTACCCAAATCCCAATTCTTCAGATATTTGCAGCTCTGTTATACATATCACTCTCAATTTGGAGCCTCCCCGATTTATGTGATAACATCTGATCTGGAAAGTATGCTCCGGGATGATTCACTGTCCAAGCCATTGTCTGTGTTGTATAAGGCACTCCTGCCCTCGGTACAAGTTGGCATGGAGTCTCTTCAGTCCATGTGGTGGATGGAAGCCCTAGACATTGATGATGAGGATTGGGAAGGTTTATGGTATTACCACTCTTCGCAACTGGTAGCTTGCATAGATTCAGTTCAAGGTGTTACACAGGGTTTATTTAGCACCCCACAGGTTGCACAGAATATACCCAGAGGTTCCCCTCAATGTTGGCAATGTGCAGCTTTAAGCATATCTTTTAGACCTGTTCAAAAATGTAAACCTACTGGTCTGAAATCACCTGATTTATTGCTTCTTTAACTACTATTGAGGTCCCATTGAGTGCTGGGGTGTGTTTACTTGGCCTGGTGGGCCATCTGGCCTTCCATCGGGTGCTCAGGACTCTCATTGGTTTATTGCTCTTTTATGCCTGTAACTTAAGGCCATTACCCTTAAATGGAAATCCAAAGATTTAGTCCTCTTGAAATCTTTGATTAATTAGGGGGTCCTCCTATATAAAGCAGCATATACGGTGCCTTGAAAAAGTATTCATGCCCCTTGAAATTTCCCACATTTTTTCATGTTACAACCCAAAACGTAAATGTATTTTATTGGGATTTTATTTGATCTGAAAAGTGTGGTGTGCATTTGTATTCAGCCCCGTTTACTCTGATACCCCTAACTGAAATCTAGTGGAACAAATTGTGTTCCAAAGTCACCTAATTTGTAAAAAGGGTCCACCTGTGTGTAATTCAATCTCAGTATAAATACAACTGTTCTGTGAAGCCCTCAGAGGTTTTTTAGAGAACCCAAGTGAACAAACAGCATCATGAAGGCCAAGGAACACACTAGACAGGTTTGGGATAAAGTTGTAGAGAATATTAAAGCAGGGTTAGGTTATAAAAAGATATCCCAAGCTTTGAACATCTTCCAGAGCACTGTTCTATCCATTATCCGAAAATGGAAAGAGTATGGCACAATTGCAAACCTACCAAGACATGGCCATCCACCTAAACTGACAGGCTGGAGAAGGAGAGCACTCATCAGAGAAGCAGCCAAGAGACACATGGTAATTCTGGAGGAGCTGCCGAGATCCACAAGATTCACAGGTCAGGTGGGAGAATCTGTCCACAGGACTACTATTAGTTGTGAACTCCACAAATCTGGCCTTTATGGAAGAGTGGCAAGAAGAAAGCCATAAGAAGTCTTGTTTGCAGTTCGTGAGAAGCCATGTGGGGGGACACATGTAGAAGAAGGTGTTCTGGTCAGATGAGACCAAAATTTAACTTTTTGGCCTAAAAGAAACACTATGTGTGGCGGAAAACCTGAACACACCATCTTCAGCAGGGACAGAGAAGCTGGTCAGAGTTGATGGGAAGATGGATGGAGAAAAATACAGGGCAATCATGGAAAAAAACTGTTAGGCCGCGTACACACGCGCGGACTGTTCGCCCAACCTTGTCCGCTGAACAGTGTTTGGGCGGACAGTCCGCTCGTGTGTGGGGCTTCAGCGGACAGTTTCAGCGGACAGTTGGCCGAACAAGGTCTTACGGAAATTCCGAAAAACTGTCCGCTGAAACAAGGTTTCAGCGGACTGTTCGCTCGTGTGTAGGCTTGTTCGGCCAACTAAGTCTCGCGCATGCTCAGAAAGGATTTCCACGTCGGAAGGTTGCATTGCAGTGTATAGGACGTCGTATTTTTCGTCCCGTCGTACGTGCCGTTCACGTCATCGCGCACGGTTTCAGCAAACTGTTCGTCCGTCGTGTGTGGCCATGTCCGTCCATGCTAAGTTTGAGCGGACTGTTCGCTCAAACTGTTGGACGGACAAAGTTGGGCCAACAGTCCGCGCGTGTGTACGCGGCCTTAGTCTGCAAAACACTGGAGCCTGGGGTGGAGGTCCACCTTCCAGCAGGACAAGGACCCTAAACATACAGTCAGAGCTACAATGGAAGCACTTAGATCGAAGCATATTCAGGTGTTAGAATGGCCCAGTCAAAGTCCAGACCTAAATCCAATTGAGAATCTGTGGTAAGACTTGAAAATTTCTGTTCACATATGCTCTCCATCCAATCTGACAGAGCTTGAGCTATTTTGCAAAGAAGAATGGGCAAAGCTAGTAGATACATCCCCAAAAAGACTTGCAGCTGTAATTTCAGCGAAAGGTGGTTCTACAAAGTATTAACTCGGGGGGCTGAATACAAATTTATGCCACACAAAAAAGTGGGCAAGTGGGACTTTAAATGAAGCATGTTAATTGAAAATAACAATAATGAATACATGTGAGTAGATAAAATGATTTAGATTTAATTTATAATCAATAACCCCTAGAGGTAGTACATGATCTGAATGCATACAATAGTAATATAAATACAGATATAAACTTAATATATTTTCATAATAATAATCCAAAAATCTGGAGTACAGACAAATCAATGGACATACATGGATGCAGTTCATATCAGAAATACATAAATTACCAATCAAAATCATAAAATCACATGAATGAGTACAAACTCTATAGGACAAAATTGATATTATCAAGGATTAAAATAAGCTTAATTGGGCATCCTTAGTTTGAGAATCCGACACGTTTCTTGGCTTCTTGCCAGTCATCAGGGGTGGGATGCATGTTTTTAAATATAGCCCAAAAATTGGGTAGAACTTCCAGCAATGGGAACTGTTAGAGCTGAGATATAACCGTCTCATCCACTGCGCTCCACTAGCAAGGGATCACTCCTTAATTCAACACCTGGATTTTGGTAATACATATACTTTCAGTACCTAGTGGGCTAGTGTTGAGGGCGTCTGGGTCGGTCAGCTTCTGTTTCCCCTGTCCTGCCCCCTGACATTGTTGGGGGGATGGTTGGAACCCTGCCTCAACCCCAGATGAGACGGCTAAATCTCAGCTCTTAACAGTTCCCACAGATTTTCTGATTATTATTATGAAAATATATTACGTTTATATCTGTATTTATATTACTTTATTATTATTGTATGCATTCAGATCATGGACTACCCCTAGGGGTTATTGATTATAAATTAAATCTAAATCATTTTATCTATTCACATGTATTCATTATTTTTATTTTCAATTGACATGCTTCATTTAACCACTTGGGTACCGCGCTATTGCAAAATGACGGCAATAGCGCGGACCCACATTTTCGGGACTACGTCTATTGACGTAGTCCCGGTTACGAGCGGCCTGCGCGCCCCCTGAGGGGCGCGCGCGGCGCGCTCTGTGATCGGCGAGTCCGTGAGACTCGCCTGATCACCGATCCGTGTAAGGGGTCGATCCCGACCCCTTATCACGTGATCAGCTGTCAGCCAATGACAGCTGATCATGTGATAAAACAGAGCCGGTAATCGGCTAGTATTCCTCCTCGCGCTGACAGCGCGAGGAGAAAAAAAAAAAGCCGATCGCCGGCGGCCGTGTTCGGGACATCAGTCCCGATCACGGCCAGCAATTTAAACGGACACCTGCCCCCTGCCAGTGCCCACCTGCCACCCGCAGTGCCATCCTGAAATAAAGTAAGTGCCCCCCTGTCAGTGCCACCCAGCAGTGCCCATAGTGCCCACAGTGCCACCCAGCAGTGCCCACAGTGCCACCCAGCAGTGCCCACAGTGCCACCCAGCAGTGCCACCCACAGTGCCACCCAAAATCTGCCTCAAAGGTGCTGCACCCCAGTGCCGCCCATCAGTGCCCAGCAGTGCCGCCCATCAGTGCCCAGCAGTGCCGCCCATCAGTGCCCAGCAGTGCCACCTATCAGAGCCACCTATCAGTGCCACCTATCAGTGCCCATCAGTCCCATCTATCTGTGGTACCTATCAGTGCCCATCCGTGCCACCCATCCGTGCCACTTATCCGTGCCACCCATCCGTGCCATCTTATCTGTGCCCATCTTTGCCCATCAGTGCCGCCTTATCTGTGCCCATCGGTGCCGCCTTATCTGTGCCTATTAGTGCCGCCTTAACTATGCCTATCAGTGCCCACCAGTGCAGCCCATCAGTGCCCACCAATGCAGCCCACCAGTGCCCACCAATGCAGCCCATCAGTGCCCACCAATGCAGCCTATCAGTGCCGCCTAATCAGCGCACTTCAATGAAGGAGAAAAATGACCCGTTTGCAAAATTTTATAACAAACTATTAAAACATGATTTTTTTTTTTTTTTTTTTGCATCTTTTTTTGTTTGTTTAGCAAAAAATAAAACTCCGAGCTGTAACTAAATACCACCAAAAGAAAGCTCTATTTGTGGGAAAAAAATGATAAAAATTTCATTTGGGTACAGTGTTGTATGACCACGCAATTGTCATTCAAAGTGCATCAGCGCTGAAAGCTGAAAATTGGTCTGGGACTGAGGGGGGTTTAAGTGCCCAGTAAGCAAGTGGTTAAAGTCCCACTTGCCCACTTTTTTTGTATACAATATACCCGGGATGGAAGCATGCCATTGTTACTTGGTACTGCGGCAGGTTACTTCTCTCAAAATGTATGCCCCACTTTTCACAGATTTATTTGTAAAAAAGGTTGAAAACCATTTATAATTTTCTTTCCACTTCAAAATTATGTGCCACTTTGCCCTTGTACACACGGTCGGACATTCTGCCAACCAAATCCGTTGGATTTTGTCCGACGGATTGTGTCCGAAACTGTTGCATACACACGGTCGGACCAAGTTGTCGGAAAATCCGATCTTTCAGCACGTGATGACGTTATTTCGTTACGATGGGACTACATTCAGGCTAGTAGCCAATAGCTTTGGTGTAGGAATTTGATCTGAACATGCGTGGCACTTTGTCCGATCGGAAGTCTCTACACATGATCGGAGTATGTCCGATCGGACCAGTTTGTCGTAAAATATTTCCAACAAGTTGGAAAATTGGATCCGACGGATATTCCGACGGAAACGGTCCGATGCATGCCACACACAGTCGGATTATCCGACAAAGCGGTCCGATAGGACACATTCCGTCGGAATCTCCGACCGTGTGTACAAGGGCTATGTGTTGGTCTATCACATAAAGTTCTAATAAAATACATTTATGTTTTTGGTTGTAACATGACAAAATGTGGAAAATTTCAAGGGGTATGAATATTTTTCAAGGCACTGTACCTCTTGTGGGTGTCCTCAAATGTTCCACAAAGTTTAGGATGTCCCCCTCTGCAGCCACATCGTAAAGGTACTGGTTTTTCCATAATTCCCAAGCATTTGACCTCACTTATTGTTTTAAGACATATTTGGTACATGTATTGTTGATCATTTACGGGTGCTTACTGAGATGATGTCTTTATTTTATGATTCTATCACCTCATCCTTTATATAGCGCTGAGCGGCTGTACAGGTTATGACTTTTTGTTTTTGTACTACCTTGAGCTGGGGAATGCCCCAAGGCTATGTTTTGTACTTTATACATTTCTTAAATTCAATAAAAGTTTCCTACCTGCCTGTCTACTGAGCTACACATGTGCACTTCAGTTTTTTTTATATATATTTTTTATATATATTGGACACTATTTTGGATTTCACATTTCACTCACCACTGGATTCGCGTTTCATTGTTGGTCAGATTGTTTTGTGCATCATAGTGACACCGTTTTACTTTACAGATGGACTTTTGAGTTTTCCTATGCCAATATCACTGTATTGTATTTATTTTCACATATATTTAGATATTTGTGTTGAATAGTTAGCGCTACACCATTCACCATTTTCCACTTCAGTGTACAATTTTGGCATTTTGGTGAGATGAGGGGGGGGGGGCAGAGGCAGATGTGGTAGTGGTGGGGGGAGGGGGGGTTCAGTCAGAGGCAGTGGTGATGGTGGTGGGGGATTCAGACACAGGCAGGGGTGACGGGGGGATTAGACACAGGCAGGGGTGATGGGTGGGGTTTAGATACAGGCAGGGGTGGCAAGGGGAGGTTTAGACACAGGCAGGGGTAGCAGGGGAGGTTTAGACACAGGCAGGGGTGATGGGGGGTTTAGATACAGGCAAGGGTGGCGGGGGAGGCTAAGACAAAGGCAGGGGTGGTGGGGGGTTTAGACACAGGCAGGGGTGGTGGGGAGGGAGTTTAGACACTGGCAGGGGTGTCAAGGGGTTTAGACACTGGCAGGGGTGGTGGGGGGGGTTAGACACTGGCAGGGGTGGTGGGGGGGGTTAGACACAGGCAAGGATGGTGTGGGGGGGTTCAGACACAGGCATTGGTGGTCATGGGATAAATGGAGCTGGCACTTATTTGCTCTGTGTCAGCTGTGCCTCCAGTGATGGCAAGGGGAGGTTTAGACACAGGCAGGGGTAGCGGGGGGAGGTTTAGGCACAGGCAGGGGTGATGGGGGGTTTAGACACAGGCAAGGGTGGTGGGGGAGGCTTAGACAAGGGCAGGGGTGGTGGAGGGTTTAGACACAGGCAGAGGTAGTGGGGAGGGAGGTTTAGACACTGGCAGGGGTGTCAAGGGGATTAGACACTGGCAGGGGTGGTGGGGGGTTAGACACAGGCAAGGATGGCGGGGGGGTTCAGACACAGGCATTGGTGGTCATGGGATCAATGGAGCTGGCACTTACTTGCTCTATGTCAGCTGTGCCTCCAGTGATGCCTCTTCTAACATTGGGTCTCCATGCTTAACAGAAAGCTCCTCCCCTTCACACTGTTGGCCGTCAGGTGACTTTCTCTTGTCCCAACAAGGCATCTGTCAGCCACAATAGGGGAAGCCTCTGAGAGAGAGGGATGGGCTGTGTGGGTATAGCAGCGAGTGCTCCGCCATTACAGCAGCGGCGCTGGGCCACCCTCACCGTGGGATAAGCATTGGTCCCACAGTCAAATAAGGAGTGGGGCTGGCGGAGCGAGCAGGAGTTCTGCCACTGCCTTCTTGGGTGTTAATGTGTTGCCCTTCTGAAACTGCCACCCGGGATCCATGGTAGGGCCGGCCCTGGCTGTGCCATTTATTTTGAATTGTACTCCAACGCATCTTCACATTGAACCTGCACTGCAGCACATTACTATCCATTGTGGTAAACTGCATTGCCATAACAAGGCATGGGTGCTTTCTTTGTGCATTATGATGTGTTGGCAGACCATTCATATGGTGCATTCTAGGATAGGTTCACCCGTTGCCCATTTTACACTCGTATTTAGGATGTAACATGTTCACACAGACCTCCTTCTCCTCCTAACCCCCCTTTCCTGTGACAGCGTACGGGGGGCTCCTCTCTCCCTTGCAGCCGCTGTCGCATTCTAAAATTGGCACGGCTGTGGGGGGGGGCTCAACCTGCACAGCCACGACATTCATTCATTCATTCACAGAAATCTGTGAATGAAGAAACTACAAGTCCCCTCCTACACCACAGGAGATGGCTGGTAGTTCTCAATGGACTGTGAAGGCCTTGGTAAGTGCCCTCGTAGTTCATTGACACTTCCTCCAGCTTTCAAACAGAAAGTCTTACAGAGGTATGGGTAGGAGAGCTGAAGGACCTGTTTGCGGGAGGCTGGAATTGCACCTGGGATTCACTAATCATAGGTACAATGCTCTGCAGGCTTCTGTGGAAAAAATAATAAATGCACATTTTTTTCTTGCAACAAATATGTGCATTTATTATTTTTTCAGAAAGGTGAATTTAGACTTTAAAGGTGTGTCCAACCTTTTGACTTCCCAGGGCCACATTGGAAGAAAAGGAATAGTCTTGGGCCACACATAAACTACACTAACAATAAAGATAGCCGATGAGCAGAAAAAGTCTTTATTTTTTTTTAATGTAATGTAGCAGCCATAATACGTTGCAGGGCGGCCTTGATTGAATGGGCTTACCGATTACCTTCTCCTGTCCTGCTCCTCCGCGTCCAGGGGTTCCCAGGGTTGATACCCAACGACTTGTACACTGACACAGATAAAGTCCTTTCAAAAGGTTTTATTTTGCAGTAGAACTTTCACAAAACACAGTCTCTTTGGGAACAGAGGGTACGGGTGAAGAACTCAGGTACCTTGAACTGCAGGTTTAACAAAGTCTCTACTTCCACCCAGAGAGTAGCCACTTGCACCTGGGTACTTCAAGGCTGAACAGACCTCTAGCCAGAGGTCATGGCAGTCAGCACATTGACTCAAAACTTGAACAATCAACTGAAGATGTACAGGAACCTTTTTACAACTGTACCTGGAATGTTTCCCGCTTCTTGGAGGTATGGGAAAAGTGTCCTCCCCCGGTCACTTGTATGAGCTGTGGTGTCCCTCCAAGCCGAGAGCACACCCGGACACTTGAATCCTCCCTCAGTTACAGTGCCTCAGACCAGCAGATTCCGAGGCTCGGGAACAGACGGATCCCTACCCCAGACCAGTCGGGTCTATCAGGGGCCACTGACAGGAACATGCTGCAGGATGTCAAACACCCCGTGACCGGGACCCCTCACGGGGCTACCCTGGTCCTGGAACCAGAACCGACCACACAGGTCTCTCGAACAACTCCGGAACCCCTAACACGTGACCCACACCTGCTTAAATACCCCCTCCCAGACTCCTCAGCGGGCCCGGCACTCCCACTGATTGGCTCCGAGAGGGCCATACCCAAACATCCAACCAGGCCTGGTTCTAGCCTGTCATGTGCACCTCACCGTTCACATGACCAGGCAGAACATCAATCATGGCCTGGCTAGACTGGCGTTAAGGCTTACCTACACAATTAACCCCCAGAACTGTAGGTCCTGAGGCAAAAACTAAATTTAAAATGCGTTTGACATTTGATCCCAAATGTCATCCGCTAGATGTAATATTTTTTATTGTAAAATAGGGTAACATCAAACTATGCGATATCTGACAGTGTTTTCGATAAACTAACACATCAGTATCTGGTTGGACGGGTGTGGTAGCAATTCTCAATGAGTTCTCAAGGTGCTCATCAGATATTTTGGTTCCGATTTTGCCCTTTGTGTGAATAAGGTGAGATTGTGAAGAGTGAGATATGTTTCAACCTATAAAAATGCAGGAGAGAGTCACAGTCACATTTTCTTTGGTCGCCTGTGTAATGGAAATTTGTAGGTTCCGTATATAATTGTATTCTATTTTATATGTATTGCACACTGCCCTCACTGTGCACACGGCACTAATAATGTTTTCAGTACATGTTTTACATTCTTTCGAGTCCTGATTAGAATTAGCCTGCCTATGTAACGCCCCTTGTTACCATAAACGTACAATTGTAATATTAATGTGATACCTACATAATCATATGTATAAAAACCTTCAAATACGTCATAATAAAGGAGAACGGTTATTTGGAAAGATGCTGAGCGTATCTTTTGTGTCTGTTCCCTACTGCAGTAGTTATTATTAATTTGGAACCACTAATCAATATGAGGATAGGAGTTGCCTATCTATAAAATATCAATTTCAGGTGGCGAGCTTGGCCAGCAGAGGTTACCAGTTGACCCTGAGTATCCGAAACGAAGAGCTTGAGACGATCCGGGAATTTCTGATAATCAGCCGGCTGAGGTAAGCTTTTTGCTTACATTTGAGTTATCAGACTTCCTTGATCGGTAAGGCATTTTCGGGACAAAGGGTACCTATTTTACTCCCCTTAATCAAAACTGTATTGATTGGTGGTTATATGTTATGTTAAGAGATAAGAAAGAGAAGAATAGTGCTGTTCACAGGTATATGTAGTACATCTGCTAGATAAAGTAGTTTAGAGGCAAGAGGGTGTAGGCACATGTAGAGAAGACTGGCCAGTCATTATGGGCATTAAATTAAGTAAGGGAATGAAGGGTAAGAGACCCTCAAAAATGCCCAGCGCAAGAGGAGCGCTATATATGAACCGAAGGTGCGGTTACGCCTATACTGAGCCCCTAGATTAATGGTTAAAGTGGACAGGGATCCACAAAGGGTAACTGGGTTACCACCAAAGTCCACAGGGACAAAGAATCATGCAGAGTATACAGCTAGAGAAACAGCTATCTATGTGAGCAGGATGGATCAAGGGTGACAATTAACACTAGACAGAAAGGGACTTTTTGATGTTAAGTTGTGGGATGAATTTGGGGTCAGGCACTACAACTAGTAAAGTCAAGAAACAGTAATGAGAGTTAAAACAGAATGCTTTATATGTTATCAGAGAGGGAACATGGGATGAGCACTATGGCTGCCCGTCTGATCATAGAAGGTACAGTATGTGAAGTATAGTATTACAATACATTGGATGCAAAGAATATCAGAACAAAATAAAGAAAGCAGAAGTTTAAGCAAGGAAGTATTAAAAAGCGTTAAAATAAAGTGAGAGAATGATATGCATGTGTTGTGTACAAATGGGAATAATGTAAACAATTTTAGAGATATATTTGTGTATGTTTGTGAATGCTGGAACCTTTAGTTCTATCGCTTGTATGTGTTATGTACACAGATGTGACCCCCTCCTTTATGCTCTCATGAAAGAATTTAGCTGGGATGAGAGGTTAGTGATAAGCTGGAAGGACACCATGCCAATTTCAGTTTTTTAGACAAAACATTTATAACAAAATGTGCCGGGTTAACGAATCTAATGATAAACAATGTGATCACAATTATTTTTTAATCTGTTTTCCAAACATGGTATAATGAAGGTTACATTTAATTGTGTCTTACACAAATTGAATATCCTGTGATAGTGGAAACAGTGCATTAAAAAAAAAAATAGTTGAGTATTGAATTGAGTAAAATTAAGTAATATGTCCCCCTTTAAGGACATTTATCTGTGCATATATATTAGTGTGTGATATTGAAATTATCATATGAGTATTAATTTCTAATATGAGTTTAACAATTTTATTAAAAAATATAGATATATTGAAACTGGTTTAGACAACCTTTGGTTGGAAATGAAATCCAGGTTAATGGGGAAATTGGTAAAAATGGGATTAGTTTAGATTAAGATAACAATTTTGTAATTTTAAATTTTTTGAATGGAAAGAACAAAAAAAAGATTAAGATAAGGTTGTTACAGCTGCAATAATGTTTAACAAAGCCAAGATGGATGGGATACATAAGAAGTTTTTCTACAAAAATGAATCTTAAAGTCTGATAATAACTTGATGTGCGGTCCATGATGTGAGAGTAATAATAAATAAAATGTAAATATAACAGACCCATCAAATCGAGTCCACACACCCGGTTAGGATAGATGCTGCCTGCAGTCAGTTGGTTTATAGTTTTTGATGGCCGAGTGCTTTCTGGTCCATCATACATATTGTTGGTCCTTTTGTTTTTATGTATTTTTATTTTTGAAATCCAAAGCAGAATGTGTGGATTGTGAAATGATGTGCCCCTTTTCCTTGTAAGTGCAGTGGGTATAAGTAGAATAATACTTAGGATTTATGGGCATCTCTGCATGACTGCAGGGTATTCTTATCGTTTATTATAATATTGCCAGGAAAAAGTTGTCTTTTTGAAACATGAAATTGGAGTTCTTACACAAACAGCATGATAGAAAACAAGCCATTGTTATATTTATGCAAGCTGGATCCAGTAATGAAGGGTTCACCCCGATATATCAGAGCTGTAGCTTTATGCAAAGTTGCTATTAGACAAAGTTACAGATATTATTTTTGTTGAATATTTAATTTTTAATGGTCCGACATTCTGCACAGCAAATATATAGCTAACTAAATGTTTTTATAATGAAAGGTTCAAAATATGAATTTGTTTTGTTTGTTTATGTACAAATCTAACAATGAAAAATGTGTACAATTGAATCCAGCCACCTTATTGCCTCTATTGGAGGAGGCTGGAGACAAAGAAAAAGCACATGTGTTAAATTGATGACGTAGAAATCAGCTGCTGTGAGCCCAGTGCAGGACACACTCCCTGGAGACCCGAGTATTTACTTTTTTGTAGTGTTATTCCCAGTTTTATACTGAGGATGAAGTTTATCACCCAGAAGGATTCTCTGTATTCAGAGTCATTGGATCCTTTTTCCCCAGCTCAAGAAGCAGCGCTCCATGTTTTAGCAAAGCCTGTGAGCTATAAAAAGAGTATATATTTATATAGATAGTTGAGATATAGAGAGCTTTTGGTTCCATTTGAAGGGCCAGAAGTTTGTTGTTACTTCGGCAGGTAAACCAATCAAGCACGCCAAGTTAATTTGATCGGCTGTTTTCAGCCTTCCAGGTTCTTGCTGAGGTAGCCATACTAACAGTAAAACTCACACATGGAAGCAGACAAGGCAACTCTAATCCCTTGTACACACAGTCGAAGAATCCGTCGGAATGTGTCCTATCGGACCGTGTTGTCGGATAATCCGACTGTGTGTGGTATGCATCGGACTGATTCCGTCCAAATATCCGCCGGACCCAATTTTCCAACATGTTGGAAATATTTCCCGACCAACTGGTTCGATCGGACATACTCCGATCATGTGTAGCGAATTTTGATCAGACCAAGTGCCACGCATGCTCAGATCAAATTCCTACATCAAAGCTATTGGCTACTAGCCTGAATGTAGTCCCATCGTAACGAAATTACGTCATCACATTCTGAAAGATCTGATTTTTCGACAACTTAGTCTGACCGTGTGTATGCAAGAGTTTCGGACACAATCCGTCGGACTAAATCCGACGGACAAAATCCAACGGATTTGGTTGGCAGAATCTCCGACCGTGTGTACAAGGGCTTAGGATGCTGCATTTACAGCCCTGGACACTTGCTGGGTCTGTGCAACTCACAGATTCCACCCTAGTTCTGGCCCAGTATAGCTGGGATTAATAATTCAACTTTAAGGACCCCAGAACGAGAAGAACAAGTAGTCCACAGAGGGCAACTTCTTACGAAACAAAAGGTGATGGAAAAGGTGATCATTTATGTCTGCCAGCGACTCTTTTCCCTTCAGCTTGACACATGGACCGTGTCATCAGTCACAAGCAGTTATGGCTGCCTTAGTAAATGAGCGTGGGATAGAGCCAGGGTTCACCACAGTTTGTTTTTATAACATACCACTTCTTGTTTTACCTGTTACCAAAGGTGTTATCAAAAGCTGAACATCCCTTCCAGAGATAACAAAAAGATATATCCAGATGCCAAAGTCAGGATCTTACGAGTATGCATTTTGTTTGTGTGGACATGTTTTCTGGATGTCCAGTGGCAACTGCAAAGGCCACAGTAAAAAAAAAAAGTGTTATCAGAAGTAGTTTGTAAGTACAGAGTGCAGAATCTACAGAGAGTAACAGAGGAAATCATTTTTATAGTAGAGTCCTTATTAGAAGTTTTGAAGTTTTATTTTTTACACCCCCCTACTGTCTACAATCTAGCGGACAAAGTAGAGTAAGAAACTAGAAAACTTTTGCCTGAATGTTTTATTATATTTTATCAAGCCCCTAAGGGGATGTTGGACTCTTTCCCGATGGAAATTGGTTTGGGAGTGCGTTACTCACTTGCTTTGGAGCATGTTACTCACTTGCTTATATTTTGTCTCAGCAGCTGAAGTCCTCCATTTGGATCTCACAGAGAATGTTGCTGATCTTTTAAGGTTTTTGACAAACTCATTTATGTGTTTTCTCCCCAATTCCAGATCCTAAAAGTTTGGAAGGATCTAAAACTAAAGCCAGGTGACTTGTGGATTGTTAAGAGACATTTATATATAAGGAAATGTTTGGAGACTCAATACAGCATCTATTTCATGTACAGTTTTGAAAATCTTGAAGGAAAAGTCACCTGGATCCACACCAGAGACTGCAAAAATTACTAAATTAAAGAGATCTCTGTGTTTGATTTGTTTCCCTCTTGCGATCACAGTCTAGGGTACTTTTTGATTCAATTACTTTAATTGTAAGGGATATATATATATATATATATATATATATATATATATATATATATATATATATATATATATATATATGAAAAATAGTTTAGCCATGTTGAAGTCTTTTCCATGTTGACTTTTGTACCTCTTCTATTTTATGTAGAATTGTCTGTGTTTACATATGCTGATAAGTCACCATACCAACAATTAAGCTAGACGCCCATTCTGGCCACAGGAGTGTACAGCCAGTACTCTGTAAATATGTCTTTGTTTTTCACAATGAAAAGTAATTTTGTAATGAAAAAAGCTGCTCAGCTATTATTTTCTCCACAATGGAGTTTTTGCCTCTTTGGCCAGGACTACCTCCACCTAAGCGTGTGGAGGTTCCAGGTTAAAGGTGATAGCAGGTATGGTTAGTGATCAAAATATTGATCAAAAGAGAGGAGACTGTAATGGAAATTTGTAGGTTCTGTATATAATTGTATTCTATTTAATATGTATTGCACAATGCCCTCACTGTGCACACGGCACTAATAATATTTTCAGTACATGTTTTACATTCTTTCGAGTCCTGATTAGAATTAGCCTGCCTATGTAACCCCCTTGTTACCATAAACTTACAATTGTAATATTAATGTGATACCTACGTAATCATGTGTATAAAAACCTTCAAATGTGTGATAATAAAGGAGAAAGGTTATTTGGAAAGATGCTGAGTGTATCTTTTTTGTCTGTTCCCTACTGCAGTAGTTATTATTAATTTGGAACCACTAATCAATATGAGGATAGGAGTTGCCTATCTATAAAATATCCATTTCACCTGTGTTCAACTAAGGCTCCATTCATACCTGGGCAATTTGAATTGCGGGCAGAATCACCGCAATTCAGAATTGCGGCAAAACGTGGGACGTGTTTGCAACGCCATTATTTCTCAATGGCACCCTAAACTCGATGCGATTTTAGCGCGAAAGTCACATGACAAATCATGGCAAAATTGCGCAAAACAAAATCATGAAACTTCTTTTGCGTGACGTGTCCTGCAATTTGATTCATAGCTGTTGTGGGCCGCAGGTTGGACACCCTTGTTTTAAAGCAATGCATCAGGACAGGTGGAAGGGGGGCCCCTGTTTCCCCTTTATAACTCCTGTCAGGCTTTTCGTTGTTTTCTGTGTCCTTGCTTGGGAGATTCACCTTCTCTATTTGTTTAATATTCCTGGGGACAGAAAGTGATGGAATATCCAACAATTTATAGTAATATTATATTATTATTCAGTATTTATATAGCACCAACAGTTTTCCCAGTGTTTTATATATAGAGTAGAAATTGCCCTATAGGGGCGCCTGTTCCATTGAAAACTGTCTCACTGGTGAGACTTCCCGTCGCTTCCTTTAGTGTCTCTGGGACAGGAAATGAGGGAATATCCCCTAACAGGACAAAGCAAAAAAAAAAAAAAAAATGGAGTTTGTTATTATATCATACAGGATTTATATAAATAAAAGTACAAAAATAAAAATTGGATAAATAGGTTCAGAGTCCACTAATAGATCAAAGCTTAGAACAGATCCCTTGAATTTAAGGTCTCATACACACAGGATGTTTTTGTAGCTGCTCCTAGGGGCATCAGGCGTTTTTTTTTTTTTTCTTTACAGCCTAAAAATGCCCCTCTGTGTCATTCTATGTGTCCATGCACGCACAGGCTTTTAGGAGCTGTAAGTGGCATAGGAGTTTTCAATTTGCGAAAAAAAAAAACACGCTTGTGTGTTCAGAAGCAGCAGCGTTACAGCTGTAAAAATGATTAAAGCTGTATACAGCATTAAGCCATGTAAAGCATTTTAAGGTGTAGTAATTGGATTTGGGAGTGGAAAATAGAAGGCAGCAGAGAAACGCTGCTAAACGGACATTAACGCCAATGCAAAATGCTTCTAAAAACGTGTTTTTACAGCCACTTTTTCCTGGCAGCGGTACTGGCTCTGCAGTTAATTTTTTGTTTAAATGCCCTGAATGCATGAGGCCTAAAGCCCCATAGACAGCATCAGATTTTTCTTTCCTTCAGGTTTACCAAAACCATATAATATGAGGTCAGACCTTAGGCGTTTCAATTTGTATGCAATCAGGCAGGCCCTTGCACTACATGGTTTTGGTAACTCCAAAGACAAAAAATCAGCAGAAAATCTGATATTGTGTATGGGGCTTTATGCTCTGAGAACATCAGTCAGGCTCTGAAAAATATCAGCTTTGTTCAGAAAACATAATGGACTGAAAAGCACTTCCGAACATTTTATTATTCAAAATATACATAGAAAACCAAATTATAAAAACAACAGTGCAGTCAATGTTAAAACAATACTACCCCTGTGCATTTCCGTGGAATCTCTTAAAATGAATTATACATGTAATGAGAATCCTTACTTTCAGTATATCATATAGTACGCTGCCGACATCCCCCTAAACAGATTAATTCAATTGAATATTCCAGTTTGTTTTGACATTCATGAAACAAACAAATGAAACCCTGCAGATTGTTGATCCAATGAATGAGATCCGTATGGGCTACATCCCAACGTACATTGCAAATATCAATATATATTGTACATATTGATAACAGGAACATAAAATTTAATTTCCTGCCTAGGTAGACAGAAGTGTGGGGCAACTGTACACACACACACACACAGGAGTAGGGATGAGCTCCAGTGTGTTCGCACACTCCATGTGCAGAGCCCGCCAGGAAGTCGGCGCAGAGCTGCGCTAATCACAGACAGTGAGACATTTCCCGATCTCTGCAGTTGCACATCGGAAAATGTCTCACTGCCTTTGATTAGCGCAGCGCCATCTTCCTGGCGGGCTCTGCACGTGGAGTGTGCGAACACGCCGGAGCTCATCCTTATTTAGGAGTTTGTCTATGGGAATGTTTGACCATTTCTCCAGAAACGTTTTTGTGCGGTCAGGCACTGATGTGGACAAGAAGGCCTGGCTCACAATCTGCGCTCCAATTGATCCTAAAGGTGTTCTATCAGGTTGAGGTCAGGACTTTGTGTGGACCAGTCAAGTTCCTCCACCCCAACTTTGTGGGAACAGTTTGGGGATGGCCCCTTCCTGTTCCACCACGACTATGCACCAGTGCACAAAGCAAGGTCCATAAAGACATGGATGAGTGAGTTTGGGGTGGGGAAACTTGACTGGCCTGCACAGAGTCCTGACCTCAACCCAATAGAACACATTTGGGATGAATTAGAGCAGATACTCCAAGCCAGGCCTTCTTGTCCAACTCCAGTGTCTGACCTCACAAATACGCTTCTGCAAGAACGGTTAAACATTCCCATAGACGCACTCCTAAACCTTGTGGAGAGCCTTCCCAGAAGAGTTGAAGCTGTTATAGCTACAAAAAGTGGGCCAACTCAATATTTAACCCTACAGATTAAGACGGGGATGCCATTAAAGTTCATGTGTGTAAGGACAGGTGTCCCAATACTTTTGGTAATATAGTGTAAGCATATATAAATAAAAATAATGGTAGCTTCACATCAGAAGTGCTACAGTTTTCTCCCTGCTTAGTTGCATGGATATATATAGATATTTGCACAGTACTTTATAATATATCCTGTATGAATCACAGGATCATTGAACAGAAAATTGTTTCATGAATGCCAACAGAGGTGAATATTCAGTTGAACCGACCTGTTTAGGGGGATGTCAGCAGTGTACTACACCATATATTACCATATTTATTGGCGTATAACACGCACCCCAAGTTTAGGAGGGAAGTTTAAGGAAAAAAACTTTTAGGAGGCAAGTTTAAGGAAAAAACCTTACATTTTAAATGCCCATCAATGTAGCCTTCCACTGTCCCCCTGCAGCCTTCCACTGTACCCCTAGAAACCTTCGACTGTCCCCCTGCATCCTTTCCCACAATTGCAGCATGGTTAGTTTTAAATTTACCGCCGTCCAGATCTTCGGCTCCTCCCGCCGCCGCCGTCCAGATCTTCGGCTCCTCCCGCCGCCGACATAGACCGAGCCGAGGGTACTCGGCTACTCGGCTCTGCTCGCAGTAACGCCCCCGTCCCGCCCCTTGTCCTGGCTCCTGTGATGGACACAACACCGGGCCAATGGCGGGACATAAAGGCTAGGAGGCGGGACTGGGCGTGACTGAGAGCGGAGCCGAGTACACAGTACACTCGCCTCAGCTCGGTAAATGTCGGCAGCGCTCCACAGACAGCGCAAATCGGCAGACCGGCGTATAACACGCACCCATGATTTCCCCCCTATTTTAAGGGGAAAAAAAGTGCCGATAAATACGGTATATGGGAGGTGAGATGATTCTCAGTGCATGTTTAATTTATCTTAAAGCTGAACTTCAGCCATAAAAGCTTTCTGCTTAAGTTAAGCTTTCATAGTAATATGTTCTTCAGTAGCCACAAAGGATAGAAGTCCACTTTGTGTGCACCAATGCATTTGCAACCCAGATATAATCTTGTAAAAGTAGTAGTGACTTAATCGCTGTGCTGGACGAGTTGTTGGCGGCACCTAGCAGGCCCCATCTACTACAGGCTGCTTGCAGATAACTACAGGAGGGGGCGGAGACAAGACCAGTCACCCTGCACAAGGAGGGAGAGCAGAAGTGACCGGTCTTTATATCAGAAATCCCCCGCACAGAGGAACAATTTCACACTAGATCACAGCATAGATATGGAAAAAATACACACAAAGCTTCAAGTAAGAATACACATGACTTGTGTTTAGACACTATTTTATTATCCAAAAGTTAACCTTTAACAAAGATTCCAGGGAGATGTATAGGGGTAATGCTGGCCACACTTGGTTTGAATCTCAGCCGGTTCAGCAGGAAGCAGCTGATATTCAAACCATTAATGGGCAGGCTCAATGATCGAGCAACTTAGGTACAACCAGCCTGCCAGATTTGATTCTGATTATCACAAGTGTCTGCTATACCCGCTAGCGATAATCACTGTCTTCTCCCCGTGCTTGCAGGAAAAAAAATTTCAATGTCTATGGCCGGCCTGAGAGGGTTTTATTATTATATCATGTTTTTTATTTAAATATTTTTATGTTATCCTAAGTATATTTTGTATAATAACAATGCGTGTAGAATTGGGAAGCGCTTTTTCTATCAATATGTGTCTTGACGTTTTGTTATTAGATATTTTGGATAGAGTTTGTAGAGGACAGCGTTTTATTTAATTAAACACAAAAAAGATTTGCTTTACATACACTTGCAAGTATAAATAGTCATTGTAGATCTAAGCATAGATGTATGTCTGATCGATAATGGTAACAATTAAAGAGGAGATTTGAAATAGCTCATTGCATAGAGATGAAAAAAAATAACCTCCACATACCGTATTATTTTAAAATGAACAATGTTGATTTTGGAACAAAGCTAAGGTAGAAAGAAACCCTGAATGCTGTGGGTTTAAAGGATTACAAGCCAGCTTGGTGAGGGGGATGGATGGAAACATCAATTAACAGAGTAATAACAGTTGTGTTCATTTTCCAATAAACATCACCAGGGAACTGACAGGTAGATGGAAGGAGACTCAGGTAGGAGCTGTGCGGGGATGTATGTCAGCCGGCTGCTACTGAATAATGAGTAGAGCTTCTGATGTTTTGACTTTTTAACATGTCCAAACCAGAAGGTCTTTGGTGAAATCTGAGAGGCCTAACAGACTTTTATAGGGAAAAAGGGGGGGGGGATGTATATCTCCATATACTGGGAATGAAACTCACAAGGAAGGGGAGCAGTGTGTCTCCATCCCTATTCTAAATTCAAAACGAGTATGGAACTTTAAATGAGGCAGGCTCAAAAACAATGTAAGAGTAGAAATGTTATTATTAATTATACATGAATGTCAGGGAGCGTTTCTATGTGACCAATGAGTGTTCAATACATCTGCAGACATGACAACCGAGTAAACATGATATAGAACTTAATAATCATAACCGGGAAAAAGATTTATACAAATTTCAAAGAAATGGTACAGAAAATTGTTGTAAAAAAATAATAGAAATGTGAGGGATTGCATCCTCAATAGCTCGACGCATTTCGTCGGTTGACCGACTCATCAGGAGCGAGTGAATAAAGTCTGTAAATAATGAATAACAACAAGTGTTCTAAATGAAAAAGCCCATAGTATAAGAAATATGATATATAAATACATTTTATGTAGAAAAAAGATGGTCAAGTCCACAGAACTTACACCCCATAGGAATGCCGAGCATGAGTTGTCCCGGTGTGCATGGGTCGCCACATAATGCCTCCCCCAGGAGCTGAGGCGCAGAGAGCTCGCGGAGGAGGCTTGATGTGGCGACCCATGCACACCGGGACAACTCATGCTCGGCAATTCCTATGGGGTGTAAGTTCTGTGGACTTGACCATCTTTTTTTCTATATAAAATGTATTTATATATAATATTTCTTATACTATGGGCTTTTTCATTTAGAACACTTGTTGTTATTCATTATTTACAGACATTATACACTCGCTCCTGATGAGTCGGTCTACCGACAAAACGCGTCCAGCTATTGAGGATGCAATCCCTCACATTTCTTTCATTTTTTACAACATTTTTATGAATTCTATTGTATATTATTACTGTACCATTTCTTTGAAATTTGTATAAATCTTTTTCCCGGTTATGATTATTAAGTTCTATATCATGTTTACTCGGTTGTCATGTCTGCAGATGTATTGAACACTCATTGGTCACATAGAAACGCTCCCTGACATTCATGTATAATTAATAATAACATTTCTACTCTTACATTGTTTTTGAGCCTGCCTCATTTAAAGTCCCATACTCGTTTTGTCTTTAGACTTTACCATACCAGAGGAGGACTTCAAAGGTTTTCTGTTGTTGAAGGAAAGCTGGTAGGAAAAAAAAATGAAGGCTGCCTATGCTGACCTCTCCTTATGACTATACAAGTTGCCTGGCTTCCTTGCAAATGTTTCGGCCCCTAGCAGACTCCCTTTACTCCCATCGTCAGACCCTTTATTATGGTCCTGCAGCAGGCCATCTTCCTGTTGTCTGGGTTCCCCCCCCATGGTGGTGGAATGCCAGAACCCAGTTGCAAGTGTGACCTTTGCGACCCTGGTATTTCTGCCACTGGTGGTAGCAGTTTTATATTTTTGTCGTTTAATTTTTTAATTTTTTTTTATCATTTTTTTTTAGGAACCCCGTTGGGGGGCTTTGATGAAATAAAAAAGTAAAAAAAAGTAGGTGATCGGTGCCGATAACGAACTCTATTCATTAAGACAACGAAGGGGCTGGTAAATTACAAATTTACAAATTAACGGTCGGGGAATCCTCTTTTAAAGAGCCCCTGCCATATGTATTATCACCATTAGGGTTTCATTTGTCTAAGGCAGTAAAGGATAAGATTTGGAGGGGCGAATTCCTTGATATATTATCATTGTTACCAGCTTCAAAGGACTTTTTGTCTAAAATAGACAAGCAGTCAGGGGATAGGTCCGATGGAAATAGAAGGGCTATTGCAAAAACCTTCCAGAACTGGCTACAGGCTTCTGCATTTATGCAGCAGTGATTGGCGAACGCTTCCCTTCAAAATGTTCAGGTTTATTCCAGCATTTGGATATAATTGCTGAAGCTTTTCACCATTTTGGAGGATCTGCATGGTACACATGATAATTTTTGCCAGCAACTAGTCGTACACCCCTCGTTACACTGGGGGTCAAAAGACATGTGATTGAATCTTATGTTACCACCAAGATCTACATTCCGTAAAGGTTTTTGCTTTGCCTTTATTGAAGGGCAGTACAAATTGCAGGTACAAGCACGAGTGCCTCTACTGTAAAGGGAGCCATGCGGGCAGTAGGTGCTTTAGTAAACCCACTGCAACCTCTTAGCCATTTCCTAGGGGCGCTCATGGGAAAGGCACTGACTCCAGTGAGCCTAGCAAGAATGGTTAGAGTGCTATCCCGATTGCAGGATGGCGGCTCTGCTAATTGAAGGGTTCAGGGACGTTTTTTTTGGTCCCTTCGTTTAAAGGAGCGGGCTGTGCTATGGTCCAAAATTTGAAATCTGCCCATGCACATTCTTCTGTGGTTCAGGATAAAATCTCCAAGGAAATGGCGGATGGCAGGCCCCTTTTGTGTTCCTCAATTTCGGGATTTTCGGCCTTCACCGATAGGAATAGTGCCCAAAAAAGAAAGTGGCTGTTATCGTATCATACACCACCTTTCTTATCCCTTATGGTGCGTACACATGACCGGACTTTCCGGCAGACTAGGTCCGACGGTCTTTCAACGGAGTTCCGATGGACTTCCCGAATGAAAGGACTTGGCCACTCACGGATGGACTAAGTCCATTTGAAAGTCCTTCCGTTTTGAGCGTGATGACGTAAGACTGGACTAAAAAAGGACATTCAATAGCCAGTAGCCAATAGCTTCCCTTGCGTCGTATTTGGTCTGTCTCACCAGCTTAAAGACTAATAGTTTTCCCGATAGGAATCGAGTCCATCGGACAGATTTGAAACATGTGCCATTTCTAATTTTGTCGGGTTTCTTTTAACAAAAAACGATCGGATTAGCCCACACATGATCGGATTGTCCGACTTGTCTTTAAATGATTAAGTCTCTCATGTTGAAGCCCTGGTGTGCTATTCTTCCTTCGATGAAGCCTTGGTTATATTAAGGCATTTTGGTCAAGGCTCCCTGTTAGCGAAGGCTGATATTAAATCGGCCTCTCATCTACTCCCAATCTACCCTCAAGGTTTTAACTTGTTAGGTTTTCAGTATATGGGTCAATTTTACTTAGATAAATGTTTGCCCATGGGGTTCTCATTGTCTTGTTTTTATTCCAAAGCATTCTCTACCCTTTTGCACTGGGTTTAGTCAGAAATGTTACCTCATGGGGGATTTCTCCTTTATCTGGATGATTCTTTATTGGCCCAGAAGGCTCCCTTGCTTGTTTAGAATCTCTACAGATGTTTTTCAATATTTGTGAATACTTTGGTATTCTACTTGCACCTGAAAAAACGGTCGTTCCCTCTACTTCTGTTGAATTTCTTGGAATTACCATCAATGCAGCCATTATGGAGCTCAGACTGCCATTGCACAAGCTCTAGAAAATGAGATTGTTGATCTCGTCTTTTTTGTTGATGAGGAAGGTTCTGCTGAAGGAGGCCCAGTTGTTGATGGGTCTATTCGTGTTCGCAGCTAGAATTATTCCTATGGCTAGAGTGTTTTATCACAGGTTTTCTCTGGCCATCAAAGGTCTTAAGAACCCATATTCGTATTTCCAAAGGTATTAAGGAAGACCTAAAGATTTGGTATGCTTTTCTGTGTAACTTTAATGGTTCCACAGTAATTTATTAAGAACCACCAGCTGGATTCCTTTACGGATGCGGCCGTGTCTTCGGAGCATTTATGAATGGTCATTGGTGTGCTAGTAAATGGCACGAGGAATGGTTGCAGAAGGATGTTCTTCAGAACCTCGTCCTTCTGGAGTTATTCCCGGTCATAGTTTCTATGGTAATTTGGAGAGATGCCTTCCTGAACCGAAGAATCCTGGTTCACACAGATAATAAAGGTGCTTTCTTTACTGTTAAAGCAGGAGTTCCGCTGTTTTTGGTTTTTAAAATTCAGCAGCTACAAATACTGCAGCTGCTGACTTAAAATAAGGACACTTACTCGCACTGCGCGCCCGCGATGTCGGCACTCTAAGCCGATCTCTCGATCGGCTCTCGGGTGCTGCCGCCGCTATCTTGGGTATGGGAATCAGGAAGTGAAGCCGCAAGGTTCCCTACTGCGCATGCACGAGTCGCTCTGCGCAATAAGTATGGTCCCCGCTGTCTCTGGGACCCGCAGGAAGTGGCGTAAATGCCCGCAGATTCTGCGGATATCTATGCCGGAAGTGGGTGCAAATACTTGTACTATACAGGTATCTGCACCCCCCTCCCCCCTGAAAGGTGCCAATTGTGGCACCGGAGGGGGGAAGGGTTCCAATGAGCAGAAGTTCCACTTTAGGGTGGAGCTCCGCTTTAATTTATCCTCTAAATCTGAACCTGTGATTAAGCTGCTATGCTTTCTTGTTTTGCACTGCATGCATTTAATATTTGGTTGAAGGCTGAACACATAGCAGGTGTACGTAATAACATTGCTGATGCTTTGTCTCGTTCACAGTTCGAGAAGTTTTGGGAATTGGTTCCAGCAGCAGATCAGCATGGGACTCCTTGCCCAGACTTCCTCTGGGGCTTAATTTGGAGTGGATACTTTCTAACCTCAGAAACTTGGTGTCAAAGACGACGTGGTTAGATTATAGGCTTTCGTGGTCCAGATGGTGTTTTTTGTCAAGGTTTAGGTCTGGATGAGTTGAACATGACCTCTTACATCTGTCATTTATGTATTCCCTAATCCAGTCACACCTCAGCCCGGCGACCATAAGCAAGATTTTAGCGGGTATCTAATTTTTTCTGAAATTTGCATGTTTACCGTCTCTAGCTTCTTTCTTTCAGGTTAGTCAAGCTCTTAAAGGTTTCAGGAGGTCAAAACCTTCTCAAGATAATAGGCGACCCATTTCGGTCACGTTGTTGGATCCTCTCAGAATTTTGCAAGAAATTTGAGCTCCTTTTCAGACCTGCTTTCTCAGTAGCCTTTTCTGGAGCCCTTAGAATTGGGGAATTTACGGCCACAAATAGGTCGTCTTTATCTTTTCTTCGTAGTTCTCATGTTTTGTTAAATCAAGGGTCCATTAACCTTTTCCTTTGTAGGTCTAAGTCCCGGCCGGTAGGTAAGGGTCACAGGTTTTCTTTGACAAGTTCTACTAATCCAGCAATCTGCCTGGTTTTACATGCCTCTAGGTATGTCAGTCAAACCTTGTTCTGATGGTTAATTTTTTTATTCACCAAGACCAGTCTTCCTTAACCAGGTACCAATTTTCAGCTGTCCTGGCCTCATGCTTGAAAGGCCTAACCCTTTCAGGTTTTTGATTATCTTCCCATTCATTTAGGATTGGGGCAGCCACTACAGCTGACTCTTTGGGTTTCCCGGAAGAAAATTTGATGAAAATGATTTAGGCAAGATGGGAACATGAGAATTACTGTGCGAAATAAAGGGGATCTGTATGCTATAAAGCTTATTTTCCCGTCCGCCGTATTGGCATTTTCTGAGATGATCCCGCAGCTTTTGTGGTTGCCTTATGGTAATCTATTCTATTTAGATAGGATTAGGAGATGACTCAACAGGACAATTCATAGATTTCTCATTTTGTCTGGTGGATTATCCTTTCACCACTTCGAATTGGAAAGTTTTGTGGCAGGTTTGTTTTGAGAGGATATGGTTCATCTATCAATAATAGGCTTGGACATATTGAATATGGGTTTGAAAAATCTAATTGAGTTGGCCACGGTGGTGGGGGGGGGGCCTCAGCCAGTAGCTTCGCGGCTGGCCTTGGCCGATGGGGAATAGTCATCCAGCATTGACTAGATGGACACAGCTTAATTTTGTTTAAATGTATTTTAGCCAAGATGGCTTTATATTTATTTAAATTTGTGATGTTCAAGTTAGCCCCCTATGGATAACACCATGGCCTTATAATTCCAAATAAATTTTATTTCTAAAAATAAAATTTGTTTTATTTCTACAGGTTGCCATTGTTTGCTGCAGTATCCCTGGGCAGCAACAGCCATGGGGTTGGCGGGTAAGGTACGCAGCTGATTGGTCAAATTTGGCGGTTGTAAAAGCCTGCGAGGAGGGAGCCAATAAAAAGGACCTGGAGCGGTGGTCTCACTGACCGATTTGACCAGGCCGCAATGCCCACCTGCCCTCCCTATCTTCAATAAGTCATGTTGTCGTCCAAATGGGGGAGTAGTCATCCATTGACTGGATGGACATCACTTAATTTTGTTTAAACGTATTTTAGCCGAGATGGCTTTATATTTCTTTAAATTTGTAATGTTCAAGTTAGCACCCCCATGGATAACACCGTGGCCATATAATTCCAAATAAATGTTTAAAAATGTGGTCTCTTTTATTACTAAATACCTTTGTGCTAGCCCATGCAGCAGGAGGTATAATTTACACCTCAGGCTGCTGCCTCTGCAGCTAAGGGGAAAAAGTTAGGTTGTGGTAAAAATGCGGCTAAGCCGCATTTTGTTTCCTGTCCCCAACCTCATGCGTGAATGAGCCTTTAGACTGAGGTACCTCGAAACTAAATGTAGCCAAGGGTTTGCCAATATAAGGTATTACAGTTGTTATTGTTTCAAATGAGTTTGGCTCCCACTAGTGCCTTTTTAATGCTGTTAATACTTTTTTTTAATTCCTGAGAAAGAGTGCAGCAAAGCATTGTGGGAGATGTAGTTTGGAGGAGAAAGTGACTGTTAGCTGGAGCATCCCTAAACTACAATACAGACAATGCAAAGCGTGCAGCACTGCATGCTGGGAGCAGTAATAAAAGGATCAAAGTGGCCATGTTTCAGCCTCTCTGGATGCCATTCATTTCCTGCCAGCAGGAGGTCTGTGTTGTGTGACCAGGAGACTGCGGCCTATACAGCGCAGAGCAGGATCGCCAGCCTCTGAGGTACTTCAGAGTACAGCTCTGCCAGCTTAGCAAGCGGATCAGTTTGCAGTACCAGGACATCTGGAAGTTTCCTGCATTTCAGCCATCTGAAGTAGCGCGGCGGCGCCATCTTTTCATCAGACAGAGAGCAGGTGGGGAGTCCGGACAGAGTCTCACAGCCTCTGAGTCTATTGTGGTGAGAGGGCACCTGCTCATTTGAGTAAAGTGCACGGTTTGCTAAGTGAGTTATTTTACAGGATGCTGGTGAGACTTGTAGTTCCACAGAAGTGATTCTACTTCTGCACAGGTAACATACAACTGAACTCTGGGGTTTGATGCTCCCTGTGCTGTAAGGTCAGTACTGTATTACACTCACACATAAGGAGGAAGTTACAAGTGCCACATTTCTTCAGTTAAGCAGTTATCAACGTACCATTTATTCTACAGTTTGCTTTTTCTCTTTTGCCTTTTGGATTACAAATACTGCAGTTTAAACTACAGGCTAGCTGAAGATATATGGAGTCGAGGAATTATCTTCTGCAAAGCATTACGGTTCTATTTGTAGCTTGAACTTACCATTGGGGGAGTCCTTGAGTACAGGTTAAATAGTGCATTGTATTATTGAATGTAATTAACATTATATTGCAACTGGGTGTGTGTATTGAGACCTCAGTGGGAAGGTGTTTAATATAGGTATTGGGGGATACTGAACACTTGTCCCATTGTACCCGTCTACATATACTTCCCACAGTAATTATTAAAAATGTAATTGTTTTCAACTGTCATTTATTGTTTGCATTTATTCACTCTAGTAAACTGAGTGATTCAGTAACATTGTGAGGGTTTCTCATTGATAACATCTTATTACAGAATGGAACCCAAGGTCTCAAAAGTAAGAGGATCTGTGGAATCAGGGTAGACAGTGGGGTATCAAGTCAATCAGCAGCCCTCATGGGTGTACCGCTAAATAAAAATATTTTTAAAGGGCTCTGTGACCTAAATAAAAACAAAAAAGGTTGAGAAACTCTATACTAAATACATGAGGCATGTGTATTCCTACAAAAAGCACAACAAAATTGAAGCTTTGCTGCTTTTGTGTGACACTTTGCCTCGGTGCTTCTTGTAATAAATACCGGTCACTACTATTCTCTCCTTTAGCAGGGTGATTGGTCTTGTGTCCACCCCCTCTTGTAGTTTTCTGCAGGCAGCCTGTAATGGGTGGATCAGCTGGGCCCCTCTAGCTTTGCTTTCTGTACAGGCTATGAACAGCACAGTGATGATGTCACTGACACTTTTACAAGGTAATAAAAATTTCTGGGTTTACAAAGGCATTTGGCACAGAGTTTGATTTATATTCTTTGTGGCTATTGAAGAATATATTTAAATGAAAGTTGTTGTAAATGGTTTTAGCTTTAACTATATCCAAGCCTTTTTTCCCTCAGCAGGAACTCCCCTACTGCCACTGACTTTTTACTTGCGGTTGTCACTTAAACACAGATGCGTAAAGGACATTCTCCACTTGTTGCTCCCTCCGCTGGCTTCTGTATTTACAAGTGATGGTGGGCCTCCCAGGTGTCTCAGATGCAGAACTCTTCCAGCACCTTCCCACATCAGGGGAAGAGGTAGGAAATTGACACAGCTGTACCATGCCTACGGCAGTAGCTTCTCCTGCAGCCTGTGCACCCCCCCCCCCCCAGCAGTGGTCCCTTCTCTCCTCTCATTGATGCAATACTCAGAACCAACACTAACAGTTTACTATGCTTCAGTGATACAGGTGTGATGAATACAGTGAGCGATTGGTACAAATTTAGGAAAGGAAGGGACCAGTAAATTACATATTTAACTGCTCCCTCCCCCGCTCTCCATCTTGAAAAATCCCCATGTGACCTCAGCTCCTGGTGTGAGCAGAGAGGAAAGAAGCCATCAGCGGGCACAAAAGGGGCACACAGGGGGGCGCAGACAGCAGATGGAAGGGGTGCATGTGCTAAAACCAATCCCCCCACAGTGCAGCCAGAGGGGGAAATAAGAGGAAAAGCCAGCAGCGCTGCAAGGGGAGGCAGAAGAGGATCAGTGTTTGCAATAAGACAGTACAGCCAGGCCTCCTGCTCAACAAGTGCCTGGGCCCCCCTCCTGAATTGATGGGACTCGGGCCCAGTACAGGAGGACTGGCCATACTGCCTTATCAAGGATCCTGTGTGTGTCATCTACTCCTGAGCCCTGCATTATACACAGCATTGTGCTGCTTTATTATTGTCCCCTGGATGATATAAAAATCTGCACCTGTATGACTAGCACTATATTATATAGATTTATATCAAGTAGTCAGGCTATTTTTATGCCACATGACATACTTACTTTATCAGTCTCGTATCATTTATATACTGGATTGAAAAGAAAAGCACAATCTGTCTTTTCAGCTTTAGGTAGATCCCCGTTCAACATAAAACCAGGTGCAGCTTTGGAAATATAATATTACAAGTACAAGTATCTGCATCCTGTGCTTTTATCTCATAATGACAAGTACCTTTAAGTAGCTAATCTGCCAGTCTCTGTGGAGGCAGATAACATCATTGTTATACTTCTATACACACATATACACACGTCTGCTACATACTTCATAAGCAGAGGCACTAATTGTCACCCTTTTTGTATGGTAATGGGGCCTGCACCGGCCATTTCTCTTCAATCTGCTTAGTGTGCAAGTCTGGAAAGTTGCAGAGCTCAGCGGGATGTGGCTTCTCCTCTACACCTCGCTATTCTCCGTAATGAGAGGAAAAGAATTCTAATTTCTAAAAGCTAAAATGGTGTGACAGTCTTTGGTATCAGCCGATTTCTTAAATGACTTCCTTCCTTTGTAGCTGTGCATTTTACGCTGGCAACACTGGTTCAGCCACGGTGAGAAACCAGCGGGGGATCCGACAGTCTCCCTAAATGCCCTCAGCAAGTGAGATTTAAGAATATGTCAGCTCAGTGTTCATATTCACACTGCAGTGTGGAAGCAGAATAGTATGCAAGGTAACAGAAGCACCAATCATCCACAGTTCTTTAGTTACGAAGATTTTCGGAAATGAATGCGTTTGTTCGTTCTGTGCACAGGACTAGAATGCTGACCCTCTTGCTTCAATATGTTGAGCCCCTTGCCTGCAACGGGCAAGTCATCAGCATGCTTGTTTTGGGTCACTGATTCAGACAGTTATACATCATAGGTATATAATAACAAAACAAAAACACACAAACATTTAATTCAACCAATAGATAAATGAATAATCAAATTGAAAGCCTGCATCTGCAGAATCCTATATGCATAACTGATCCATAGGAAGGAAAACCTTAAGGCATGATTCAATTTGCTCCAAAAACTACTGATTTCTCAAGGTAAAAGGATTCCTCTTGGATAAATTATACAGTGTTACTCATAAATATTAATAGCCAATTACATTATTGGGGGAATATACTATAACTGGAGCAGAGAAAATCTGGAGTAGTTATGCAAAGGAACCAATCAGCTTCTAATGTCATCTTTTTAAGTTAAGCTTTGAAAATAAAAAAGGTAGAAACAATTTGTTGCCATGCACAGCTGCTCCAAATTCTGGCCAGTTCCTATAAATTCCCCTCTATGTACTGGATTTAGAAACTTTTTATAATTTTTTTTTTTTTTTAGAACACAACACAATGTACTGAGCTAGCTAGAACTAGTTCCTGAGAATATATAGGTCACATTTTCACAGCTTTTACTGTAAAGAAGCTTTTCCCTATTCAAAAGGTTAGACCTTTTCATCTCCTCATGCAAAGAGTGCTCCCTTGTCATTTACAATAAACCACTTTAAACCAAAATTTACTGTATGAACCATTAGGGACAGGATTACTTTGTCTAAATATATTAAAGTGGTTTTAAAAGGCATTCCTGACTTATCACCCCACTTCTTGCTATGGGGCACCCATGCATGCTTGCTCCAGAGCCCTGTTCTGTGAGTCCATAAGATACACACACCTGTGCTTGGCCCTACCAATGCTGCCCACCTCACTGGCTGTAATTGACAGGAGCAGGAGCCAATGGCTCCCGCTGCTGTATCTGAGCCAATGAAGAGGGAGATGGCCTCAGCTCTCGTGCACATCACTGGATCAAGATGAGGCAAGTACAAGGAGGGGTCTGGTGGGGTAGAAAGGTAGAAGGTAAACTGGCTTTCTGCCTTTAGAACTACTTTATAGTACTTTCACACTGAAGCGGTGCCGGCATTATTATAGCAACGCTTTTAACCCCCACTGGTGGCCGAAGAAAGTGTTAAAAGCACACGTGTTGCAGCGCTGCTGAAATTGCTTTTCAGGCACTTCGGCAGCGCTTCCCATTCATTTCAGTGGGCAAGGCATTTTGGAAGCGGTGTATACACCGCCCCAAAGATGCGCCTTGCAGGACTTTTTTTCCTGTCCTGCAAGCGCATCGCCCCAGCGTGAAAGCACTCAGGCTTTTACACTGGGGAGGCATGAGAGCCACTTTTCAGGCTCTATTTTTTTTTAGCACTAAAACACCTGAAAGGTTCCCCAGTGTGAAAGGGGCCTAAATGTCTCATCTCAAGAAAAAATAAATTCAGTTCAGAACACTCTCCAGTTCTGAAACATAATTTTCCTTAACTGCCAAATGTGGTTGTGCCTGCTGACCCCTACATCACTAAAAGATACCGTAGTGACTAAGGGGTTTGGTGGAAGGAACCAAGGGGCTAATGAGTGACAAGCTATTCAACATACTCGGAAAGCCATAGTGGGGACCAGAGCTAATAAAAGAAAGATTCAAAGCTTTGCCCCTGGACAGGTAAGTATAAAGCTTCTTTCTCAAGATTTGCTGCTGGTAATTCCTTACATTTCTGAAAGGGTCACTTTAATTCAGTCAGTCCTAATGAGCCTAAAAATAGCCATACATATTAGAGATTAAAAAGCAAAACACATAAAATAAACACCTATTATATGAAAAAGAAACATTAAGACTCAAGTGCAGGTTGGAGAAGGAAATAAAGTATCCGACTGGCTACTCTGGACAGCAGTGTCTATTTTGTGCTGCCTAGTTTTCAGGCCCAGAGGCAAGCATGGTTTGACAAGAATAATGCAGCCATTCAATGACACAAATGTGACACACATGACAAGGAGCACACGTGAACTAATTTTCTGTGGATAGTGTGTCCACATTTATTTGATCTTCCAATGTGCATAGAAAATGGCAGTGAGACCGTTATGAAATCGGCAGGGAATGGAGAGGAATGTAGAATACGCTCTACGATTCAGTGATACTACGTTTAAAAATGTTAGCTCTTTAATATACTGGATTTACATATCTCTGCTTTTCAGTGATTGCAAATGATACACGGCGTTACAAATGATGGCACCCGCAATTGGTAATGGCATGGCTATTTACATGGGCGATAGGGAAATTTACAAGACAGGACAGCATACAAGGTCGACATTTAGTAACAGGGAAACAAAGAAAGCATTCGCTTGATCGATAATTCTGTACAAACTAATTGTAACGAGACTTTATTCACATTAAAAAAAATATCAAGATTTTCTTTTGACCATAGACATATTCCTCAAAAATCATTTTTGTCATCAATCTCATACCTTCACTCACATAGCTCGCACCATCACCAGACTAGCGCTACAAGCAAAGAGCTACACCCTAAAGAGCAAAAAAAAGAAAAAGAAAAAAAAAAAAAACACCCTTGTTTAATTTCTGCCCATCCATAATTACCCTTCTGCAAAAAAAATAACCGTGTACCAAATTCCTTCTTATGTAACTCACTTTCGGATTCCATCTTTTAAAAAACAGCATTCAAAAAAAAAATCAAGTCAAGCATTACTGCTAGAGTCCATTGGGAGGGGGGGCACTCTTCATATCACACCCAAGAGTCCGGAGAGCCTGGGTACTGTTCTGACCTGTATGAAGGCCGTCTAGTGGAGTAAAAATCCACATAGTTTGTGGTTGATTTTAGTCCATATTGCGCATTCTGATCAGCAGTGGATGTGAACTGAACACGCTCGTCAAAGTAGGGGTCTTCATAGCTGTGAGGGGACTGGAGATACAATCTGTAGGAGTCATAGTTTTTTCTGTTGGAGTCTTCAGGGCTATAATACAGCTGGTGTGGCTGGAGGACAAAGACAGTGATATGTTTACAAATACACATCTATTGTTGGGTGATTATAAATCAATAACACTCTATGTCAAAATCTGTTTTTCTCAACGACCAGATGAATGATTGTATAAGCTTGATGAGCGGATTACAGCATTCCAACCATATGTTAAAGAAACACATCAGTTATCACCTCCCCCCCATTTTATACAAACTTACAGAAAAACATCACCCCAGTATACATTATTACATTCATTCTTTGTCTGCTGCTCCAGTGTCCCAGGCTGGCACCACTATCTTTCCTTCCTTTGTCATCTGCAGTTGGCTGTCTCTTCTCGGTTCTTTAGTAGGCCCCTAATGATGCACCACCAGGTCAGCTCTCCAGCCACTGTGTCCCCCCTGTACTTGCAGCCTCTTTTGATATAACAGGGATATCCCAGGAGGCTGCACAGGAAGGGATACGTCATTCTTCCCAGAATGAAAATGGAGACGAAGGGTAGGCCAGACTACAGATTTTAGTGAAAAATATAAACAAATTAAATATGTAAATAATAAAAAAAAAAAAGAACATTTTTATTATTATTTTTATTATATTATGTAGTGCTTCTTCCAGCCAGCAGGCGGAGTGCTTTGTTCTATTCAATGCCCTCTTCAAACACATGCTCAAAAAAAACGTCTACAGAGATCAGTATATTAAGATGAAATTTATACACAGAAATAAATTACTCATGGTATTGATTCCTCCTTTATCTGATGGCTTACTACCAAGTTTCAAAGACACAATCTGTCTGGGTACAGCTGTGCCATCTCTTTAGCTAACTCACAGGCTATCCACGAGTGTCCACTGAGATGAGGATTGCATATCACACTGTGGGAAGCTGGGAGCAGCTGAAGATTTCAGAAAGTGTGACTTAAGTTCAGGTGCACAGAAGAAGCTCTGGACAACTTTGTTTAGTAGTGGCCATTCAAATCCAGGGCATTCACAGTGCACTTGGCTAGAGAAGGAGACCACAAATGCACCAAGTTTGAATGTCCCAAAGCTGCTTGCTGGTGCACTATTGTGAAATCAAACCCATCCTGCAAAATGGCAGAATGGAAAGGAGTTAGGGGCCAGCACTCATTTTTGGAAAGGATACAAAACAGCTGATTCTGCAATGGGAGCACTTTTACAATTTTCAACAGGAAGAGCTATGGCATGTTCTGTCCTTTGGATAAAGAATTGCAAAGGGGATTTTCTTGAAACACTTCCTGAAATTTTAATTTACACCGTCTCAGAACAAGAATGTAGCAAGTACAGTTTAAACTCCCGTTTTGCATACTCTGTTTCTCAGAAATGATTGAAGCCATTGGATTAAGAAGACAGCCAGGCAACTAACATTTTCATCAGCACTCTGGTGTCAGCTTTCCTGGGCTCCTTTTGGTTTATCAGTTCCAGAGATACCACAGGTTCACTTGAAATACAGCCGTTACACACAATTTAAACCCTGTTGCAAAAATAATGTCACAACACAATATTTACCGTATTTACTGGTGTATAAGGCGGCCCGGCATATAAGACGACCCCCTAATCTTATAGGACAAAAACGCTTTTAAAACTGTACTTACCGTATAAGACGACCCGACTTTCGAGGCTTCATATTTCTTCCTTCATTTGCTGGAGCCAATCACGGCGAGCGATGTATTCTATTAATGAATACAAAGCCTGCTTGGATTGGCAGAGGCTGTAACATCATCAGCCCGGGTCGTTACTCCAATCCGAGCAGGCTTTGTATTCATTTGAATACATCGCTCACCAGGATTGGCTCAGCGGTATATACTGTATGTAGCTGAAGCTACATACAGTATTACCGAACACCAAGCAGCCATCCGAAGGGCTGACCCGGCGTATAAGATGACCCCTGCTTTTTGGCCAATTTTTTTACATGTAAAAGGTCGTCTTATACGCCGGAAAATACGGTAAATGCCTATACAAACACCTTGGATATGCAGAGCAGAAGTTCAGACTATACAGTGCCTTGCAAAAGTATTCACCCCCCTTGGCTTTTTACCTAGTTTGTTACATCGCAGCCTTTCAGATTAAAAAAAATAACTAATTATACGTGATGGATCAGAACACAATAGTCTAAGTTGGTGAAGTAAAATTAGAAAAAATATACATAAAACTATTTTTCAGAACGAAAAAACTGATAATTGGCATGTACGCATGTATTTACCCCCTTTGTTATGAAGCCCATAAAAAGCTCTGGTGCAACCATTTACCTTCAGAAGTCACACAATTAGTGAAATGATGTCCACCTGCGTTCAATCTAATGCCACGTACACACGATCGGACTATCCGGCGGACAAACCACCAGACTTTGCAGCTGAGGTCCGCCGGACTTTTGGAATGAGCGGACCTGCCCACACATGACCGGAAACTTCTGGCGAGCTAGGTCCGGTGGACATTTACAACAAACCACTTTACACCAAAATTTACTGTATGAACCATTAGGGACAGGATTGCCTTGTCTAAATATATTAAAGTGGTTGTAAAAGGCATTCCTGACTTATCACCCAGCTTCTTGCTATGGGGGCACCCGTGCATGCTTGCTCCCAAGCCCTGTTCTGTGAGTTCATAAGATACACACACCTGTGCTCGGCCCTACCAACTCTGCCTGCCTCACTGGCTGTAATTGACAGGAGTAGGAGCCAATGGCTCCCGCTGCTGTATCTGATCCAATGAGGAGGGAGATGGCCTCAGCTCTCTTGAACATCAGTGGATCAAGATGAGGCAAGTACAAGGAGGGGTCTGGTGGGGTAGAAAGGTAGAAGGTAAAATGGCTTTCTGCCTTTAGAACTACTTTATAGTACTTTCACACTGAAGCGGTGCTGGCGTTGGGAGTAAAGCACCGCTAGTTTTAATGGTGCTTTACCGCTATTATAGCAACGCTTTTAACCCCCGCTGGTGGTCGAAGAAAATGTTAAAAGCATACGTGCTGCAGCACTGCTGAATCGCTTTTCAGGCGCTTCGGCAGCGCTGCCCATTCATTTCAGTGTGCAAGGCTTTTGGAAGCGGTGTATACACTGCCCCAAAGATGCTCCTTGCCCACACACAGAGAAAAGTCCGTTCATTTTCAACGTGCCTCCAGGTAGCCGGGACTAGCGAAGGAAGTCAATGTTGCCACCTCCATCAGTAAGATTGACACCTCACTGGCCCCATCACCTGGTATGGATTTAAACGGGGTCCATGGCAGACCCTTATCCGAGCATGCAGCCCGGCCGGTCAGGAAAGGGGGTGGGGATGAGCGAGCGCCCCCCCCCCCCCTCCTGAGCCGTACCAGGCTGCGTGCCCTCAACATGGGGGGGGATGCTTTGGGGAAAGGGGAGCCCTGCGGCCCCCCCACCCCAAAGAACCTTGTCCCCATGTTGATGAGGACAAGGGCCGCTTCCCGACAACCCTGGCCGTTGGTTGTCGGGGTCTGCGGGAGGGGGGCTAATAATAAGGGGGCCCCCCACCCTATGTGAATGAGTATGGGGTACATTGTACCCCTACCCATTCACCTGGTGAAAAAAGTGTAAATAAAAAAACACAACACAAGTTTTTAAAATAATTTGACAGCTCCGGTGGTCTTCTTCCATCTTGGGGAGTCTTCTCACCGGACTCCTCCACTATCTTCTGCTAGCTCTTTTACTAGCGGAGGAGCCCGGCTTTCTTCTTCTTCGTCGTCGCCATCCGAGGGTCTTCTTCCGACTTCGGGGTCTTGTCGGGCCTCCGCTATCATCTTATAGCTTTTTTTTACTAGCGTTGGCCCGGTCTTCTGTCGCCTCCACCTTTTGCTCTTCTTCTTCCTTGCGATGTTGACATGACGCTCTCTCTGGCCGCAATGGCAGGGATGCGTTATATGGGAACAAGGGGCGGGGTCACCGGGTGATGTCACATGGTGACCCCGTGCCTTATGACGTCACAGTTCCGGAGGATGCTGGGACTGACATAAAGGGGGCAGGGTCACCATGTGACATCACCTGGTGACCCTGTCCCTATATAAGTTGCTGCACAACGCGTCCCTGCCATTGCGGCCAGAGAGCGTTGTGTCAACATCGCAAGAAAGAAGAGAAGGCGGCGGCGACAGAAGACTGGGCCAACGCTAGTAAAAGAGCTATAAGATGATAGCGAAGGCCCGGCAGAATAACCCGAAGAGCAGGACAAGATCCCAGAAGAGCGGGACAAGACCCCTAAGGCCAGACTCCTCAGCTAGTAAAAGACCTAGCAGAAGAAAGCGGAGGAGTCCGGCGAGAAGACCCCCCAAGACTGAAGAAGAGAAGACCACCGGAGCAATTTTAAAAACTTGTGTTGTGTTTTTTTTAATTTACACTTTTTTCACCAACGGCCAGGGTTGTCGGGAAGAGGCCCTTGTCCTCATCAACAAAGCACCCCCCCATGTTGGGCACACGGCCTGGTACGGCTCGGGGGGGGGGGTCGCTTGCTCGGCCCCACCCCCTTTCCTGACTAGCCGGGCTGCGTGCTCGGATAAGGGTCTGCTATGGACTTTGGGGGGACCCCCATGCCATTTTTTCAGCGTAGGGGTTCCCCCTTAAATCCATACAAGGTGACGGGGCCAGTGAGGTGTCAATCTCGCCGATGGAGGCGGCAACATTGGCTTCCTTCGCTAGTCCCAGCTACCTGGAGCCACTTTCAAAATAAACTGACTTTTCTCCGTGTGCGAGCAACTCCGTTCATTTGAATAGGCCGACGGACTAGCAAACAGACGGGTGGATTGTCCGCCGGACTGCCAATTTTGAGTCAAAACTTCTTTCTAAGTCCGCCGGAGCCCACATACGGGCAGATTGTCCAGCGGACTCTGGTCCGCCGGATAGTCCGATCATGTGTAAGCGGCATTAGTGTTACATGATTTATCATTATATATATATATATATATATATATATATATATATATATATATATATATATATATATATATATATATACACACACAACTTTTTGAAAGATCCCAGAGGCTGCAACACCTAAGCAAGAGGCACCACTAACCAAACACTGCCATGAAGACCAAGGAACTCTCCAATCAAGAAAGGGACAATGTGGTTGAGAAGTACAAGTCAGGGATAGGTTATAAAAAAAAATCCAAATCTTTGATGATCCCTAGGAGCGCCACAATCTATCATAACTAAATGTAAAGAACATGGCACAACAGAAAATCTGCCAAGAGACGGCCGCACACCAAAACTCACTGGGCCAGGAGGGCATCAAAGAGGCAGCACAGAGACCTAAGGTAACCCTGGAGGAGCTTCAGAGTTCCACAGAAGAGACTGGAGTATCTGTACATAGGACGACAAGCCGTACACTCCATAGAATTGGGCTTTATTATGGCAGAGTGGCCAGAAGAAAGCCATTACTTTCGGCAAAACACAAAATGGCACGTTCTGAGTTTACGAAAAGGCATGTGGGAGCCCCCCAAATGTATGGAGGAAGGTGTTCTGGTCTGATGAGACTAAAATCTTACTTTTTGTCCATCAAAGAAAATGCTATGTCTGGCGCAAACCCCCCCAACACATCAAATCACACAAAGAACACCATCCCCACAGTGAAACATGGTGGTGGCAGCATCACGCTGTGGGGATGTTTTTCAGCAGTAGGGACTGGGAAGCTGGTCAGAGTTGAGGGAAAATTGGATGGTGCTAAATACTGGGATATTCTTGAGCAAAACCTGTACCACTCTGTGTGTGATTTGAGGCTAGGACAGAGGTTCACCTTCCAGCAGGACAATGACCCCAAACACACTGCTAAAGCAACACTTGAGTGGTTTAGGGGGAAACACGTAAATGTGTTGGAATGGCCTAGTCAAAGCCCAGACCTCAATCTAATAGAAAAGCTATGGTCAGACTTAAAGATTGCTGTTCACAAGTGCAAACAATCCAACTTGGAGGAGCTGGAGCAGTTTTGCAAGGAGGAATGGGCAAAAATACCAGTGGTTAGATGTGGCCAGCTCATATAGACTTATTCAAAGCGACCTAGAGCTGTGATAGCCTCAAAATGTGGCTCTACAAAGTATTGACTGTAGGGGGGTGAATAGTTATGCACATTGACTTTTTCTGTTATTTTGTCCTATTTGTTGTTTGCTTCACAATAAAAAAAAAAACACATCTTAAAAGTTGTGGGCATGTTCTGTAAATGAAACGATGCAAATCCTCAAGAAATCCATGCTAATTCCAGGTTGTGAGGCAACAAAACACGAAAAAAATGCCAAGGGGGTGGGGGGGGGGGGGGATACTTTTGCAAAGCACTGTACTGGCTACATTTTTGTTCTGAGACAGTATTAAAACTGGAAACAGCCAGGTAACTAGCAGCAATGTTTCACCTTATCGATTGATAAAAAAAGCAGATATGATGATTAAAGCTGGCCATACATGTAATGGCCTGTGATAAGTTTAAGTTGAAGAGATCACTTACAAGTGATACACCATCAATTAAAATATTGAATGGAGCAGAATCTGTATAGGTCGAAAATATCTTTTAGAAATAATCAAATTGATCACTTATTCATTCTATATTAGAGTCAGATCCTTGACATACATGTAGATATTTGTTTGATCCGATCTAAGCAACAAAATGTTGTTACAGCTGATCAGCCCCCGGCCTACACCACTGCGGTTAGATACATCATTTCCGGATCTTGCATTGGCCCCTCCTCCTGTAAACCCCCCGCCCCCCACCTTCTGGGTGTCCCAGAAAATGACAGGACCATTTAGAAAGCACAGCGTGATTCGCTCAACCACAGTAGGAAACCAGCTGCCAAATTCCTTAGATGCAATTCCTGGCGCCTGCACCCGAGCTGATGGTTTTGGGTGGCCAACATCGCTATATCCCTGGACAGGCAAGTGTCCTTATACTAAAAAGTCTCCAACAGTATTTGTAGCTGCTGACTTTACTTTTTTTTTTTTTTAAGATGCTGGAACTCCACTTTTAAATGAATCAAGAGCTCACTAAGTAGACTGAATAGAGACTGTGGTGTATGATTCTTATACCATTTGATTCATTTAGTTGCATCAAATGATCAATTCAATTATCACAGTAATAGGTGTGTGACCATTTAACATTCTGCTGAAAAAGATAAATAAGTTCACATCATTTTCTTGGTTGACTTAGCAGGTTGTCTTCTATTTCAGAACTAAATAGTCTATATCTGTTTCAGAACAGGCAAATATTTTTCAGATGTGGGGGATATCAGCGATTTTGCTGTGTTGAATAGTTCAGCACTGACCTTAGATCTGCAAAGCATACAAAAACACTACAGCTTGCCACAGTTTTACAAAGTCACCACTAGATGGCACCAAGACAACCCAATTTTTGGATTTAGAACTGCAGATATTTTATATGGGGAATTCAAATAAATGTTTGATGAGCCATTCTTACTGCTTGTGTACTGAAATCTATAAGAATATTGATTCAGCATTCATGAGGAAGGTTCCCAGGGTAAACACCAGCTTTGCCTTGTAAGTGCTTATCTTGGAGAAGCAGACTTTGTACTGAGGTCTGTTTAAACACCTATGGTGATGGTTGAAAATTTGGAGAGAGAAAAGTCTCATTAACAGTTATGTTATGACTGGAGACAGTGCAAGGTTATGTCACTGCTACACAAGAGAGACTGATCTCTGATAAACAACAGTTCAGAGACTGATTGCTACATACACATCTGCAGCCGATCAGAAATAATTAGCTGATAAATCTATTCTAGTCTGCATATTATTACTCCTAATCCTATAGAGACTGGGATTTACTGATCTGGAAATGCTGCAGGAGCTTCAGTTAAGACGATTTAAACAAACAGTACTTTATTGACTTTTTAATCATTAAACAGAATTGGGAGTATAATGCAACAGCATTAAACAAAGTGGTCACTCTAGGGAAAGAACAAAGTAAAGTATTTCTGAAAGTTTTCCTCAACTGTTTGTTTACACTGATCAGCACGTAAAGACCACCTTACAGAATGAGAACATAAAAATCCCTTTCCTTAGGGAAAATCCCTTCTGCCTGTAATAGGACTGCTTACTGTTATTTTGTATCCGCCATGTTTTATTTAGCTCCCATTGTAGAGACAGATTACTTCCTGGTTTTAAGCTTCCTTGGAATTCTCTTATCCCTCAAGAAACCTTCATAAAATAGATAAGTAGTCCTACTTCTGAAAACAATAGCGCTGTTGTGATGATCACAAACCACGAACAAATATATTTTAAGTAAAACTAAAATTCCTGATCTCCATGTTTTTCCCAGGACAGTGACTCAGAAAATGCTGAGGTTAAGGATTAATGTGACAACCAGGATTTTAGGTGGATATCAGTTACCATCCACATTTTCCTCAGACAGGGTTCTTTACAGACATGCAGAGGTTATTGCGCCTACACACCTTGACCGGAAGAGCAGGAAGTCTGGGCTAATTGGTTCGGCACGGAGATGTCGATTACCAATCAACATTCACTGGACACTACAAGGCTATTTCCATGAAAGACAACACAAATAATGTGTTTACATATTCCACTTGCTATACTAAATGATGAAGCAGTATAACAATATCTGCTCTGCTTTGAATTGTGTGTGGAAGGAGTAACAAGGCCACCTATATGGCCCAAGGACAAGATCACCCTAGCAGGTACAGTACATACCACCATTATGAAACCATAGAGTCTATAGGTTTTAAACAAACTGCTGAATACACATGAAAGTGTTGCTTTGGTACTGTGCTGGCAGATCTCATTGGATGTAAACTAGATTTAGTCTAGAAAAATAGTATAGTACTGGATAGGAGATTTCAAAGGTACATATTTCAGATATACACTACAACGTGTTATTAAAAAAGTACAACGTACGTCTCTTTATTTATACACAACACTCCAATAAAATGGATACAGACATACATTCAGAGTCATAGGTATATACACAGAATCCCTATTAGCGACACCGTTAAATGCTGCAATTCCATACTTAAAATACTGCGTCCAAAAACTTCTACATGTTTCGCCAAAACTGCTTCATCTGGAAAAATGGACGAAGTTGTTCAAAAGTAATTTTTAGATAAAATCTGATATAGATTCTCAACCTCAACGTAGGTCCAGGGGTGAGCACTTACAGGAAGTCAACCAAAAATGTCATCCGACAAACATATTTTGCACTCCGTGGTCAAACGTGGCCGTGTTGGGTCACCTGTAGGGGGGGATGACTTGATGTAAATTTTATCACAGCAGATATTGAATAATAGCACCCCTTTTAATTCCTAAATTTACGCTGCATATATCTAGTATCACTATTGGGACCTCAAGCACATGGAGTCTTTGAGGAGCTCAGGTTCAGCATGGAGGACAGCACATGTGGAACCATCTATTGAGAATATACCTCAGTTTGTATCATGGAGAAACAATGATTTGGCTTTTTTCCCCCTCTTTCATGTGATAACACACACCAACTGATTTTCAGGTGCGCGTGTCAAGACGTTATACCTTAAGAGGTGAGCTGTGTGTTATTTGCCTGGCCTCCATGTACTTGAGCTCCCAATAGTGATACTAGATATATTCAGCGTACATTTAGGAATTAAAAGGGGTACTATTATTCAATATCTGCTGTGATAAAATTTACATCAAGTCATCCCCCCCCCCCTACGGGTGACCCAACACGGCCGCGTTTGACCACGGCGTGCAAAATATGTTTGTCTGATGACATTTTTGGTTAACTCCCTGTAAGTGCTCACCCCTGGACCTACGTTGAGGTTGAGAATCTATATCAGAATTTATCTAAAAATTACTTTTTTTTTTTAATCTTTATTTAAAAAAATGTTTCCGTACAAAAAGTATAAAACATAATATACATATGCACCCTACTCCCCCCCCCCCCCCCATAGCCCTACTACCTCTTCATATTTCTTCGTTGATTTAAACAGTTTCCATTGCTCCCATTTCTTTCTGAATTTCTTTTCCCCACTCTCCTCATCCTCTTCCCATCCCTCCATTCTATACATAATCCTCTACTTTTCCTATCCATTCCCTCAATTTTGGGGCTTCCACCTGTCTCCAATTTTTTGGTATCAAGCTCTTTGTTACGTTTATTAAATTTCCTATGAGGCCTTCTTTGTACTTTTGAGTTGGGGTGTCTGTACCATGGAAAAGACATGTCCATGGATTTTCTAGTACCCGAGTTCCTGTTATTATTTTTATTAAAGTTAATGTTTCTCTCCAGTACTTTCTAATTTTTCGGCATTCCCACCAGATATGTGCCGCACTCCCTTGCTGTCCACACCCTCTCCAGCACATCCCGAGTTGCTCTTCCTGGTATCTCCTCATCTTGTCTGGTGTCCTATACTATCTAGCAAGGCTTTTGTAATTCATTTCTATTGTATTAAGATTTTTCGATATCCCGTGTGTTAGGTGCAAGATTTTTTCTATATTCTGTTTCTCCCCTCGTGGCCCTATTTCTTCTTCTCATTTTTTTATATATATATATATAGGTACCTCCGTCTCATCCACTTCTCCCAGCATCTTATATATCTGTGAGATATTTACTCTTATTATTTTCCCCTCACACATCCGCTCTAAGATGTTAAGATCTTCTCCGCTTCTCAATGGTTGTGGCAATGATGAGACAAAATGTCTGAGCTGGAGGTACCTCCATCCATCTATATCCATGTACTCCTGTAGTGTTTCTAACATGTTTATTTTACCCGCGTTTATTATGTGCCTCAATTGAATATCTTCTCTTCTAATCCAGTGTCCTCCCATAGTGCTCTTCCCCGGTGGAAATAAGTTATTTTCTTTTAATGTCATTAATGGAGAGTTGTATTTCCACTTATTATGCTTGTGAATTCCGTCCCATATTCTAAAAACGTTTTTTGTGAGTGCAAGTGTTGTTGGTCCGAGTGATCTGTGTTTTGGGGGTATCCAAATTTCCTTTCCGAATCGTGTCTCTGCAGAGCTGTGCTCTATTGCCACCCATCTTTTTTCATTATCTAATTTTGTCCACTCCACCACCCATGTTAATACTATAGATTCGTAATATTTCTTAAAATCCGGTACTTTTAGACCTCCCCTCTCTTTTCCCAGTTGTAATACCTTTAAGGCTATTCTAGGCTTCTTATTTTTCCAAATGAGCTTGGTTATTAGACGTTTAATAGTATTAAAGTAGACTGGAGGAATATATATCGGTAACATCTGTAACTTATATAATATTTTTGGTTGTATGATCATCTTGAGGGCATTTATCGATCATATCTAAAAATTACTTTTGAACAACTTCATCCATTTTTCCCGATGAAGCCGTTTTTGGCGAAACATGTAGAAGTTTTTGGACGCAGTATTTTAAGTATGGAATTGCAGCATTCAACGGTGTCGCCATTAGGGATTCTGTGTATATACCTATGACTGAATGTATGTCTGTATCCATTTTATTGGAGTGTTGTGTATAAATAAAGAGAAGTTTTTTGTACTTTTATAATAACACGTTGTAGTGTATATATGAAATATGTACCTTTAAAATCCCCTATCCAGTACTCTACTATTTTTCACACTAAATGGGATGTCGGTACCTTTATGCATACAGATTTTTTGGAAATTGATCTCTAGCCACATTTTGACTAGATTTAGTCTAGGTTGCTCTAGTAAAGAGCAAAAGATCTAGAAGCTGGGCATCCACATTGTATGTTACAGAGGGGAGACTGTGGGGGAAATTTACTAAAACAGGAGCACTCAGAATCTGGTGCAGCTGTGCATGGTATTCAATCAGCTTCTAACTTCAGCTTGATTAATTAAGCTTCGACAATAAAACCTGGAAGCCGATTGGTTTCTTTGCAAATTTGCACCAGATTTTCCCCCAGTATGCTCCTTATTCATCAGTGGGGAAAGACTGAGTTTCTTATTTTAAATTGTGGACAGTAGCTTGTAGTCTGCCTGAGGCCTCCCCCAAGCACATACCTAGAGATTAAGAAATGTATATTTAAAAAAATGTTTTAGGTATACTATGTGAATGGGAACACAAACATGTAGTGTTTTCTCAAATTCGGCTGAACAAGTGGAAATGCACTTTAAGCAGCCAGAAACTTCTGTTGCTTTGAAATTCAGGCAAAAGTAAGGTATCTCACCTGCCGTCTGTTCTGCTCCCGTGCTGGTGATGAATAGGAACTAATTAACATAGGAGACTGCTTGCTGGACCCTGGAAAAAACAAAAAAACAAAACAAAAAAAACACGTGTTTTACTCTCTTGGGCTACAGCTCTGCAATAATTGCTGTGCAATTATTCTACAAGTCCATTCATACACATAGAAATGCAGGTTGGCTTATATCATCAATAAAGAATTCTGCCTGGCACATCAGGAACAAACAGGAATGTGTACAATTTAACTGTCACCAAACACAAGCGATTTTTAAATGGATGTTAGTTCCCAGTGACTGCGCACTGCTCTCCCAGACAAAAGTGCTGGGGGATGTCTGGGATTCCAGAGAGCGATTGCTGAACACATGTATTATACATCTGGTAATGTCACAACTGATACCTGTAAGCACAGCCAGGTGGAGAGGACATCTTTCATCTACACCGTGTAAATATGCTTCCAACAGGGGATGTCAAGGCAAATATCTGCTCTCCTCACATTTTGTATTTTGGTAACATGAGAGCTTTTAAATTATAAATGCTTTTTGTTCTTTTACCCAATTATAGGATTACCCTGATGATCACACTGGTCTTTATATAAAAATTATACAATTCCAAATCAGAATTAGAAGAACCCACGGGCCCGGAAGAGGAAAAGGATCAAAAAGCAGCAGCATTTTTATTGTTGACATTTCTTTCTCAAGGCAGACTGAGCTTCATTGAAGCTGCTGCTTTGATCCATTTCCTCTGCAACACTTGCAAGTGCCTCTATACCAGTTTTGGATTTGTATGCATTTCTTTGTGGGTGAGCACCTGGCACTTACCTCAGAGTCCAGTGGCCACCCTTGGGACTGTAAAAATTATACAGCGGTCATGAGGGACCATAAAGTAGAACTTTGCCTTAAGAAAAAAATGTACCATTGAAAGCATTTTTGCTACTGCTTTAGCAAATGTGATTTGTGACTTGTAATTTCCACATATAACACAATGCACAGCTAGGAGAGTGAAGTTTTTTTTTATTTTACTCAACTACAATTGGTTAATACAAAGCCTGATCACCTCTCAGTCTGATTGGTATTGAAGTGGTTAATGTCCTGACACTTTCACCAACTTCCTGTCCAGGCCAATTTTCAGCGCTGCCACAATTTGAATGACAATTACTCAGTCATGCAACAATGTACCCAAAGTAAATATTTATTTTGAAGACAGGTAGAGCTTTCTTTTGATGTTTTTTTTAATCAGAAAGATTTTTGTGTCACAAAAACTGATGTACAATATAAACAGATATATCATAGTAACTTCAGGGTGTACATTAGTAACAGTATTATATTTCAGTTGTTGGCCTAAAGCATAGAACTCAGACACAATATTTCTAATAAAGTACTTATATCAGGTGTGTTCAGCTTCTGCTTTTAACTCCGTACATTTCACTAGTAAGTTGGTAGCAATGTATTTGACACACTGGTAGTCATAAACAAAAGGGGAACTGTGATTGAACCAACTACCTGTCAGGGCTGGCTTAGCCCTTCCTCCTCTGGGCTGGCTGCTCAGCTGTCGGCTAATTGCCAGCTCTCTTCTCTTTCCACAGTTACCAGCTGTTCCCGATGATGCTCGTCTGACCTGCCTATTTAAAAAGGAAGTAAACCCTAATGGGTTTACTTCCTCTTTTTTTCCCTGCAAAGGTAAAGCATAATGGACTACTATGCATCGCATAGTAGCTCATTATGTGTCACTTACCTGACACAGGAGCCAGCGAAGTCGCCGCTGTCCCCTGTAGTCCGCCGCATCCATGTTGCTGGTGGCGTCTCGCAGCTCCGACGAATCACAGCGGCGCAGCCGCGATGACGTCACTCCCGCGCATGCGCACGGGAGTCGCGTCTCGCAGCTCCGCCGCTGCCATACGGCGAAGCCGCGATGACGTCACTCCCGCGCATGCGCACGGGAGTTGACAAATTAGGCAAATCCATTCTTGGATTTGCCGCATTTAGTGCGCCTGCGCGCCGCTGTCTACGGCGCATGCGCCGTAGACAGCGGTGCCCATTTTCGGGCAAATATCTCCTAAACCATATAGGTTTAGGAGATATTGCTTGGACCTACAGGTAAGCCTTAATCTAGGCTTACCTATAGGTCCAAGTTGTTTGGAAGGGTTTACTTCCTCTTTAAAGGCTTCCAGCACACTGTTTCCTTTGCCTTTGCGTTGGTCACATCACAAGGAACCATCTCCTGCTGTTTGTTTCAAGACTGGCTTGCTGACATCCCTCCACATCCCTTTTAAAGGATCTAGATGTTTACATTTGGAGCAGTCTATTGAGAACTAGCTGAGAGGATGCCAAACCCAGTTTTTTTATATAAGAGATGAACCATAAAGGAAAGCATCAAACTTTCCAATATCATTGCCGCCAACATCCCAAAATGTGTAAATAGAAAGATCCCCTAACAAGGAGATCACAGTACTCCCCGGTACAGCAGGACTTTTAAGGCAGACCAAAATGAGTAAAAAATATATTACAAATTTATTTCCAAAAATACACAAAATCGTTTTACAGGACAGTATAAAAATCCATACATATATCAATAGGTGGAATCATGTAAATATATTGTCTGCACATCAAAGGTTTCATATATGATTTTAGAATGTGAACTCCAAAACGTCTGACATGTTTCAGGAAAACATTCCCTTCTTCAGAGGCATATCTAAGGAGAACAAATAGCTGTAATCATTTATTTTTAAGAGAACAAAACTAAATCTCATATCAAGAGTAAATAGTTGTGTGTGAGTATATATATATAAATGTATATCAAAAATGTTGTCTGCCAGAATTATTGATAGATCACCCTACAGAGATGCACAGCCAGAAAATGCTAGGGACCCATAGGTGGCCTGCATCAAACCCACATGTAGTCTGTTCCCCCAGCAGCACAATACAAGACCTATGTGTGGGTTTGATGCGGGCCACCTATGAGTCCCTAGCACTTTCTGGCTGTGCATCTCCGTGGGGTGATCTATCCTTAGATATGCCTCTGAAGAAGAGAATGTTTTCCTGAAACATGTCAGGCGTTTTGGAGTTCACATTATAAAATCATATATGAAACCTTTGATATTGAGCAGACTATATATTATTACATGTATGATTCCACACATTGATATGTATGGATTTTTATACTGTCCTGTAAAACAATTGTGTATTTTTGTGAATAAATTTGTAATATATTTTTTACTCTTATTTTGGTCTGCCTTAAAAGTCCCGCTGTACTGGGGCGGTACTGTGATCTCCTTGTTAGGGGATCTTTCTATTTAGAGTGTCCAGCCAAGGTTGCCAGATTTTATAGAACTTATTAACCGCATTTCTATGTTGATATTTTGATGGTATTTAATCACCGCTGGGCTTATTTATTCTAAAACAAAAAAAACCCCCAAAGATTTAGAAAAAAAAAAGTAGTGTTTTTTTAGATTCTGTTATAACATTTTGCAAATATATTGTCATACTTTATAAATTTAGGCCAAAATGTTATCTGATACATTTTTTTTTAGTAAAAGTAACCAATGTCAGTGTGTATTTAATTGTGACAGGCAGTTTTCCCGAGGCGATAGTGTGTGTGTGTGACAAGTAGGCAAAGTTCCTGAGGTGATAGTGTGTGGGATAGGCAAGCAGTGTTCTGAGGTGACAGTGTGTTGCAAGTAGTGTTCCTGAGGTGATACCGTGTGTGACAGGCAAGCAGGCAGTGTCCCTGAGATGACAGAGTGTGTTGCAAGCAGGCAGTGTTCCCGAGGTGGCAGTGTGTTGCAAGCAAAAAGTGTTCTTGAGTTGACAGTGTATGGCAAGCAAGCAGCATTCCAGAAGGACAAGTGTGTGTGGCAAGAAGATAATATTCCAAAGATAACACTGAGTGATAGGTAGGCAGTGTTCTGGAGGTGACAGTAGTGTGTAATAGGCAGTCAATGCTCCTTAGGCGATAGTGTGTTGCAAGCAGGCAGTGTTCCTGAGATGACAGTGTGTGACAGGCAGGCATTGCTCCTGAGGTGATTGATGGGCACAATTCATAGTTACATAGGTAGACATTGTACCTAATGCTATGGGGAGTCCCAGAGAAAAATCCTACACTTCTAGTGTAAAAAGGGTACATAACCAAGTGTTTCAGTGACATTATTAGTGGCAAGCGAAACAAAATGCTACATAGAAATAGCTGCTTACATTATGAAACTAATCCCTGCCATGAATTGGTTGCTTGATGAAAATTTGTATTTTTTTCCCTGCAAAGTTACAGGTTGAATCTGATTATATGCTCCGAATGACAATATAGGTGCGGTTACAAATGAGTTCTCTTCTGAAAGTTAAATGGCACAGACACCCCTGCTCCTCCCAGGGGGGCGTTCTTCCTAATGAACTCTTACAGACCAAGCTTTGGTGGGAAGGATGGAAAAACCGAGACGTCGCAGACAGCTGCTCTACTCCGGTATAATCTGACAACTGTCACAATTCATTACTTATGAGAGGCATAATAAATTGCTTTCAATTCATGCCTTATTCCCACAGTGTTTACAATAAAGGGGTATCAGGATACTCATTAAACTGGATGCCATTGAATATCATGCCATTACACAATAGCCCCTGCTTTCTCTGTGGAAAGAAACGAAACTGTAAGCTTTTAAAGCTCAACTCTAGCTAAACGTTCAACTGTGAAGACCTCAGGTTTCTGCAAATCGGCTGCAGCAGTAAATCCTCAGAGAGCTTCTAAAACTTCCCCACTCTAGTTTCATGTTAAAGCATTAAAAAAAAAAAAAAAAAAAAAAAAAAAAGTGTATGAACTGGACACTTTAAAGCGGTTGTATACCACTGCCCATTTTTTCCCCTGCAAGGTAAGTCATAATTTGCTAGTATGCATCACATGTCAATGTCAGCGCTGCAGCCGCTTCTATCAACACCCCTCTTGCTTCTGGGTTCGCAGGCTTTGGCTCTGTGACTGGCAGGGGCCGCGATGATGTCACTCCCACGCATGAATGTGGGAGCCGCCGTTCACAGCACAGGGCTCAGAAGGAACAGCACAGGTGGCCATTTCTTCAGAGTGCATGCTCCAATGATGTCACTGGCTGCATGTAATGTAAATCTCTCCTAAACGGTGCCCATGTAAGAGATATTTACACTATCTATAGGCAAGCCTTATTATGGGCTTACCTATAGTCAAAAATCAGGTATGGAAATTTACTCCCTCTTTAAGTCCTGGTTCACAGATATGCGATGCAGGAACCAGCGGGATTACAGTGCAGGTTCCCGCATCATGTGTCATCTGCCAGAAGTGTGAACACAACACCCATGCGATCAGATTCCAGTGTGGACCAGAAAAATAAATAAAAATAAAGTCCTGCACCATTTTGGTTCAAATGCGATGAAAATTCAGCCGTACAATCAATACGGGTGAATCTGCATTGCCAAACATTGCATGTGATCTTCGCACAGCAGCACGGTGCAAATCACATGCGATGTCCAACATCGCACACGTGTGAACCCAGCCCCAGGATCCCTATGTGATAAATACTGCCCCATTCCCCTCATCTTGCCATATTGTATCATCACAGTGTTATACTGAACTGATCTTAAAGTGTATCTAAACTCAAAAACGTAATACAATGCACAATGTAATAAATGTGCAAATATAATGTGCAAAAAAGGCACTTTAGAAGTGAGTGCCCATCACAAAAAACCTGCAAAAATAAAATAAACAGCATGTTTGGGAGATACTACTATGGGAAAGAACATATACGCAGTCACTGCTGACCTCTCTAAAAATATTAGCTGCCTTTTTGTCATGCTGATCCAGTGGCTTCAATATCTTGTAAGTCAATGACCCAAAGCACAGAATACAGTCCAGGACACCAATTTGGTGGCATTTTTATTCTGAAATCAGAAAGCATGAAGCCAGATAATGCCTGGCAGCATACATTTCCAGAGGTAGGTCAGCAACAGCAGTATCCCATGTCTAGGCCTTAAAATGCAGATACCCTAGTGATCTAGATGAGTGTTTCTCAAAGCCAATCCTCAAGGTGCCTAAACAGATCATGTTTTTGGGCTTGCCATTATTTTGCACAGGTGATTTGATCAGTTTCACTGCCTTAGTAATTACCACAGCCGTTTCATCTGAGGAGAATCCTGAAAACATGACCTTTTGGGGCGCCTTGAGGACTGGAGTTGAAAAACACTGATCTAGATCACACATTAAACCAAGACCTATTTCACACAAAGTTCAAAATGTAAAAACATACCCTTTGATAATTTAACACCCACATAAAAGCCACTCAGAATTCATCAAGCTGCATTAAAGCTCACAACAAAGCCCTGAAGTCATTGAAGTCCTTCTTTTAGGACCCTTTCACACTTGTAAGACATGAAAGTCGCACAACTTTGTCACGCAACCTGAAGAAATGACTGTGTAATCTTGAGGTCTATGGCTCTCAAGTCGCATCAGTCGGACCAAAGTAGTGCAGAGACTTCTTAAAGGTCGCTGCAACTTTCAGTTGCACAGATATGAACGGTTGGAAATCATGGGGTAACAACTTTGCAGTCCAAAGTCACAGGACAAGTCACACAAGTGTGAAAGAGGCCCTACCAGCTCAGCTCACCCTGCCTCCCTCTCCCAGCAGGGATTCAACAGCCTGTCAATGTTTAACATAAACACAGAGTACAGAAGAAAGAGACAAGATTCTGACTCACTGCTTGCAGTGGAAAGCAGGGAAGCGGAGATAATGGCATGAAGCATGCTGTGATCTTTGGGAATGCATTGCTCCACAGTGCCTGCCATCACAGAGGTCAGACAGGGTTTGTATTAAAGTGCACGTACAGTTATTAAAAATATGTTAACATTTGAATGGCCACAGGATGACTGAGTTGTCCTTGACAGTGTTCCTCATAAATTGCCTCACTTAACACTGCTTCAGAGTATAAAATGTCTCTCTCTATATGTATATTTTTAGCACACACCAATGATTATAAAAGTACTTTTTTTTTTACCAAGGAAAAAAAAGCAGTACGGTGCTCCAATTACAAAGCAGTTTCAATTAATCCTATGATGACTTCTGATTCGTTGCTACAAAAGGACTTACAGTCCACACTATCAGATTTGTGTGAGGACAGCAAGGGTTCCCTTACCACTGTAAATGTCCTTGTGAACGAGGGACTCCCCTTGGCTGTTGTAGTATTGCATAGAGGGCTGTGTTCTCTCATAGCCGGAGTGTGGCTCCCGAATGCCTAGCAGTGCTGGTGAGGATGATGTGCTGCCCACTGTACCGTGACAAAAAGAAGCATTAATATTGGATTTATTATCACAGCTTATCACGCACATTGAATGACTGTCTCAGATTCTTCTAAGAAGTAATCATGCAGCAGTAAGAGGGAGGCAGGAAGGAGGGGGGGGAGGGGCAGACATGTGTGGTCTGTATATACATGGAAAGTCTAAGGGTACAGAATAGATTGATCACTAGATTCATAACCTGACTTTAGCATGACAGTAACAAACTTGTCAGCCCTGTAACTTTTCTTAGCCAGAAAGATGTGTCCCACTCTGAAATTAGTTCCATTTTTTTACGTCGGCCTGACTTCAGGGCTAAGCCCTGACAATGGCTCAATCCCCGATACAGTAGGAGGAGAGCTCCCCTTTTTTGGACATGGGTACTTTCACCGGTCTGAAAAATAGCAGTTGCTAAACTAAATGCCAACGTCAGGCCCTCCAAGTGAAACTAGTTTCAGAGGGACAAAAACAATGAAGGGGCAGGTGCAAACCCATAGGTCATTATCCAAATGAAAATGGAATTTATTGATATAAAAACCAATCAACAAAATGCACACTCACAAAGGTGCATAAGTATACAGCAAGTACATGGAAGGATAACATGAGGTAGAACATCCAAGTGTTTCTGCAGCCTCAGATATCATGCTAACATGTTTCAGGCGCACACCCCCTTCTTCAGAGTTGTACACAATCTCATCTTTTATATTTTACCATAAATTGGGTAATGTATTGCATTTGTGTTCATTAAAATTAATAAAATTGTATTTTTCATAGTCCCTGCTTTCAGAAATCATATTTGGGGGGGGGTTTAAGTAACCTTCAGGTCTAAAATTATAATTTTTTTGTTTTAAACGTGTGCGTAAAAAAAGATAACCAAAGTGGCTCTTTCAGAGAATATATTCACCTGGAAGTATATTAAGGTTGATTTTGATTGTACAGGAGCAGGATGGGGTATGCTCCTGGCACTCTTAAGAACTAAATAAGTGACTTGAATTGGCTACAAAACATCTTCATCATTACATAAGTCCAGTTGAATGGGACTACCAAGAACTGGATACATGAGAACCTTTAGACATTTTGGAAAGAAAGTAAATATATATTTCATATACTGTGAATGTGTCCATTGATATACAGGATTCACTTTATAAATCTATGTCAAAACCTAAAATTGGGACAGTCATTTGATCAGAAATGAATAAAGACAGATATAAAAACAAAGCAAAATAAACATTATAAAAAGCTAATTAGTTAACCCAAGTGTTCCAATTCTGTATGTTTCCGTAATAAATGAAAGCGGGTACATCGTGCAGAACACACACAACAGTCTGGGGATGCGTTCAGGTAAAGCCGTGCCCTAGGCACACACTGATTATTTTAGTAATACATCTTAGCATGCAAAGCTTGGTTTGCTGTCAAACTGTCTCCATGTCTGCAAAATCACATTAGTGGAAAAGAAAGAGTCTGAAGCTGTAGGGACCGGAATCAGACAGTCTTGTCAAAATCCGCACATGTTAAAAAGTGCAGCAGCAACTCCATGACAGATGCATGGTTCCCGGGAAGGCTTTGTGCTGTGTCAGGATATGCTTGTATAGCCATTGCCTTGTATCATGTGATTCGTTCCTCACCTGACTGGATTATGGGTGACATCTGCTGATTAGTGGTTGATAAAGACGGGTGGGATTTGAATCGGTCACGCTCTAACGTAGAGACTGGGGTGATAAAATGAGACTGATTCCAGCCATCCTGCAAAGAAAAACTCATTAAACCACCACAATTAAATGATATACATTACATGGCAGAGCACTGAAGAACATTCACAACTTTGTATATGAAGTCCCCACAGCTGTATAGATATTGAGGTTTGACATTTGCGCAAATTTTATGTGCTGTCTATTACTGTATGTCTGCTGCAAATGTAGGAAAATGAAGGTCTCAAGGAAAAAAAGGTAGATTTTCTTTTCGATGAATCTACTAGACAGGAAGTCAGTTGTGTTAAGAAAAAAAATATTGATCCCCAATTTTCCATTTTCACTTTCCATTTATTTTAAATATTTTCTGTTAAGACTGCCTATTTAAAATCTATTTGACATTTTTAAAAATGTACGTACAGTGCAAATCAAATAGATTGTTTAGGTAGGCTACCTCCAGTGCTGATGTACACCATTTAAAATGCACAAGTAACCCTTTCATGAGCATTAGAACTTCAGATCTATAACTGAAATAACCTCAGTCAGAAGGATTTAAAGTGAACCTGTGAATAAAGTAAATAGATTATATACATAATCTTCACAAGCAGTAAATTAACTTTGAAACACCAAGATCTGGAGCGGCACTATGGAATAATTCATCCTTCAAGATAACAGTGACTCTAGAACTTGACTGAAACGTCACTGTAAACAATTTATATCACATGGCGTTTATAGTAGTAGGCTGGCAGTCTTGCTAGAAGTCCAGCTGGGACGTCTGTGCCTCTGTTGTAAATTTTCAGGATGAATTTCTTCACAGCTCTTGCAGCTACAGATGTTGTCAGTGAGGGTGGATTATAAAGGTCATGTATTTATTGTTAAAGTATAACTAAAGGCAAAACTTTTTTTCCCCATTTGGATAGAGGGACAGTAGAATTTTGTGTCATCTGTGTCCTATTGGGGAGATCTGCCTTCACTTTCTGTCCCACAGTCAAAACAGGAAGTGTGAAGAAATCCCTCCAACGTGAGGAGATCTCTGGATGTCACCAGAATTTAATTATTGTTGTCATTTCCCCTTTATTCTGGTCTTGCTGACAACCAAAAGCTTAGAATTTTCTTTCACTTTTGCTCTTGGTAATAATGGTAAACAGGACAAATAGAGAGGGTGAATCAACCTAATGGGGGCACAGACAGCAATAAAAACCTGAGAGGCGTTCTAATCCCTCTCCGCTCTATCCAAAACAAAAGATAGATTTTTTTGCCTTTAGTTATACTTTTAGAACGTGTGAATATTAGAATATAAATAACCTGGTTATAAGTTCACTTTAAAGTTTTTTTTCTTTTCTTGTCAGAATTTAAATTTGCAAGGATTGAACAATGTGGCCCTCCTTTCTTTCTGCTCCTTCACAGTTTGAAGCATGGAGAAGCCAGACTTAATAGCACGTTATTGTGTTGTTGTTTTTTGTGTGATCCAAGTCAAATTAATGCAGTTAAGACTATGAACATGGTTGCATGACTTAGTCTGGTCCCTTCAAAGAATACTTTTCACAAACTTTACAGTCCACTCTCCCAGTAATAATATGGGTGCACAAGCGCTTTAACCTGTCTAATTTAGGTAGCACAGATCTGTGTTCTGGTACAGGAATACACTAAAATTGCATAGATCTTTATCCAGGGGTCAGTGGGCATAATAGTTTACTTTTTATTTATTTCTCTTGCTGCTGCACATCCATTAGCTGCTCTTGGTGATCTGATTCAACAAAGCCTGGCTTCATTAACATTGCGGCCTGTTGAAGACCATGCTGTGATGGAATTTTCAGAAGCAAAAACTATGCGAACATAAAAAAAAATGTATGTGTATATATATATATATATATATATATATATATATATATATATATATACACATACACACACATACATACATACACACACATATACACACACAGTGCATCCCTGAAAGTATTCACAGCACTTCACTTTTTCCACATTTTGTTGTTACAGCCTTATTCCAAAATGGATTAAATTTAATTATTTTCCTCAAAAAAAAAAAACAATACCCCATAATGACGTGAAAAACATTTGTTTGAAATCTTTGCAGATTTATATATAAAAAAAAAAAAAATACTTTGTTGAAGCACCTTTGGCATCAATTACAGCCTTTTAAATATGATGTTACAAGCTTGGCACACCTATTTTGGGCAGTTTCTGCCATTCTTCTTTGCAGGATCTGTTTGAAATCTTTGCAAATTAAAAAAAAAAAAAAAAAATCTACATGTACATAAGTATTCACAGCCTTCGCTATGACACTCAACATTGAGCTCAGGTACATCCCGTTTCCACTGATCATCCTTGAGATTTTTCTACAACTTCATTGGAGTCCAACTGTGGTAAATTCAGTTGATTGGACATGATTTGTAAAGGCACACATCGGTCTATAGAAGGTCCCACAGTTAACAGTGCATGTCAGAGCAGAAACCAAGCCACAAAGTACAAGGAATTGTCTGTAGACCTCCGAAGACAGGATTGTTATGAGGCATAGATCTGGGAAAGGGTACAGAGAAATTTCTGTAGCATTGAAGGTCCGGCTGAATACAGTGCCTTCCATCATACGTACATGGAGGAAGTTTAGACCCACCGGGGGGGAAAGAGCCTTAGTCAGGGAGGTGACAAAGAACCCAATGGTTGCTCTGTCAGAGCTCCAGTGGTTCTCTGTGGAGAGAGGAGAACCTTCCAGAAGTACAACCATCTTTGCAGCACTCCACCAATCAGGCCTGTAGGGTAGAGTGGCCAGATGGAAGGAAGCCACTCATCAGTACACATACACATGACAGCCCGCCTGGAGTTTGCTAAAAGGCACCTCAAGGACACTCAGCCCATGAGAAACAAAATCCTCTGGTCTGATTAAACAAAGATTGAACTCTTTGGCCTGAATGGCAAGCGTCATGTCTGGGGGAAACCAGGCACCGCTCATCACCTCGCCAATACCATCTCTCCAGTGAAGCATGGTGGTGGCAGGATCATGCTGTGGGGATGTTTTTCAGTGAACTGGATGACTAGTCATGACTGAGGGAAAGATGAATGCAGAAATGTACAGAGACATCCTTGATGAAAACCTTTCAGAGAACTCTGGATCTCAGGCTAGGGCCTGTCCAACAGGACAACGGCCCTAAGCACACAGCCAAGATACCAGCCCAGACTTAAACCAGATTGAACATCTCTGGAGAGATCTGGAAATGGTTGTGCACCGAAGCTCCCCATCCAACCTGATGGAGCTTGAGAGGTCCTGCAAAGAAGAATGTCAGAAACTGCCCAAAAATAGGTGTGCCAAGCTTGTAGCATCATATTTAAAAAGACTTGAGGCTGTAATTGATGCCAAAGGTGCTTCAACAAAGTATTGAGCAAAGACTGAATACTTATGAACATGTGATTTTTTTTTTTTCTATAAATCTGCAAAGATTTCAAACAAACATCTTTCACGTTGTCATTATAGGTTATTGTTTGTAGAATTTTGAGCAAAATAATACATTTTGGAATAAAGCTGTAACATAAAAAATATGGAAAAAGTGAAGTGCTGTGAATACTTTCAAAGGGAACAGCAATAATTTGCAGCAAGCAGCATTTCAGAGCTAAGGAGCCAGCACCTGCTGACCACATAGTTTCATGTTATCTTATGTCCTCTCCATTACCATGATGTGGGTGTGTTGCAATTGTTTGAATCTCATGCGCAACAATATTTACACATAACAGAGAAAAAATAAAATCATTCACGTTATATAATGATATTTCTCAGTGTGTAGCCAACTGAAACCATCTGGCAACACAACATGAACTCCAGAACACACGGAAGTGTAATAACACAAACGTAGAATGTGAATTTATTTTATGACAGAAGTACCTTTTTATAAATGCTGCGGAGGTCCCGATACTGCCACAATGTATTTAACACCTGGGCTGCTGCTTTCACCACTTTCAAAGAAGATCTGTAAGAAAAACAGACATAAAAAGATTATTCAAAAGCCCATAACAGTAAATATAGGGCTTAATGTATCACAGAGTGTAGAAAACACAGCCACCAATGCCATTCAAATGTTTAAATGTCAGATGGAGGCCTGATCAAAGTAGCACAGATATCTGCTAAAACACCATTACACTCCAAGGGAAGGTTAAATGGGGGGACTGGAAAAGGAAGCAATACACAAACCATGTGCCTGAATTGTACACCAAGGATGCAGACATTATCAGTCACTATAGCACTATTTTTCAACACAAAGTAACCCTTGAAATATCTTTCCGGTCTCCGGGAGCCCTTGCTAAAAATTACTATATCTACAACTTATGATACATTAGTGTGATGGTCAGTGGGAAGAATGATCCTCACACTTGTGGATATTGGGAAGAATTACCCCCTCTCATAGATAGCTTTAAAAATAAAATTGACAGCGTCAGTGGCAACCTGAGGCGCAGAAATTGCTGATTTCTCATGGAACTCCTTAGCAACCTCTGGAGGAACCCTGGTTGAGAATCCATGCACTACAGGGAAAACAAGTGTAATCGCAACACTGTTGGTACAGCATGCAAGACTAACACTAAAGATCAGAAGCAGATTCATCATCAATGCATTCATTCTGAACTAAACCAGTGTACATTTTGAGTGCTAATTTGATTGAGACCCCACTTTATGTAGTAACAAAGGATCACATATTACAAACAGCAATCTGCTGTTACAAAGGGAGACCATTTAGATTTCATCTGCAGCATCATCTACTAGTGATAAGTACTGCCCCTTGTGCTGATTTTTTTTCTGTGCCCTGTAGGATACAAACACCTCATAGTACACACTCCCAATCTGTGTGTCATCCTGGACTCCTCTATCTACCTCTCCCCCCCCAATCATCCTGGACTTCCCTATCTCAATCCCCGCCCCCCCATCATCATCCTGCACTCCGCTACCCCCACCCATCATCCTGGACTCCTTCCCCCCACATCATTATTATTATACACGATTTATTATAGCCCTAACAGTTTGTGCAGTGCTTTACAACATGAGGGCAGACAGTACAGTTACAATACAATTCAATACATAAGTTTACAAGTGTTTTTGTCTTTTGGAATCTTGGGGTGGAGAGAAAATTTGCATGGGGGGCCCCCCCCAAGAAAAAGTTTTCAGAGGGTCCAATCAATATTAAAGATGGCCCTAATGTCGTCAGCCCACACTCGCAGCCCGGTGGTTAGGCAGCAACCCCCGTGGCCCATAGCCACCCCCTAGCAACGCCACTGTACGCCTTCCTTTATCTAGATGGCAGCTCAACTCCTCATAGGAGGTTAATAGATTGGTTTGGCAAGAATGATTCTTCACAAATCCATGCTGTTTACTGCTAATGAAATAATTTTCATTACTAAAATCTTGTATATTATCATCCCCTCCAAGAGCTTGCATACTATTGATGTTAGACTAACTGGTCTGTAATTCCCAGGGATGTATTTTGGCAAGTTTTTAAATATTGGTGCTATATTGGCTTTTCTCCAATCAGCTGGTGCCATTACAGTCAGTAGACTGTCAGTACAAATTAGGAACAATGGTCTGGCAATTAGTGAACAGGGAACCAGCATAAGTTCTTCTCACATTTAGTCATGGCATGCTGGTTCAAAGTCTGTGATTCAAACATACTGAAGTCAGACCCAACCACACCTCTAGCATTTTCAAAGAAAGGTCAGCAATAGAAAGCACAATTATTTTTATTTCTCATGACAGAGTCCACCAAACAAAACAATGGGATAAATGACTCACTGTATTTCCTGTAGAGCATAGGTCTCCGTACTTTCTAAACAAAGGGCCTGTGTACTGTCCTTTAGCTTATAAGATGACAATCACTGCTCTAAAATGTAAAGTGGGCCTCAAACGTGGCCCTTGACATCAAAGGGACACATATAATGTTCGTTATTTGTAATGCTTGAAAGGACTGTCAGAAACTGCAGACCTAATAGAAAAAATGTGGGTCAGAGCGTGGACATGTTACATTAGTCTAGTAGCGATCAATGTTTTTCCATCAATGTTCCCACTACAGACTTTAGGGTGGCTGGACTCTGGTCAGAGGGAGTCGAAAATGCACAAGCGCTAGTAGGAATAAACAATCCCCTGGGCTTGGTGGCCAGTGGGGGTAATAAAACAACAGAATCTGGTGTCAGTGGGAGGAACGGTGGGCCATCGTTGGTGTCAGTGGGAGGAATTATATTGCACTGTTGGTGACAGTGCCTTATTGTTGTTATCAGTGGGAGACATTATGTCCCACTATTGGTGTCAGTGGAAGGAACGATGCCAACAGAAGATCATCAGTTTTTACATTGGAATGCACTGATGTCCGTTTTTCATCAGTTAACGGATGGATGAAAAACTGATAAATGGTCTGTATGTGTGAAAGGGGCCTTATTGTTGGTGTCAGTGGGAGGAATAGTGTCCTAAGGGCCACATAGGTGAAAACAAAGGGCCACAGTTTGGAGATCACTGGCATATAGTAACAACTACTGGCTGGTGTAAAGGATGATGTAATTTGTTAAAACCGCAAAATGAAACAGATGTGCTAATATTTCAAAACTAAAGTCTATATTTTAATGCTGAGAGAAGAGTGGTCTTAACAACTTGGTGGTAAAAGATAAATGTGTCAAAGCAACGTGTAATGCTTTGCAAACTTTTTCTTTTGGTTTACACTGAGTTTATGTAACAGATTAAAACATGAACCCTTCAGAAAACAAGATGTCCATGACAATTTAAGAGTTCAAATGATCAAAAAGCTTGCCAATCATTAATTGAGCTACTGTCATCAGCTCCAATTTGATCCATAATACCGGAAAATGTAAAACCAGAGGCGAACAGTATTAAAATGTGGATGTAACAGCGCACAGGCAGGGCATGGTGGACTCATGAGAAGGCAAACAAATGAATTTTAGATTTACTAAAAAAAAAAAAAAAAAAATTATAATCCAATTTTCATAAGAACATGGCTCTTCGCTGTACCTTCGCTCCTGCTGTGAAACCAAATGGCCAGATGTTTCTAATGAAGATGCAGCATGAATTAATGAACGGATGACTGTAAGAATGGATGATAATCCGAGCTGTTTATGGAATTTCAGAAAGTGCAGCCTACACTCATTCATTTACATGGAGCAGTGTGCTGCCAATGAGTTTGCAGAAATGAATAATTAAAAGCAACAAGTTACCAGATGTTGAAGAGATCTTATTGTGAAACGTACAAAGCCATTATGTGCTTATTCTACAAAATTTCTGTTTTAGGCCAGTGGATTACACCACTGTAGAAGACTTGCCTTTCCCCTTTTCCTTTGGTGATGTTCACCAACTTCTCAATTCCTCCAGTATCCGCCAAAGCCTTTGCGTTCTCCATGTTCTTGCTGGTGACTTCATGCAAAGCACAGCAGATGGCCGCCACTGTGTCATCTGACAAAATGCTGGGGCCATTGCCCCCTGGAAGCCGGTTCACCAGGTCCCGCATTGCATATTTACCTAAAAAATAAAAAAACAAAACATGATCATAGGGACACACATGGGCAAAGACGCATGAAAATAAAGGATATACTTTACTATATCATAAGAAAAAAAAAAAAAATCAATAATGAAAACAGGTCTTAAATATTAGTGCTTAGATAATACCCAACACCAGAGCTATTTATTCAAATCCCAACACATTTTCAGGTTGATAGGAAAGCGTTAAAGTATCTAGCAAAAAAAATTTATGAAGAATGAAGTGGGAAATGGTTAAAACCCATTTTTTTTTTTTTTACACTATTTGTGTCCTGTTGGGTTGGAGAGATTTACCTTCACTTCCAGTTTGGCATAAGACGGCACAACAAGAAATTAGGGGAAACTGCCATTAGTAAAGGTCCCCATGAGAAGAAGAACATCAGTTCATGTCCTGGTGATGATTCTACTCATCTTCCTGGTGACAACAATGTAGAACGTGCAATGTGTGTTTACACAACCAAAGGTAGTCTCTATCAGAAGCCCATTTGATAGGGTGACAACACAGGCGCACAATTTGAAGACAGAACTGTCACAACAACAAGGACCTTCAGGACTGGTTCACACCAGTAATCGCACATGAACACGCCGCTCCTTCCTGTGGAATTCATATGCATTGCAGTGCTGTACGATTTGAGCCCAATTCATTTTCAATGGGATGAACTTCACTGTACTGCACCAAAATGACTGCATGCACTACTTAAAAAAACGCACCACAACCATATTTCATTGTACATCTGTGTGACCTGTTTGGGATGTCGTTAATTAACATTGACAACATTGCAGATCACAACTGCAGTGGGTTTTGAAAGTGATGCGGGAAACACACTGAATGCGAGTTTCCCGTACCGCACTCTAGTATGAACAGGCAGGATCACCAAATATTTCAATAAAAATAAGGTTCATGTTTAAAATCAAGGAAAAGTATATAAAATCTGAACTAGCTTTTGCCATGGCAGACTTACCCCCCAATCTGCTCTCCTCCTGCGCTGACAGATTCACACCCGCTGTTACTGCCACCAACATCTTTGCCATTTTTATAGCCTGCCTTCTTCCATTTTCAGACACTGATATAATGCAATTCTGCACATTATCCCAGGGGACCAGCCTCCATTCTAGGCAGCTTAAAGTTTTTTGGGCAAGGACTGTACACTGCATGCGTATGCAGTGGTATTCACAAAGACAAGAGGGGTTGATTGGCAGAAGAGACATGCAAAGTCTCTCCTAACCAAAAACTCTACTTCTCTTGTTAGGGTTAGTTCCACATTTATATAGCTTACATAACATTTTTGTTATTGGGCTTATATCTACACGAAGCAAAAAGATCAGAATGACAGCTGAAGAACTAGAATTTTAAAAAAGTCATCAGAGGCAACATATGGGATTGTCTGCAGCTCCTTAAAATAAAGTCTACGCAAGGAAACATCTGGGAAATTGCTGCATCTCCGCTCGCTCTTAGCTGTCTAGGGTCAGTAAGGTTTCTGCCTTTGGATAATATGGACAAAATAAATTACTCTAAAGGATGAGGATAAAATGGGAATATTTTATCATCTTGTAAAATCAAGTGCACAAACCTAAGCAATCAATACAGCCATCTATCTATGCACCTTCACAACGTACCAATTAGTTCTTTGTTGCGGACGTCTAATGCCATATTTCTCAATGCCGTGGCCACAGAAGACACCACTCTGTCGTTATCCATCCTCAGCAGCTCTACCAGTATGGGCAGTCCTTTTTCCTTCCTGACAGCCGCTCTGATATATGCTGCAAACTGCAGAGACACCAAGAAGGCGACAGATTATTTACAGTGCCGGCAGGATATACTTCACCAGTCAACTCTACTCCGCTATCCAATATTCCTTACCGCTAGTACCTGAAGGTAATATCCAGAGGCCTGATCCAGATAAACACATTATTAAATATGAGAACATTAACCCCTTCTTGACTAGGTTTCTCTGTACTGCATTCACTTTAAGTTGTCATTTAAAAACCTACCTAGATTTAGAACCTGTTTGAATGAAATTAATGTAATAAAGAAAAAAGGGGTAAAAACTGGGAAACATATTTTTTAAGTGAATTATAAAACCTGCAATATATTCCTATAGTAGGATGCTGTGTCCATTACCCAAACTTTGCAAGGGCAAATCGGGTTTGCAGCTGTAGCCAATTAAGCAAAATACTAACTATGCATTATTTGTTTACTCTCATGTAATGAAAAGACCTCTTCTCCCTGCATACAATGCCTTGACAAAGTATTCACACTTCTTGAAATTTTCCACATTTTGTCATGTTACAACCAAAAATGTAAATGTATTTTATTGGGATTTCATGTGATAGACAAAGTGGCACATAATTGTGAAGTGGAAGGTGTCAGTCAGCAGCCGTCTGCTCTGCCCCGCTAAGAGACTGAGCCGGGTGCCGGTCCAGGCATGTGGGCGGCTCTCGCCCAAATGGTCGCGATCTTTCCCAAGCCTGGACTGGCTCTGCGACATCAGCTGCTGTCTGCTGAAAACGGGTCACAGGAGTGCAAAACAAACTGCACTTCTGTGATCCACAGAAGTACAGCCAAATGAGCTTTGTCTGTACTTCTCCTTTACAAAAATAAAAATAAAAGTGCAAGCACTATGCAATTAAGGGCAGGTATGGGTAAATCTATCAAGAACTAGCTGGTGTAAAATTCAGGATGTTGTAGTTCCTCAACATGAAAAATAATTATACCCTGATACGGAACAAAATGCTACTGCCCACAGCAACCAACCAGAATACACCTCCATCTGACCCAACTTTAGACTGATTAATATGCAAGTGATGTATTACCTTCCAATTCCCAGCAGAAAGATTCTGAAGAGACCCAGCGGAACCTTCTAAAGTGGCTGGGTTCGAGCTTTCGGCCAGAAGAGTTAGATATGGCTTTACTACAGAGGGGTGCCAGAGCATTTCAACACCTTTTGGCGACTCAGACAGTCCAGGAATGGGGCCTACACCATCCCACTGCAGAAAAAAATAATATTAATCACGATCCAAAAAGTGGTCAAATATCTTTTTAAAATCTCCAGCGTCTTTAAATGCTGTACACAGTATGTAAAGTATTAAATAACCTACCACATTTTATGTACACTATAAGTCTGCAACTCCAGATACACTTCCACTGCTCCGATTTGCTATGACATTGGCCTGAAACCTAGGATCATAGTACTGGATGCATATTAAACTGGACCTGGCATTATCACCATTCTGCTGCTGCTCACTCCCTCAGTACTTATTTGCTGAAGGAGGCAGACAGTGTATGAGCCGAGTCACTCCACCGCCAGCAGCACATGGACTGAGAGAGCCAGGACTTTGATCTTACTACCGCAAATGCGGCCAGGGTAAATCCGTATACGAGCCGAAATAGAAAAAAAAATAGCCCCTCTAGCTACAGTCTTCCCGGCCCTTTGGATGAACCGATGCCGCTGTGATGCCCCCCTTATCAGTGGCCCTGGATAGAGCACTTGATGGCCACCTACCTGTATGCAGGCCGGGCAGCAATCGCCTCACTGTCCAATCCGTGTGTTCTCTGAGTTCAGTAGCAGCAGCAGGCTGGGAGGTGTACAGGAATTTCTGATGGCTGGCTGACTCAGAGTCCAAATCCTTGTGTTCCACCACCATGGGACCAGGACAAGTCGACCAGCGAAATCAGAAGTGAAGCGACTGCCCTACGTCCTCCATGGCTCCGCCAATCAAACCACCACACAAAGAATAATTGTACAGTGGTGTTCGGCTCACAGCTCTGCGCCCCGAGGAAACTCTTAAGGAAGCCAATCAAGCTTCCCAGCTGCAATCACATTGCAGAAACATCATGCTTAAAACGAAACATGTTTTAAAAAAAAAATATTTTTTTTTTTTGATCACTAGCTTTCGGGGGGTGGGGGGTATTGTGCCCCCTTATTGATGGGCCGCCACTGATATTAGTCCATCTAAATCTGGTAGTCTTAACACTACCCTACTCAGACCAATAATGCTGCTGTTCAAAGATGTATGCTTTACTACTTCATTCAAAATGCAGACACCCCAAGGCAGGAAGTGCGTTAAAAAAATAAAAAAAAATAAAAAAAGGGAAGGAATGCAGCTGCCACAACTAAGGCTTGATAAGCTGCAATATATAAAATTTTTGTTTTTGGGTTTTACCCTAGGTTCATACTGCACATCACATGCTATTCCTGTGCAAATCACATGTGATTTTGTGCAGAGCGATTCGAGCCTATTCATTTTGAATGGCTCAAATTGAATTGGAACCGCATGAAAAAGGTGTACACAGATTTTTTTTTTTTTATTTGCACTGGAACACGATTGCATGGGTGCACTGCGTATTGCGACATCTTTAACTTATTATTGACACCCGCAGCAGATTGCATGAAAACAGTGAGTATGCTATGTGGGAAACGCACAGGAGTCACTGTTTTCCACACCACATCAGTGTGAACTAAGGCTAATACCACTTTAAGCTACAGTTATTAACATTTATAATATAACGACAGGTTATCTTCAGGTAAAATTGTCACCAATGCCAAAAAAGCACTTTGAGCTTTGAATAACTGACTCAAAGGATAAGCGCAACACTAGTTTAAATCCTTTATCAGGTTTTGTCCCTGCAGCTAGTACAAAAAAAAAGTGAAATAAATAAATCGGTCTCTCCAGGACGGGAGTGTATGACAGAGGAGGCTGCAGCCTTCTGGTGTCTGAACAGCCCGCTGTAAGGCTACCATTCACACCTGAGCGTTTTGTTTTCAGCCAGAAAGTCGCACATTTTTTACCACAATTTTGTACAGGTCAAATGGTCATCAATGTAAAAAGAAGAAAAACGCCTTTAATCTGCCTAAAAAGAAGATCCAGAACTTGTTTGAGCTTCAGTCGTTTTGGAGTGGAGATGTGAACCATCTCCATAGAGAATAGATTTTTTTACCCCTCCAGCATTTTGTTGCTTCAGGCTTCAAGCTACAAAATGCTCAGGTGTGAATGGGGCCTTACAGTGCTGAAGCCATTTACCACAAGAGGGCAATCTTGGGAGAACTGTTGCTTAATGCAGATCCCCATGCTCATTGGCAGAGTTCCCTACAAGTTCTGTCATCTTTTGGATATTCTGTAGCATTGATGCTTAGGGCACGTTAAAGACATTATAAAATCACTACTACAGTTGCTCAGGAACATTATAGGGCCCAACCAAAACCAGTAACAGGATAAAGCAGCTGAAGCATCATAGCTGCCATCTGTTTATTCTTTTCCACAACCCCCTACTTACACTCACCAGCTCTTCTTGCTGCGGCCTTTTCTTCTTTTTCTTTTTTTTACCCCAACAGCTCGAGTCAGAGTCCTTGCTGGGGGATTCCTTGCAGAAGTCCTCTATTTCATTAATTCCCAGCAAGCGAGCTTGAGGCACTTCCAATTCTAGGCGGTAAGATAAGTTTCTTAGCGTACAGACACAGTTCTCCACTGTCTGGAAAAGAGGGGACAGGATCAGGATCGGACATTTTCAGACACTCCATATGGCTGTGAGGAACGCTAGATTATTCGTTCTATCGCAGAAAGGCTTACTGCCATGTTACAAAGGAAGATATTACGTGCTTTTTAGACAGTCTGCCCTAATCCTAATGACTCTCAGAACAATTACAGAATTTAATGAATATATTCCAAAAGCCAGACTATAAAGAAACCCTGACTGTCATTCAGGCTCATGAGAATGTGGGCAATTATCCGGGCCATGCATAATACTGGATGTATACTTTGTCGCCCACTGCACATACATTTCTACTTCTCTGGCAGAGACTATTCATTAGGATTGAAGAAACCTCAGGAGCTTGGTTGCTAAACAATTGCATTTTTAATGAATACACCTTTGTGTATTTTAAAGTTTCCCAAGAATAATTTTTATTGTGACTTTACAAGCTTGGAAATTTCATATTTCCGTGTTCTCGCTTAAAGCACACATTTGTGGATTCTCCCTCGAGCATCTAACTATGCCAGACTGAAATCAACATCTTGGCTAACCTGTTGCCACTGAATGCCAATTACAGGATAATTCATAAAATTGTATTGTTTTCACACAGAGCTGGCCTGTGGACTTACTTTTAGAGAGAAAAAAAAAAAAAAAAAAAAAAAAAGAGTCAGAAGTGACAAAGATATACAGTAGAGAAAAGTGAGGAAACCTGGCTAAGTTAGGGCCGGTTCAGACGCAAAACGCACTCCATTTGCGATCAATAGGTGTCAATAAAACGTTAAGGACACCCCAAGCGTAGGTCGCAAATGGCGCATGTTAGACAGCACCTGCCAGCATTGGCTTACATTGTACTTTTGGACCATGTGATCTGGTTCTAGTGTGTTTTAAAAAGGGCAAACAGTGCGGTGCAAATATGCTTAAATCGCACTGCACACAACTGCATGTGAATCGCACAGGAATGCACAGTGCATTCCTGTGTAATTCATGTGTGGGTATGGTGTGAATCGTCCCTTGAAGAACTTCACATACCTGCCCAGTAAATCCAGCATCGTCCGCCGGTAATCTGCCCCTCTGCTGCCACACATAAGGGAACCGCATTGCCATCTCCCTTTTCCAGGTTATCAGCAGCAGGCGGTCTCTTCCAGGTTCTTTCAACCTGACCCAGATACCCTCCTCCAACAGGTCCACTCTCCAGCCACTAGGTCCCTGCTTCTACAGCCTCTTGAGATATGTGACAGGGATATCCCAGGATCTGCAGGAGCAGGGTCAGGTCATTCTTGCCTAGGTAGGGTACTGGCCAGAGCATAAAAAAATAACAGATTTTTTTTAAAAAGCAGAGGGGGCAGGGTTGCAATGGGGAAAATATTGTTTTAGGAGTAAGGATTCACTTTAAACTCAAGACTGGCTTTACAAAAAGTTACAATTCTTTGTCAGGTAAAAAAAAGTTCCTATACACAAATTGCATATGTGTATATTTAGTTGCATGCCTGTAGTTCAGCTTTAAGACCAATGACCTATATAAGCACTGGGTACCACTTGCAGTGCAGACACCTGTGGGACCATATGACCTGCCATAATGATCTCATTGATTAGAATTTATGGAGGAAAACAGCTGGAATTAGTATTTTACCCTTTTGTCTCCAGGGAATTTGAATCGAAGTATACAAAGCAGAAAAACAAACTCCTGAAACAACTAACCTCGCAAACAAGCTGGAGGAAATTGCCTATGACTAGGGATTTAAGAGCAGCAAAAAAAAAAAAATGCATAAATGCATTTACTATGCTTAAATGCATAGTAAATGATGCTATGTAAAATGTGTTATTACTACTGAAATAAATAAAATAGATACCTTGCTGTCAAAATCTGATGTGTTCACGCAGGTCTGAATCACAAAGAGGAGGGAGTCTACCAGCCCTTCACAATATCTCATCTGCTTGCGAGCCTCTTCTCCCGCTGAACTCAGATTTCTAAAGGAATAAAGGCATAACACAGAAAATCAATTCTGCCTATAAAAGACCCCTTCTGACAAAGGGTCACATACAACCTAAAGAAGCAGGTGTAAGATTTCTTGCAGAAGATGGCAACGTCTAAGTGCAATAGTGTCACATGTCATAGCACAGTTACACATGACTAGTGATGAACAAGAAGTACATGTAAATGAGCCTCTACATCAAAGACAACAGTTAAAGGGTCAGTAAGCATAATCTGCAATTTCTCTAAAATCTATACTTCACATTTACAAGTCTGTAAGAGAAAAACACGGTCTTGCTCAAATATATAATACCATCATAAAGTAAACCTGTCACATAAATACTCTGCCTGTTTTCACTGATCGCTAAACATTTTCAGGAGCTCAACTATTTTCTGTCAAAAGGCATGTACAGTGGTGTGAAAAAGTGTTTGCCCCCTTCCTCATTTCCTGTTCCTTTGCATGTTTGTCACACTTAAGTGTTTCGGAACATCAAACCAATTTAAACAATAGTCAAGGACAACACAAGTAAACACAAAATGCAATTTGTAAATGAAGGTGTTTATTATTAAAAGTGAAAAAAAATCCAAACCATCATGGCCCTGTGTGAAAAAGTGATTGCCCCCCTTGTTAAAACATACTATAACTGTGGTTGTCCACACCTGAGTTCAATTTCTCTAGCCACACCCAGGCCTGATTATTGCCACACCTGTTCACAATCAAGGCATCACTTAAATAGGAGCTGCTTGACACAGTAAGGTCCACCAGAAGATCCTTAAAAGCTACACATCATGCCGAGACCCAAAGAAATTCAGGAACAATTGAGAAAGAAAGTAATTGAGATCTATCAGTCTGGAAAGGGTTATAAAGCCATTTCCAAAGCTTTGGGAATCCAGCGAACCACAGTGAGAGCCATTATCCACAAATGGCGAAGACATGGAACAGTGGTGAACCTTCCCAGGAGTGGCCGGCCGCCCAAAATTACCCCAAGAGCGCAGCGACGACTCATCCAAGAGGTCACAAAAGACCCCACAACAACGTCCAAGGAACTGCAGGCCTCACTTGCCTCAGTTAAGGTCAGCGTTCATGCCTCCACCATCAGGAAGAGACTGGGCAAAAATGGCCTGCATGGCAGAGTTCCAAGGAGAAAACCACTGCTGAGCAAAAAGAACATCAAAGCTCGTCTCAATTTCTCCACAACACATCTTGATGATCCCCAAGACTTTTGGGACAACATTCTGTGGACCGATGAGACAAAAGTGGAACTCTTTGGAAGGTGTGTGTCCAAGTATATCTGGCGTAGAAGGAACACTGCATTTCATAAAAAGAACATTATACCAACAGTAAAATATGGTGGTGGTAGTGTGATGGTCTGGGGCTGTTTTGCTGCTTGAGGACCTGGAAGACTTGCCATGATAAAAAGGAACTATGAATTCTGCTGTCTACCAAGAGATCCAGAAGGAGAATGTCCGACCATCTGTTCGTGTACTCAAGCTGAAACTAACTTGGGTTCTGCAGCAGGACAATGATCCTAAACACACCAGCAAGTCCACCATCGAATGGCTGAAGAAAAACAAAATGAAGACTTTGGAGTGGCCTAGCCAAAGTCCTGACCTGAATCCTATTGAGATGTTGTGGTATGACTATAAAAAGGTTGTTCATGCTCGAAAACCCTCTAATGTAACTGAATTAGGACAATTCTGCAAAGATGAGTGGGCCAAAATTCCTCCAGGACTCTGTAAAAGCCTCATTGCACGTTATCGCAAACGCTTGGTTGCAGTTGTTGCTGCTAAGGGTGGCCCAACCAGTTATTAGGTTTAGGGGGCAATCACTTTTTCACACAGGGCCATGATGGTTTGGATTTTTTTTCACCTTTAATAATTAACACCTTCATTTACAAATTGCATTTTGTGTTTACTTGTGTTGTCCTTGACTATTGTTTAAATTGGTTTGATGTTCCGAAACACTTAAGTGTGACAAACATGCAAAGGAACAGGAAATGAGGAAGGGGGCAAACACTTTTTCACACCACTGTATATACTGTGTCTTTCAAGGTAGTTTTTGTTCACTTTCTGTGGGATATGCTTTATTTATTACAGGTACTTGTATAGCGCAGTCAATTTACGCAGCGCTTTACATATTTATTATACATTCACATCAGTCCCTGCCCTCAAGGAGGTCCCTAACTCTCATTCATACATACACATACTAGGGCCAATTTAAATAGGTGGCAATTAACCTACCAGCAGGTCTTTAAAGTGTGGGAGGAAACCGGAGTAGCCGGAGGTAACCCACACAGGCACAGGAAGAGCATGCAAATTCCAGGCAGGTAGTGTCATGGTTGGGATTTGAACCAATGACCCTAGTGCTGCCAGACAGAAGTGCCAACTGCTTAGCCACTTATTTGCTTTACCTGCATCCAGATACACATGAACATATGTCCCATTATTTTTAATGGAATATGCATGATTTGTACATTTCGATCCTTGTGTAGCCAACACAAGGATTGAAATGTGGCTGGTTTAGCAGGGACCAGACAAATACACAAGTGGATTTACGAACTGACTTCTGTACAACCGCCCTGTTGGAAAATTTCTGCTCGATCAGCACCAAAGGGTAGAGCTGGCAGCGCTGACCAGAGTATTCTGATGGTGGGAAAAGTCTCCCCACTCTCGGAATACAATAAATTAGCAGAAGTATTCAGCCAATCACCTTCAATTATCTATGGGCTGCCCTAGGGCCTCATTCATATAGCTGCAGAGGGCCGCGGGGATAGGATGATTTTACCACCCCTCAAATGCCCACCCTGTAGGGTTCTACACATGCTGTTACTGCAATAGTTTGTTTAGTGGCAAAACTGAACTGAATGAGGCCGTGCCGCAACCGCCTTGCGAGCCCGTGCAATGAAAAAGGTTGCAGCACGGAGGTGTGGGCTTAAATCAGGCACTTAGGTGGCAACATATCACCTCCCAGCCACCCTCTATAAAGTGATGCACCGTTACAGATGAGTGGCATGAGCTACTGCAAATGTAAGCAAGTCCTAAGGTAGTAGCAGAGGTTCTAACTGTTCCCTGTTCTACACAAAACCCCCAAAAATTCAGAAAGAGTACATTAATATTGGCAACTGTAGCCTTTTCTGAAAGTATTACTAAACCCACAAAAGTAAAATTCAGTCTGTATATGCACTAAGGCATTCTTGTTATACTCACTGTGGAACCTAAGGAGTTAATACCCTGCATTGTGCAACAAGGCTGTTTGATCCTGTCTTCTCTGATCCTCCCCTTCTTCCACAGTCACCAATTCATCTCTTGATAGTATAGTGCCTTGGAGGCACTCTGCACATGCTTAGTTTGGTGTGTATTGCTAGAAAGTTTTTATTTTGGGAGGATGCATGTGATCGGCACAAGGCCAATCAGCGCTTTTCAGGCAGACACTTAAAGGAGCGCGAATGCTCACTGTGAGTCTCTTGCATGCTCTGAAACGCGTTGTGTTCTCCCCCCTATACTCCAATGACATCACACGCCAGCAGGCATCCCTTCAGAGTGGAACACTTCCATCCACTCCAGCGAGTGAGACGACCAGCCGGCTTCCCTGCAGGTGATCGATGTCATCCCAGCTGAAGACTGACTGTTTAGCATACTCCGTGACACTGTGGACTGATCCAGAGAGACCTTACCTCCATGTAAGTCTTGGATTACATGCTGTTTCACTTAATACTTGCACTCAGAGGCGCTTTTATTTTGTTTTCTTGGTCTCATTTACCAGAGCCGAATTTCCTTATATGAAAAGCTTTGCCCTCAGTGTTGGTCTCATTTTGGAGATGTATTTTATAACATCTCTGTAGACTGCCTTGTCATTTTTCTATGGACTAGTTTTAAACTTGCATTCACAGACTTTTTATCCTACTTGTATGTTAATATCAACATCATTATTTTTATTGATCAATTATTTCCATGTCCTGAGCGCTAGCAATATATATATATATATATATATATATATATATATATATATATATATATATATATATATATATATTTATATTCTGTAAGGCAGAGAGTCAGGGGTCCTGCAGTCCCATAGGACACTTAGAGGAGAATGAAAATCCCTCCTACAAGCTTTAACCAGACACTGATAGAAGTCACAAGACGCTATACACTGCTGATGAGAAAATGCATTTAGACGTTTATAGTAACTAAAATAATTACATTTCCATGTTGAGTGTACTGTGGGAGACCAGACATACTGAATGCAGGTTCCTGGGTTTAGTAACAATTTAAGATTTGTTTATTCCACTGTATGAGATAAACACAGACTGAAGGTCAAGAGTTGATGGTGAAATACCCATGTATTACCTCATGCAGCCAGTGGTGTTCCGTAAAACCGCAGACGACTGAAACTTCACTTTATGATCATCGTCAAAAGAAGAATTATTCAGGCCGGAATGTGGAACAATCACAGTGTTTGTGAGAGGAATCAGAGCATCACGGATAATAGTCATCTTTACAGCGTCGCAGGATGATAAGTTCCACAGAACTCCTGAAAGTACAGAGCACAGACTCCATAAAACACTGACACACGGAGAGCACAGCACACTTCCAGACTGTGAATAAGACCTGCAACAGTCGGCTACACAGAGGAAACAAACACCCAGGTCTGGAATCAGTGTTAAATCTTTACTTATCACATTTTTCAGCTCATACATTTTTAAGCAAAATTGCAGTGTTTAAAGTAAAAAATAAAATAATATCTGGAGCGGTCCATTAATAGCATAAACACAGCAATTTTTGTTTTTCCAAAACCCCTCTTCTCCTATAGTAATTTTATTAGCTGTTGATCCTGCCAGTAGATTCATTGACTTTCACCTGTAAAAACGCTGTTCGTTCTGCAGCATTGTCACCCTGTGGACAGGGTAGTCTTAGTGGGACAAGTAATTTCAAGGAGTTGTAAGCCCTGCAAAGTTTTTCATTCTACTAATTCAATGCATTCTATGCATTAATGTGAAAAACCTTCTGCGCTGTAGCTGCCCCCAGAGACCCCCTTTTTTCTAACCAGAACCCCGATTGTTCTGGTGATGAGCACGAACCCAGCAGCTCCAGCTGCTCTCTCAGGTCATCATTGGATAGATTGATAGCAGCAGGAGCTATTGGATCCCACTGCTGTCAATCAAATCCAGTGACGCGGGGGCCGAGTGCTTCGGTCTGTGTCAATGCAGCAGGACTCGGGAGCGTGCCCTTACAGGTGCTCCCATGGAAAGTGTCTCTCCACGGGGGGCACCCAATGAAGAGGAGCAAGGAGCGCCGCCGGGATACCTCAGAGAGAAGGATCGGGACCGCTCTATGCAAAAGCCTTACTCACAGAGCAGGTAAGTATGACATGTTTATCATTTACAAAACACCGCAATAAACCTATTTTATGTAGTTTTAGCAAGTGTTTATAAAGGTTTAAACCATTTGAATTAAATCGGTTTTAAGCACTCACAACTGAGTTATATGGTTTGTCAAACCCCAGTAACTATTATTTGCTGGAAAGCTTGGTCTGAATGTAAATGTGGAGACAAATGAAAAAGATGCAATATAAATATATATATAAAATATAATAGTATCATCACAAATAATAACCACATACAGTTACCATACAATATTTTTGCTATAGTGAGTCTTTCATAATGCGATTTTTTTTCTGTCACTTTCACAGATTTACATGATTACCCTTTGATATTTTTGGTCCTGCATTAAATGTAGACATTTTAAAATTACTTACAAGAGGGAACTCTTGATGGCCTCTATGCTTCCTGCTTAACATCTTAAGATATCAGCCACATGAGGAGTGCATAGCTTTGTTTCAATCAGCTAAATCAAAACTTTGCATTGTGAGAGTTAAAGCAGATGTAATAAATATGGCTGCCAACATGTACATACATAGCAAGTTATACATACTGCCTAAAATTTTGCCAACGGGTAATTTTTCTCCTTCGTTGATATTCGCTGATGAAGCTGCACTCATGGGCACAGATAAGGCGACACTGATAAGACGGCACTGGTAGGTAGTATTGATAGGCAGCACTGGTGATGAGGCACTAATTGGTGACATTTATAGGTGGCACTGATAGGTTACACTGGGCACTGGTAGGTGGCACAGAAGCCTATGCAGAGGCTCTCCACGATCGGGACAGATGGTGGAGAGCTGGTGAATGGCTTTTCTTTCTCTCTCCTCATGCTATCAGCATGATGAGAAAATATGGCAGATTACCCGCTCTGTTTACATCACATGATCAGCTGTCAGTGGTGGACAGCTGATCACGTGGTAAGGTGTCGGGATTGACCCCTTACTCTGATCTGTGATCAGCAGAGCCTCAGACTATCACAGAGTGCGCCCTGCAGGCCGCTCAAGCACAGGATGACATCTATGGACGCCGGCAAAATAGGTCCGCGCTATAGCCGTCATTCGGCTATAGCGTAGACGGGAAGAGGTTAAACGAGTTTTAAATGAAAGAAAAAAAAAAGATGTTACAAGTACCTGGTCTGTGCAATAGTTGTGCACAGAGCAGCCCTGAGATGCTTTTTCTGTGGTCACCGCCGATGCGCCTCCTGCCTTCTGAGTGCCCCCAGAGCAAGCCACTTGCTCTGGGGGCACTTATGTGGGCTTGATCCTGAGCCTCACTGTGCGCATGTACTGAGACACACAGTGCTGCTCAGTGGCACCTCTGTCACTGGATTTGATTAACCGCAACAGGCGCTAATGTCTCCCATCACTCTCAAGTCCAGTGAGGAGGGAGAGAAGAACAGTAGCACTGCTCAAGATTAGGTTCCCAAAAGTTCTACCCCTATATTTTTTTCCCCCCATTTCCTCCTATTTAAAAAATAGGAGGAAATGGTATAGATGTAAGGAGTGTGCTTGTCATGAAGACCAATTTTATGATGTTAAAGAAGAAAAAAAAAAACACAATTAAGCAATTTCATTAGGAAGACGCAGATCTATAATACGATTCTGTTTACTGCAAAAGAAAAGCTAATTACTGTTTTTCTCTACCCATAACGTTAAAAATTTAAAAAGCAACATTTGTTCTGGGATCTGCAATGCAGATCTGTAATATTGTCAGGAAAATATTGCAGAACTTTTTATAAAAATGCAAAGAGAGGTCTGACTGAGGGGGGTATCATGTTTTCTTTTACATCATGTGGATGGCTGGGGGCACGTGCATTGCTTCCCCGGGGAAGAGATGGCACCAGGATGTACTACGGGCAGAAGGCAAGCCGGCTGAGGCAGTGTGATGCTTAGGGCAAAGTTCTGCTGGGAAACCTTGGTTCCTGCCATATATGTGCATGTTACTATGGAGCTCATGCCTCCATGGGTCAGGCTGGTGTTTTTATAAACTACACAGTCAATTTGTTCCGGGTCCAGCAATACATCCTATGACATTCCTCTACCTCTGGCCTCTTTATTGGACACTCAAACACCTCTGTCCAATAAAGCAGACAGCTGACCCGCAATGTAGTAATAAAATATTTTTCTGATTAGCAGAGGCATGCCTTTCAAGAATGGATGACCAAAACCACAAATCCATTGATAGGTAAAAATATTTAGCATATGTATTAGAACCTAGCATTTCACAGTTCATTTGAATGTCCACTCTAATACTAAATAATAAGGGAATTATTTGTAAAAGCTACATTTAAAAGAGATGCCTTTAGAGCAAGCTCGGGGGTGATGGCGGTAAAGCACCACTAGTTTTAGAGGCACTTTACTGTTGTTTTAAAAGACTGCTTTTCGACTGCTAGCGGGGCACTTTCAACCCCCGCTAGTGGCCGAATAAAGGGATAAAAGTGCCCTCAAAGTGCCGCTGCCGATGCAATGTCCATTTGATTTCAATGGGCAGGGGAGCTTTAGGACCGTTCTTAAAGTGCCTCAAAGAAGCTGCTTGCAGGACTTTTTTTTTTTTCTTTTTCTTTTTTACACACATGTCCTGCCAGGGCAGCACCCCAGTGTGAAAGCATTCAGGCTTTCACCCTGGTATTGCAGATGAGGCATTTTTGAGGTGCTATTTTTTAGCACTAAAGCAAAAAATATTGACACAAAACCACTAGTTTAGAAACCAGCTATTGCAGTTTAATCCAATTTATATCCCCCTCAAGTATGCTGTACAAATTACAGAGTCTTCTATTTAAAAACTTAAGTTCGATGTCACCTCAATATCACTTTCTTATTTATTTGCCACGTGTCACACTGTTTGACAGAAAAATTATTAAAATCTTTACTTAAGATCTGTCCTTGGCGAATTTGTTTCTCAGCGTTTGTCAGACAAGTTATATTTTGCTAATCAGATCAGACAACTGAGATCTCCAGCCATTTAGAAAACTCTCGCAAAGAAGCAAAGTACTTTATTAACAACTTAAAAACAACTTATGTGCCCTTCCAAAAATATCACCTGTATCCATGGCAATGGGTTATCACTTCTGACATGTTTTTATGGATATCGGCGGCTCTATTAGAGCTATTTTACACTTGCAGTTGGGGAGCAGTAAAAATAGGGGGTCAGGGAGGTTTTCACTGTCCCCTGATCGCCTCCTTAAAGTGGTTGTAAACCCTTACAAACCACTTTGACCTACAGGTAAGCCTAGATTAAGGCTTACCTGTAGGTCCAAGAAATATCTCCCAAACCTATATGGTTTAGGAGATATTTACCCGAAGACGGGCACCGCGGTGCATGCGCCGTAGACAGCGGCGCGCGGGCGCACTGAGCGTGGCATCCTCGATAACGAAGATGCCGTGCAATGCCGCGCGTCTCGGCTCCCGTGTGCATGCGCGGGAGTGACGTCATCGCGGCTTCGCCGAATGACAGAGGCGGAGCTGCGAGACCCACCGAGAAGATGGATGCGGCGGACTACAGGGGACAGCAGTGACTTCGCTGGCTCCTGTATCAGGTAAGTGACACATAATGGACTACTATGCGATGCATTGTAGTCCATTATGCTTTACCTTTGCAGGGAATGAAAGAGGAAGTAAACTCATCAGGGTTTACTTCCTCTTTAAGTTGTGAAGGAAAGCCGTAAAGTGGGATTGTACATATGCCAAAGCATTGCAGTCGGGGCAATCCATTTCAGTGAATGGGGGTGAGACACAAAGGTCCTACAACCACATACAATGCACAGTTGCTCTGCGGTGGTGCAACCTTTACAGGGTTAAAACAAGCAGTGAGGAGGCAACATATCACTTACGCAAAGCCAATCAAATGCTTCTAAAAAGAAATCCACTGCAGATAGTTTGTTGCAGGCTGGCTGGCAAGTGAGCTGGGAATTTTTCTTTGCTGTTTTTTGACACACATCACACTACCATATACTCATTACTGTAAAGGCCATTTATAGGTTGGGGTGATTGCCATTTGTTTGTACAGTTGGTGAATTGGTGAGGGGACACACTGGATACATTTGTTGCCATTTGCCAGGGTGTTCAGTGCATGCCGATACCTTTAAGCAGGAGTGGGCTCACTCCGGGAATACCTGCCCTTTATCATATACAGTATCTCACAAAAGTGAGAACACCCCTCACTTTTTTGTAAATATTTAATATATTTTCATGTGACTACACTGCAGAAATTACACTTTGCTACAATGTAAAAGTAGTGAGTGTACAGCTTGTACCCTCAAAATAACTCAACACACAGCCAGTAATGTCTAAACTGCTGGCAACAAAAGTGAGTACATCCCTAACTAAAAATGTCCAAATAGGACTAAAGTGTGTATATTTTGTGTGGCGACCATTATTGCCTAGCACTGCCTTACCCCTCTTGGGCATGGAGTTTACCAGAGCTTCACATGTTGCCACTGAAGTCCTTTTCCACTCCTCCATGACATCACAGAGCTGGTGGATGTTAGAGACCTTGCGCTCCTCCACCTTGAATTTGAGGATGCCCCACAGATGCTCAATAGGTTTTAGGTCTGGAGACATGCTTGGCCAGTCCATCGCCTTTACCCTCAGCTTCTTTAGCAAGTCAGTGGTCATCTTGGAAGTGTGTCTGGGACTATCATGTTGAAATACTGCCATGTGGCCCAGTCTCCGAAGGGAGGGGATCATGCTCTGCTTCAGTATTGCACAGTACATGTTGGCATTCATGGTTCCATCAATGAACTGTAGCTTCCCAGTGGCGGCGGCACTCATGCAGCCCCAGACCATGACGCTCATCAACTGGTTGCCACCACACACACTTGACACCATCTGAACCAAATAAGTTTATCTTTCTTGGTCTCATCAGACCACAGAGCATGGTTCCAGTAATCCATGTCCTTAGTCTATGTATTCAGCAAACCGTTTGCGGACTTACTTGTGCATCATCTTTAGAAGAGCCTTCCTTCCGGGACGACAGCCATGCAGACCAATTTGATACAATTTCAGCATATGGTCTGAGCACTGACAGGCTGACCCCCCCACCCTTCAACCTCTGCAGCAATGCTGGCAGCACTCATATGTCCATTTCCCAAAGACAACTTCTGGATATGACGCTGAGCATGTGCACTCTACTTTTTTGGTCGACCATGGTGAGGCCTGTTCCGAATTAAACCTGCCCTGTTAAACAGCTGGATGGTCTTGGCCACTGTGCTGCAGCTCAGTTTTAGGGTTTTGGCCATCTTATAGCCTAGGCCATCTTTATATAGAGCAACAATTCTTTTTTTCAGATCCTCTGGGAGTTTTTTGTCATGAGGTGCCATGTAGAACTTCCAGTGACCAGTATGAGAGAGTGAGAGCGATAACAAATTTAACACACCTGCTCCCCATTTACACCTGAGACCGTGTAACACTGACTCAAATGAAACGGGGGGGGGGGGGGGTGGCTAATTGGCCCAATTTGGACATTTTCACTTAGGGGTGTATTCACTTTTGTTGCCAGCGCTTTAGACATTAATGGCTGTGTGTTGAGTTATTTTGAGGGGACAGCAAATTGACACTGTAATAAAGCTGTACACTCACTACTTTACATTGTAGCAAAGTGTAAATTCTTCAATGTTGTCACATGAAAAGATAATAAAATATTTACAAAAATGTGAGGGGTGTACTCACTTTTGTGAGATACTGTATGTGGTCCAACTTTGGACACGCTCAAAATTTAAAGTGTTAGGCCTGCAGTACAAAGGGGCACTGTAAAGTGGCCCTGCAGCTTACGCATATATCTGCAAATGTGTGCAAACTAAACCCCGGTTTCTGAAGTGACCTGACAGGACAATTCGGTTTGTTACAGGCTGGCTTGTAAGTCGAGCTGGGAATTTTTCCTTTTTTTTTTGTTTTCAAAAAAGTTTATTAAAGCGATAAACAGAAAACAGTATCAGCAAAAAGGATCAGATGACATATATATCACAAAAAGTTGGATGGCAAGATTATAATAAACTGGTAAACAAACCATATGACTCTAGGGACCATACAGTGAAAAACAAACATTGGTATAGTTCTTGCATCAAACCAAAGATTGTGAGAGAGAGAAAAAGAAAATAATCAATGTCCTGACATTCATATATGTAATTTATAAGAAATTTTTCCTTGTTTTTAAGGTTGTAGGATCTGCCACAAGTGTAAACTTTGTTTTAAAGAGATTTAACCCTCCTCCCTGCCCTGCTGATAAACTGTTTCACCAGACAGAAAGGGAGGAAAAAATATGCAACAAGGACCGAAATAAAACAGGGGTTTTAGCCTTCAACTTTTCTTTGCAAGTATTAGATTTGTTTTATACAAGATGGGAGATTTTTCCACTAATACATCCTCTGTTATGCTGCCAATGCCTCTGTCCAGCCAAAAGGTGAAAGATTCTGAAGGAGGTGACACAAAGCATAATGTTCCCCTCGTTCTGCACTGTCAAAGGCACTAATGTGAAAATCAGTGCCGCATACAAGTCAGCCAAATTGTAAAAAGCTTCTTTGATTATTTTCAACCATGTGAAACAATGACATAATGTTCCTACCTGCAGCCAGGAGCACCACTTACACTTAAACGGTGATTGTTCCATTCTGCGGAACAAAGAACGAGCTTATAGATCTTCCAGAAAAGTCACTCAAGTGGCAGATTTTCTGCTTGCCTTCTCACAAGGGTTCACATTTATATTCTGTCCAAAAAAACACAACAAACACAGTGCTGCAAATGTTGTACCTGTCACACCTGGTGGTAACAGCCATTTTGTGATGTGACCAAAGCAAATATTGTGAAAATGTGGCTGAGGTTACTGGGTAGCAAACTGCACTCCTTAGCTCTCAACAGTTCCCAATAAAATGAAATGTCCTAAGGCTTTTGAAGTTTTGTCCCTGAAAATGTATCTGGAGTTGGAGCAATAATCATGTCAGATTTTTTTTTAGTTCATATACCTTTTCACTTAATGAGTACTTTAGCAAGAAAAACAATATCTTCAAAACCCGTTTCCACTTAGCATGACTGATTTCAGATGGGGGGGCCTGTGCTTCACACAGCTTAGGAACCTGACTATAGTTAGTCACAAGCTAACAGCTGTTCTCAGCCCTGGTCCGTAAAGTACAAAAAGAAACACCAATATGATTTCTGACAATCTTGTGTAGCGGTGGCTCCTGAAGAGCACGCGCTATGCGTTTTTCAAAGTTCAAGTTATGCCTGAACTGCAGTTTGGTTTGGGTACAATTGTCTAAATTTGGACTTCAGCATCAGTCTGACTGGACTATGAAATGTTCAGCCTGGCCACAGGGGGCACCGTCTCTGCTGGCAGGTATAGAACTATGGTCTAGTGCTTAAGTTGCTCTCTCTCCGAGTCCGCCCAGTGGGAGTGGCGCTCTTGCTGTGCTATCTGGGAGAGGGCATTTAAGATGCGGACGCCACGTGGTTCGGGGGTTCCAGTCCAGAATGATGTACTGACTTCATGGTCCTGGTCCTCCTGACCAGCCCCCCAGGAAGGCTATGGCCTGGGGAGCAGATCCACCCGATATTTATGTCTCGGGGCTGGCTAGCCCGAGGCAAGGAAACTAAAGGAGGATTCTGAGGTGGTTAGGTGCAGTCTCCGGTTTGGGAGAGACCCAGTAACTTCAAGCATTCCAGGGGAGGACTCTTCAGAAGATGACCACGTATGGGTTGGTTTCTTAGTAAGAGCCTGGAAAGGCTGAAGTACACAAGAGAATCCGGTCTCATGGATATCGCCAAGCTGGCTGAAAGATCCAGGTATCTTATGAGTGTTCTTCACGTTTAGTTTCCCTACGTGCTCTACAACAACGTCTGTGGCAGAGACTTGTTCCTGAGTTGAGCACCTTGTTGGCTGCTAGGCCTTGTGAGAGAGGGACTGTCCAACTTGAGTGAACATCCAGTTGCGAATGGCTATTCTCTGGATGCAGTCAAAGTAATCAAGTTCTTCAACATTTTGACTGATATTAAGAGTACCTGAACTTCTTTTCCAACCCTCTGATCCCAATTTAAGAGACTGTTCATTGTCTACGTTTTGGAAATAAAATCCATTCAAGTGGATCTGTTGTCAGTCTCTCGAGTTACTGGGCCATCTACCATGGGACACCCCTAGACGTGAAGCGAGTGGAACAGAAGGTAACGGAAGCCCAAATCTAACCAGCAGCTCTTTTGGGGGTAGTGCTACACTTGTAAACAAGATGCTCCACAGAAGATTTAAATAATATGCTAGAAACCATACTAGTCAGGGGCGTGAGCAACTTTCCAGATGTGAGCAGCGGATTTTCAGAGTTCTGTCCGGTCTGCTATAGTCCTGATTTATTCCTGCTGACCCTGTGACTCAAAACAGCCCGCATTTACCTCCCCAGCCCTCCTGCTTACACAGAGACAGAAGGGAGATGGTAAAAATTGGGAATGCCGGTGCAGGTGTTCTAGGCTATTAGGCTGCTCTCCCTGCCTATGTGCTGCTGCAAGATGGCACTGGCCCTCATGGCTCGGCAGATACACAGACACTTCCTTTCCAGCTCTACCCAGTCTGCCTCTCTATCTGGTGAGTCTCCAGAGCTCTCAGATCCTGGCTTAGCTGAGCCGCCAATTTGTCTACCCTCAGAGGCTGCAGCACAAGAGTCCCATAGTATTGAAGATCATACAGGAGCTCGTACTGAGACGACCTTATCCCAAAATGGAGGCCGTCCAACATATCCAGGCAGCCCTGACTACCCAAAGTAACTTAGTCCGGATGGACTTATTACTTAAACAGGATGTTCATAACCTCTATTAAATGGTTACCAATGCAGGACAGCGCATTAGTGACTTAAAGGATGATACTCGTCCGTTACAAGCCACTGTCAATTATTTGCTTAAAAGGTCAAGAAGACACTATGGACGAATTGGCCAACTTGGAAGATCACCTGAGGCAAAACAATTTATGCTTTTTGGGGTTTCCGGAAGGTTACAAGGGTAGGAACCCTGAAGCATTTATGGAGTGATTGCTCAATGACACCTTTGGTGCTTCTACATTCTCACCATTATTTGCTATTGAACGAGTGCATAGGGTCCCTTTTGCACAATTTAACAGGTGCGCCCCCTCGTCTGGGGCTCATCAAAGTGTTACATTGGGAGTCAGCAACCAGTAGATCATGGACAGGTGACTGTTAGATCGCAGTCTGGGCTTGCTAACCCCACTTATTCCATAAGCCGATGCCTCCTCTGTAGTGTTGGCTCCTGTCCCATGAGGAGTGATACCAATTGCACTCCACTTTTTATCCTGGCTAGCGGTCTCCACAGTTGTGCTAGCAACAGGAAAGAAGAGATCTTCAGGTCAGTGGGAAGCAATACACTGGGCATAATAGTATAGGACTGCTTTCACACTGATCTGCTGCAGTTTACACACACTGCAGGTGCAGTGTAACCTGCAGCTTTCCTCCGGGTTTGCTGTGTTTAGCCATAGACTATTATATTCTGAGGGTTAGGTGCACTTTCTGAAAGTGGCTCATTCACAAGTGCAGCAGGCACTGCTGCTCCTTTCAAAAAAGTGATCCAAGTGTGTTTGACAGGTGGTATATGTTGCCTCCTCACCACTCGATTTAAACCCATGACTGCCGTACAATGCACATGATTGCGACACAGTAGTATGGCAATTAGAGGTTTATATCGGGTGCAAGGCGGCAACACTGTGCTCGGTGATTTTTGACTTCTCCCATGTTGTTCAGATAGATCTCAATCTCTCTTTAAGGTTGCCTATCCTTGTGTTACATTATTAAGAGAAGGAGGCGGGGTCCTGAGAGCTGCTTGGCAAAAATGCAGTTTCTCCTATAATGGCAATACCATTACTAGCTTTCTGGATTTTTCGGGTGCTACACAAAAACAGGAAACATTCCTTACTATCAAGAAATGCCTACGTGACCTGCAACTTCCATATAGCATGCTCTATCCAGCTTGGCTGCGAATCATTAAAGGGGCGTTCCGGCCAATACATTTTTTTTCCACTACAACGCATCACTGATTAACAGGATGCGTTATAGTGAGTGGATGCCCTGCGGCTACCTGTGCCCCCTGGCTTCAACCACCATAATACACCACCTTGCTAAGTGTGCCCGTCTGAATCTCATCTTTCCTCAGAACATTCTTTACAATACTCTTCCGTTATACTCCTGAGGACTGCAGCTGTTTACTACTTCTATAGCTGCTAAGGTTTTGTTACCCCCGCCGGCAGCCTGGGCTTGTGGGAGCGATCGTAGGGGAAGGCAGAGGAGAGCCACCGCCTGGTTGATCAGAGTGCGGGGAACATAACAGCTTTCATTTCAATAGCTGTGTATTCCGTGCCGTCATATACAGCCCCTGACCCTTATCCGGGCACTTTGATAGACAGATCTCCCATCCCAGGATTATGTATGTTGATGGCGCATGGCGGGGAACACACAGCTATTGAAATGAAAGCTGTCATGTTCCCCGCACTCTGATCAATCAGGAGGCAGCGGCTCTATTCTTCCTTCCCTTCCCCACACAGGTAGGCTGCACTGGCAGACACAGGGCTGCACTGGCAGACACAGATAACGTTGTTAATATCTATTTTCATAACGTAATTCTGCATAAAACATTTAAGTGTCATTTCATCAGATAATTTATAAAGGGTGTGTTTAGGGGTGGTATTATGGGCAGGGCATGGTAGCGGTTGGGTGGGGCAAGTGGTGGCGAGTAACCCTTGAGGCCTGGCTAGTAGCTCAGGACTTGAAATTTTGAGCCCTGATCATTCAGATGTCACAAAGTTCACTGCCGCATTGTGCCAGTGCTCAATAGCGTCACCAGGGTGGGGCCTGAGGGGGCCACGTCCCCCCAAATTTTACTGTGGGCTCCCCATGTGCCCCGCAAGTTAATTACTGTACTGTTTGTATAAGCAAAACAATACTGCGGCTGTTTCCGCCCACTGAATCTCGACTCACTATTGACTGTCAGGTGACGTCGCGAGAGACGACCGCCACTGTTGCTTATGGGAGTTGTAGTCTGCAGCGGCGGCTGCGTGCTCAAGCTCCCTGCTCCCGGGGGGCGGAGTCAGTCACTGAGCAGAGCAGCGCAGCCAGCCTACCATGAGCTACAACTCCCATCGCCGCCGCACCACAGTTGGATATTTTGCCTGCCTCTGCCACAGGAAACGGTAGGTAAATGAAGAAACAAGGCAGTTGTTTTACTGGGCAAATAGTGTGGTAGTGTCAAGAGTGGGTAAATTACAAAAAAACAAACCCGATACTTGACATTTCTGTTCTTCTGTCCAGTAATCCAGCCTCCAGGATCTCTGAATATTAGTGCGCTTTTCTCCTGCAAACAACTTCCTGATCACAGCAGCCTCCTTCTCCATCCCAATCCTCACTATTGGTTTATTACTTTTATAGGGTGCTCCATACATTTTTGCAATACAACTGTGCCGTTTTATACAGTTTTAGATTGATCAAAACTATGTAATTATGAGGGCCTATGTAAACGAACCGATCTGTATCAAACATGCCCTATATATATCTATAGTTGTTAGTGGGTCTAAAGTAGATGTGCTCAGATTATAATTTGTTTTTTCTTATATTTCACAGGTCCTAGGGTACGGTTTTTTTTTTTTATTACCTTTGCCAGCGCCTTGTTTAAACACTGATTTTGTTGGAAGTACCAATAAATATAGCCTTATTGATAATTTGCATTTTTATTCTCCTGCGTGATAGTGGAGACAGGGCACCAGTGCACTGTATTGCCTGGGGCCTATAATGCTCTTAAGACGGCTCTGCTTATTGGGTCACTAATGGGCAAAGTGCCTCCATGCCTATGGTCTGGGACACTTTTAAAGCCACCATGCATGGAATGTTTGCCGTTGCTATTGGGATGACCTAAGAGGCTATTCAGTGTAAATCGATAGATGCGAATCGAGAGCTTTATGCTGCGGAGACTCTCTATTCTGTTTCTCTTACTCCTGATAATAATTCCACATGGTGGCATAAGGCCAGGGAACTAGATTTAGTATTGTTGGAATGTGGCCAGAAAAAATTACTATATCAGAACCAGCTAATTTTTGAGTTTGGGGATAAAAATAGCCGCCTTCTAGCATCTATTGTGACCTGATTTTCAGCCCTGAAATATTCCGAAAATTAAAAACTCCATTGGTGTTGTGGTTGAGGAAACTACGGAAATTGTAAATGCCTTTATAGCCTTTTACTTTGCTCTATATAGCACTAGAGCACACTACACTATGTTAGAATTAGATTACTACTTACAGAATATCCAGGTCCCGAGGGTGTTGACAAGCCAAATTTCGCTGTTAGATGCTCCCTTAACATCCAAGGAAATAGGAATGGCCATGTAAACCTTTGCACGTAATGAAACGCCAGGCTTGGATGGCTTCCCTACAGAGTGGTACCCGCAACATAAGGAGATCTGCATCCCGCATTTATTATGGCTTTTTAATTACGCACTTGAAGAGGAGCGGCTACCACCTTCCACGTCTGAAGCTTGAATTGTACTTCTACTGAAACTTCTACTATTTCCTTAATCAACTCAGACGTCAAAATTCTGACCAAAGTCCTTGCTCGTAGGTTGAATGAAGTCATTCCTACTATTATATGGTCAGATCAAGGGGGATATATTCTGGGCCAATCTACTTCCATCAATTTACACAGACTTTTTACGAATATGCAGGCCAAGCACGACAACATAGGCTCTAGAGCTGTATTGGCACTAGACACTCACAAAGCCTTTGATTCGGTCGAATGGCCATACCCACAGGAAGTACTGGCGATGTTCGGCTTTGGTGACCCATTTCACTGATGGATTTGACAGCTGTATTATAGGCCTAGGGCTGGTATGAAGGTGAATAACAATCTCTAAATCCTTTCTTTCTATAACACGAGGCACTACACTGGGCTTCCCTCTGTTGCAGCGAATGACCCCCGGCTGACTTAAGGGCCAACATGGATATCAAGGGTCTGATACTTAATGGGCAGGAGGAAAAGTTTCCCTTTATGCAGATGACATGTTTATCTATCTAGCTGATTCTCAATCCTCTATTCTACTGCAGACTATACTAAGATAGGATCATTTCTCTGGCTTCCAAGTAAACTGGGAAAAATATCTCCTCTTTCCACTGGATACTCCACTCTGCTTTCTCTCCTGTCCTCCTGCCCATTAAAAATGGTCTCTAGCTTTCGCTCTTTAGGCATTGTAGTACAGCGGCCAGTATCCTTATACCTTAAAAACAACCTGGACCCTCATCAGCAGACTTTAAAAAAAACACTCTGAAAGTTTGGTCTAACCTCACTCTAACTAGAATAGGTAGGGAAAATATATTCAGGATGATTTTTCTGCCGAGCTTCCTATATTACTAAGTAATTCCCTGGTGTAAATTCCCAAATGCTGATTTCATGAGATTGACGCTATCCATTCATCTTTTATTTGGGAAGGTAAAGCATTCAGAATGACGCTAAAGATTTGGGAAGGTAAAGCAGTTAGATTGATGCTAAAGATGCACTTCAATTACCTGTTTTAGAAGGAGGCCTCACAGCTCCCAATCGACAAACCTAATATATTGCCTCTCAATTGGCCCATGCCCATTGGTGGATTTACCTTGAAACTAATAACGCTACTACTGCCCTGGGGGCAGCACTTCTTACTTCCTATGAATCCCTACAAAATTGAATCCATCGCCAGTCCAGAATGGGCAGAGACAGTACAAAAATTTTATCTACTGCAAATTTTTAAATGTTCAAATTTACTCCATTTACTCCCCTCTGCATAACACCTATATATACGCCTAATGCTTCTTTATGGAATAACATGTTTGCAAGAATTTTTCCAAAGAACAGATGAGGCATTCTGGTCTAGACGTGGAGTGAAACCAATTTCCCCATTTATTCACACTGGATACTTTTCGCTTCTTCTCTGACTTTCGTAGAGACTTTAACCTTACCTCCACAGCCTACTTCAGATATCTTCAATTACGACATACAGCTGAAACTCAATTTGGTTTACGTAACATTTCTATACAGCCTTCCCCTTAGAAATGCCTTTTGAATGGCCCAGCTCATATTAAACTTATTTCTACATATTTCTCCTCTCTATATTGCATTCTAAAACCGATTAGGCTTAATCTCACTGACTCTAGATGGCGTTCGGATATACCAGTACTTACGGAGGAGGTATGGCAGGAAATTCTCCCTTTTTAAGTCCCTACAGTTATCTCCTCTAGGGACAAAGTTAAGACCATTTTTATATAGGGCCTATTGCACGGCCTGTCTCCTTTTTCAGCTATATAGGGTACCCTCCGTTGTCTGCTCCAGATGTTCCTCAGCAGATGGCACATTCAATCATATGGTATGGCAATGCCCACCAGTTAGAGTGTTTTGGTCAGAAGTCACTGCTCTCATCAGCACAATTTCCCTAACACCTATCTAGAACCACCCTAAAGTAAATGTAAACCCGATTCATGAAATTTGACCTGGGTACATATATCTGTAGTGTTTAATTATCTCTCTCCAAAGCCCCAAGTCCAGTGTCTTTCTGCTGCTTCGTTCCTCTATCATCCATCAGTATGATAACTTCTGACAAGTTTTCGGACACACGAGATAAAAAGCAGGTGAAAATTTGTGTTGGGGAGGTTGCTATAGATTAGCAGAGAGCCGATCTATTCACAGTACAGCTCTGCATGTTACTTTCTTCCTCTGCCTATGTAGAGAGGGGATGTGTGCCTTTCCTCCAATAAGCTGTCACACAATGTATGCCAAGAATCCCCTCCCACTGCTGAAAGAGGAAGTAAATATTCTAACACGATGTTCACTTTCTAAAGAATATAAAAACTTGAAGACAGCAGATATGCACATAAAACTTATGTAGGGAGATTTGTTTCATCTCTGTGTATCATCTGAGGCCATTTACTTCATTGGGTATAGGAGCGGGTTTACATCCACTTTAAGCTGCATTCTTGGTTATATTAATGATGTATAAAAATACCCAACTCTTCTTACGCCTTGCTCTATTTTATGCTAAAAAAAAAAATCTAACTATGCACTGGAAGTCCTCAGCTCCCCCTACTATAGCTTTTTGGCTTACTCTTATTAATCTGGCATTTCAGTTGTACAAACGGACATATAAAGCCAGAGGCTGCCAGCGTAAAGTCCACGAGATCTAGAATTGATGGGTAAATTCAGATCACACTATGCCTCCTAGTACTTAAGGCAATGCTTAAGGATACAATTATTGCTGAATCCTTTTTTATTTCTTCTCAATTGTTGTATTTGTATACACTGTCTAAATAATATTCATTCTACGCCTGTAGACGAATCTATGTTGCATATTTGGTCCTTCAGTCCATGATTCACATGTAATGGATGAACAGTTTGTATTGTGATATATGAGCACCATTTGCGTGTCTTCTTCATACCAATTTTTATTTTGTACTTGCAAAAATTTTATAAAGTTACATAAAAAGAGATCATACCAGTCTCTAGTAAACGCCTTACCTGTCACCTTTAGTTTAGGTAGGTGTGATTGATTGAAATTTGGCTGGTTCAGCAGGAACCGAACGAATTTCAATCCATCTGTGGGCAGGCTGGTTGTACTAAAGTTTAGCCATCATTAGATTTCAGAACAACCAGCTTGTCAGGTTTTTTCATACAATCACTACCAGTGACTATAGCTGCAGGCAGTGATCATTGCATTCTGACAGCTGGGAAAGCCCCTGCTGTCAGAATATAAAAGCACATTGAGAGGGATTCCCCAATTAACACTGTGTTGATGGGAAAATTGAAAAACTTGTATAATGTATGGCTTGCTCAACTCTCAGAGCTATAACTCAAGTGACACTCTAAAGCAGCCTACAGTTTCCAGGCCTCGGGGAACCCCCAGTTAAAATTAATTCATCAGGGTTCAGCGGGAAAAATGCCACTTACATGGGTGGTCAGTGAAAAGAATGTCTCCATTACAGTGGTGGTCATAATGCCACTCTTAAAAGCTAAAATATCATTGGTGCCATGCTGCTAGTTCTGTCAAGTAGCACTGAGCCCAGAACTATGCAGCCATCAAAAGGGAGGTCAGTAAGTTAGAGCTTAAAGGAGCCCCTCAGCAACCTCTTGAGGAATATTTGGGTTCCACAGAACCCTGGTTCGGAATGACTGCTCTATAGTATTATTCTTTGCTTCTTCACCGACTGCTACAAAAAAGGTTACGTAAGGCACTGAGGGAAGGGGAAGAGATGCTGGGCCAGCACAGCCAGCAATTAGCCACTCTGATAACGGGGGCTCTGACATGCAAATAGATAGATGGCTGTGCTATGAAATGGATTCCCTGGAATAGTCATTTTCCAGCAAGGTGAATGGCAAACTGCAAAAAGAGTGCAAGTAAGAATTTAACATACTTTTTTTTTCTGTGCTTTTTCCTTTAACTATTTTAGGCTGCTGACAGGGTCTCTAACACTCACTTTGAAGGACTGGTCCTTTAAATATATATGGGAATGGCAATGACAACAATTAAAACCTCCCAGAGGTCTTATATGGGAAAAAAAGTTTTCACTGCAGTTTAACATGGTTAGAATCAAACATTGGCTGGCAGATTCTGACACATACTGGCATTTTTTAAAAACTGAACAAAAACAAACAATGTAAAGAGTGACTTCACTTTTATTGAGAAAGAAAACACTCCCCTATGTAGGGTGTTGCAGGGATTTTAACAAAGTTTGTTGCAGATTCCTACCTATTGTTATGCCAAAGAAATAGTTTGTCTGTGCAAAGTGAATCTGTATGGGAGCGATTTCATAATGATCAATCAGCTGCTGCACTTGCAGGGGATTTAAAAGGGGAATTGTCAGGGTCTGCAACCCTTTAGACACGATTTACCGTAGATAGTATCTTACCAAAAATTACATTTTTGTTACATGGGATGTCCAAAATCTGACTTGTATCTTAGTGCAGACTTCTGGGAAAATCAGTGAGCCAATCACTTAAGCAGGAAATAACATTTCTGGGTACAGAGCGCCTCTAGTTAGCCATATTGCATTTTACAGAAAATTAAAGTGATGCAGACTGAAAAGAAAAGCTAATTTTTAATAACATTCAATATGAAGTTTTTTTAAAAGGAAGAGAAGGGTCGAATGGAAGTATCGGGTAGTCGCTCACACCAAACCCATATATAGTTCCATTCAGCCCTATAATAGATTGGACTATACCGGTACTTGGTAAAGTACCAATCTATTATAGGGCTGAATGGAACTATATATGGGGTTGGTGTGAGCGACTACCCGATACTTCCATTCGACCCTTCTCTTCCTTTTAAAAAAACTACAAATTCTGGATGATGGTACGTTATACAATATTTATAATGATTTAGACCAGAGGCGATACTCATAATATAACATTCAATATGACGTGTGTCAACTGTACACACACTTTTTTATTCTCCAATTTTTCTTTTGCCATGAAAGTGTAACTACCCTTTAAAGCAATCATAAACCTCATTACAAATACAATAGGAATGAGAGAAATTCAGAAACTGAAATACAAGGATGCAGGTCTTATGCATTTTTACTGTCATCTAACTACTTGGGGTCCCCATACACCACAAAGCTATATAAAAACACAAAGAAGTGGGATTCCTATAAGGAATATTAACTATGAGCAGTACCCTGCTGCACAACACTAATAGAAGCAGATATAGGGAGGCTGTACCACACGGTGCCACTCACATCAATTCACAGCCTCTAGGCATCCTCCTGAACAGGCTGAATAAGCCCCTTGTTAGCAGGCTATCGGGTGCTGCAGGATTCATCTCCAGGTTTACAGAAAGCAGCCACCATTCCAAGCACGCTCTGCAGCACTTGAAAGAACACAGAACGGAAGACGGAGCTAAGTGAAGAATGGAGAATATTTGAGATCTCTGACACTTTGTTCTCTTTCTTAGCAATCCTATTTTCCTTAAAAGCACTGAATTCATTTCAAATAAGCGACAGGCATGGCCCAACGCCTTGGTTTCCTAGGCAGAGAGAAGGAATGAGATAGGTGGAAGAATTTTTATTGGAAAGTGAAATATCTTGACGAGAATCTTCTTATAACTAAAAGACAAAAACATTACGGGCAGCCCGTCATACAGCTAATGCACAAATAGGATTTATTTTATCTGCAAAAAGTTATGTAAAGTTAAATATTCTATCATGCTACTCTCTATCCCAGGGGTGCCCAACCTTTTGAAGAGCGAGGGGCACTTAAGCGACTTGGTAACTGGTCGCGGGCCACAATAAGTGGAGCGGGCGGAAGACCAATCCGTGTCCGCGCTCTATATGCAGAGTGGACATGGACACAACCCACTGTACTATGTGGGCCCCCCTATCTGATCCAACCAGATGGAAGGGGATCCCCTTCTGTTTTTTTTTTTTTTGATCGGATTGGAGGTAGGTGGCAAATGGACACAAGTCCGTCCATAGAGGTGAATGGAGGGTCCGCGTGGGTTGAACCGATCACGTGAAAGGGGCCTAAGGCTGCTTCCACACTGATGTACGGCAGTTTACCTGCACTGCGGGTGCAGTACAGTGCACCTGTGGCTTTCCTGCAGGTTAGCTGAACTTTGCCATTGATGTCTATTTTATCCTGCAGGTGTGGTGCACTTTCTGAAAGTGCACCAAACCCGCATATAACATAAGTCTGACTCAGTGCAGGTAACCCGAAGGTGCAATGCACTGCACCTGTGGATCAGTTTGAAAGCAGCCCAGTAACTACTGCAGAACAGATATGCTCATATACACACTGCTTTTAGTAATAAACGTACCTTTAATAACAGTCTTACATTCAGGTATCGCTGGCTGTTGCTGTCCCAGGCAGAATGCATTTGGTATCAATCTGCTTGGGACAGGAGCCGGCGCTATACAGGAAGCATCGACAAATGTGGCTCTGCTCCCTCTGCAGCCGCTTGCTTCCTCTACCGCTGGCTTAATTTAAAACACTGATACTCTGGGATGGTTGGTCAGTAACCCATGATCAGGGCTTGAGAACCTGCTATCCCAAAGCAGGAGGTTGCGTGCCACATCAGAAGACTCCGCGGGCCACACGTGGCCCCCCGGGCCACTGGTTGGGCACCCCTGCTCTATCCCCTTATTGTAAAACCTATCTATGTACAATACATGACAGTAAAGGGTACCATTAATGTTACAGCATATAAAGATATTTTAGACAATTGTACACTATCAACCTTTGGGGAAGGCCTTTTCTGTTTCCGCATGATTGCACCCCTGTGAACAAAGCCACTTCCATAGATATGGTTTTACGATTTTAATGTGGAGGAACTTAAGAGGCCAGCACAGAGCCCTGACCTGAATCGTACTCAACACCTTTTAGATGAATTAGAATGCCAGGATTTCGCACCCAACATCATTAATGCTCTATTGGCTGAATGGGTACAGATTCTCACGGACACACACTGAAGATTTCAAAATTGGCAAATATAACTAAATGAATATGTCAATGTATTAGCTTCCTAGAATTACCTGCAATACAGGACTGGGTGAGGGAGACCCATGATGTAAGTTAGGATGGTCATACACAGTGCAAATTTCTTTCCTGCAACCATGGGCTGGAGAAGCCATCCCACCAGGAGACAGTAAGTACTGCTAGCGGCTATAGCATAAGATCGATCAACTTAGTACATTCACAGCTTCTCAATAGTTCAAATCTTGGTCAGTTCAGCAGGAACCTGCAGAGATCAAAACAGTGTATGGCCGGCCTAGATCTGACTCCACTGCATTGTTAAGTGCTGTCAATATGAAGCTCACCAGTCACATGATACAAATTGAATGGATAGTTTTGGTAAATTGAAGAGTTGGTGACATGTATGCTGAGCTTTACCCTGGGAGATTGCTACCAGATGGGAAGAGATAACAGAGTAATGAGCCCCTCAGTATGGAAATACACCGCCACTGTGAAATCAGCAGGCTAGGGTCAGGTTGGCTCCCATGCTTTACTGCTTAAAAGTAAAGTAAAAATAAAACCTTATTACAAAAAGCATTTATCTGGAAGGCTTTAAATCACTTGCATAAAAAATATCACAAACTCACAAGCTTAAACTTTAAAACTCCTAGAGCTGTGCATGACACTGGTTTAGTTCTTTACACTTCCTGTGCATGTTCCAAAGCGGTGATATTCAAAGCCTTTATTTCTAATCAATATCTACTTTGCTTGGATAAATGTTTTTAAGTTGAAAAAGGATTGCAGTAAAGTTACTTAGCACAAAAAGAGAATCCACAAGCTGACTGGCAACATGAAAGCAATACTTCCTTCAGGAGCCACTGTTCATCAAGGGTGTGGGCAATGCCAAAGAAGGGGGTCAGTCCCTTTTGGCACACTACATTGAACTAATAAGAGGGCATTCTGCTCCATTGTGGTTTTTAACACTTTGCAGAAAGTGAAGAAATGTCCAATTGACAAACTTAATAGGTTGCAAATAAGCAATGAAAAAATAGCCAACCCCGAACAAGTGCATGGTAAGGAAATGTTTACAGATTCCTTAAAATAGGGGCTTACATACATTAACTGCAGTGTAGAAAAGAGAGGACTACAACCTGGTTTTGCTGTATGTCAGGAGTGCCTAGATCTTGGCTAGAACATGATTAATATTTCCATTTCAACTGTGTACTTAGCTGTTGGTCTATTCCAGGTTGTTCCACTGACCTCATATGACCCTGGGGAGGCTTTCAGTATCTTAGCTCTCCTGGGTCATATGGGGTCAGTGGAACAACCAGGTAAATGCAAAGATACTGAAAGAATACAGTTCAATGAAGTCTCAAAACATTTCTCAGCACTAGACATGTGGACTTCACTAAATAGACTGAAATCATCTACATATGTCCTGACGTATATATATGCGGGGTAGATTATCTTAAATATTCTGTAAAATACATTTTATGTAGTATTGGTAATAATAGGTCTCTTCTTGGTTTGTCTCTAAATACAGTTTTCAGAGTCAAAACAAGGTAAATATTTTTCCCCGGGTTCCCGGTGACCGATCTGGAGGTCAAAGTCATCATACTTGAAAGGACTGGTGAGGATTAGAGAGAAGATTATCGTGTGGGTTATTAAAGAAAATACAAGTCTCCAGGAATAAATTGGGCAAAGTGGATAAAAAGATCAGCACTATAAATAACTGCTGCCGTACAGGGCTGGGGGACCAAAGAGGATAGCTTTCCTGGCTTGGGGAATTGCAGGTTTTCATATTCACAAATTTTCCATTACATCTGCAAAACAGGGTTCTGAGATACTGCACTAAAATGAGTGAAACAGCAAAAGGAACATGTATTATGCAGTGTAAAATGTTGACTTACATAAATAAAGAGCAATTATTTGCAGGATACCTAAAATTACAATCCCATATCAATGAGACAGCCTTTAATCAGGTTCAGCAACTCTACGCTAGCATTAATCAGTTCCAAGCTCACAATTAAAGTGGAACTTTAGGCAAAGGCTAAAAAGGTGAAATATGAACTGTATGGAATGGTATGTCTGCCAAAAGCAGGGAAAACATACCATTTTTGTAGACTGTGCTGCTGCACAAGGGCCCTTTGGGACTTATTTATAATAGATGTGGGTGAGATGGGTTCTGGGGCCCCTCGTGCTGTCATATAGACTTGGACCTAGGTGCACAAAAAAAACCCCAAAAAAATGTATTTCACCTTTAAAAGATGAATTAAATCTTTTGCAAGGAAAAAAGATGCAATGTCAGGCTCCTGCAAACTCATGTCTAGCTCTCTGGCCGTACCTCTCTACAGACTGGAGGTAAATTCAATGGGCTATAAGTGTGATAATTACTGCACTTGTAGTCCACTGAGAACTAGAAGTCTATCTGCCATAGTGACAGACGGGACATGTAGTTTGTTCATTCACAAATCTTTTGTGAATGAATGACGTGGCTGTGTGGGCAGAGTCTTGTACAGCCGCACTGATTTTATATGCGACGTCTTGTGCGGAGGAGAAGAAATCCTTCACACTGTCAAGGAGATGTCGGTTTGAGGGTGGGAGGGGAGGTGTTTGCATCATGCTACATCCTAAATCTGGGTGTAACATATAACATGATGCAAAAGGTGAACTGGGTCTATAAAGTGCACGTAAACCCTCTCCTATACCCAGTGAAGTGAACAGCCTCAGATGATACACCGAGATGAAACCAATCTCTCTACATACGTTTTACATGTATATCTGCTGTCTTCAGCTTGCTAGATTCTTTAGAATTCTTACATCGTGTTAGAAATTTTACTTCCTCATTCTGCAGTAGGAGTGGTGTCTGGCCTTGCAGCGTGCGACAGCTCATTGGAGGAAAAGCACACACCCTCTCCACAGAGGAAGAAAGATACTTTCAGAGCTGTACTGTGACAAAACACGCTCTCTGCTAATGTATAGCACCCACCCCCACACAAATCTCAGGATGCTTTTATCTCCCATCTCTGGGAACTGGTCAGAAGTTATCATGCTGATAACAGAGGAACGAAACAGTAGAAAGACACGGGACTTAGGGCTTTGGAGAGAAATAAGTAAACACTGCAGATATATGTGCCTAGGTCAAATTTCATGAACCGGGTTTATATTCACTTTAACCACTTCCTACCTGGCCTAGAGCAAAAGGACGACTGGGTGGGACTTTTGTTGATCAGGGTGGATGTCTTGACACCACCACACCCATTCTATGATAACGCTGTATTGCGCTGGTAACGATATGTGAAAAAAACAAAAACCTTTCAATTTCTTAATTTTCCAAAAAATATTTCAAAGAACTTGCCATGCCTCTTATTAAATACCTCAGCCTGTCTACTTTCCAAAAAGGGGTCATTTGGAGAGTATTAATACGGTCCTGGCATTTTCAGATCTCAAATGAGAGTCAGTACATCAGGACTGATCAATTTTCAGCTATATACCATAGATTGTGGATTCTAACTTTTCTACAGACTAAATAATAAACATTGATTTGGGTTATGTTCACCAAAAAAATGTAGCAGAACACATTTTGACCTAAATTTACGAAGAAAGATGTATTTGCAAAAATGTATAACAGAAATGGAAAATAAATTGGATTTTTTCATCATACTTGCCTGTAAAATCCTTTTGAGTACATGAGGCTAATATTCTTAACCTGCTGGGCTATACTCCATCTCCAGGTGAATGTACACTGGTTGACCAAAGGTTTTTAGATAGGAAGTGAGCCCCTATATAACCCCTCCCATACAGGAAGTACCTTAGTTTTTTACCAGTGTCTGCAAGGTGGATGGCACGGTTTGCTTGAGCTCTCTAAGCTCCAGGTCTCTAGTCCCACAAACAGTTCTTAAATGAATCAAGGGATTGACCGATCGCATCCATTTGACACAGGCTTTATATGCTTACATAAATGGTACCCGAGGCTCGCAAAGAAGACTCAAGATCCTGCAAGGTTCTGCCTATAATGCGGCCTCCAGGTGCTGGACCCTGCAAAGTGTAATCCTGGACATCACAGCGCTAAGGCATTCCTGCAGGGTACTGTACAGGTCCAAGAGAGTGGACCCTAAACATGAAAAGGGGTTCCCAGTCCTTGAAGGTCCTGATGGGGGAAGTTTGGGCTCTTATGTGAAAAATTATAAAAGTTTCATATGGCTATAGTATTGCATGACTGCACAATTGTCATTTAACCCTTTCACTGCCAGGTCCCGCCATTTTGTACACTGAGGTGGTCAGACCATTTTTGCAATTTTTCCTTTGCTTTTTTATTTTTCACTTATAGCTTTCAGAGTTTGTAAAAGACCCCAAAACCATATATTTTCTGAAACACATGATCAGTAGAATAAAAAGAAGGGGCTATTGATTTTTTTTACACCCCGTGGTATTTGCGCAAATGTTTATAAAACCAATAGATTTGCAAAAAATACACTAAAACCATTATTAGCAGATAAAAACACAGCTAATTTTCAAAAATCCTTGCTAAAAATTGAACGTGTGACGGACTGGGGTTTATATGGTCACAAAACAGACACCCCAAAGCAAAGTACATACTCATTTTTTTTATATTTCTAAACATCTCCCTTCTATTCTATTAATAACCAGTAGATGGCAGAGAAGGTACACAAACAGAGTCTATATAAGGCCACACACCATGTGACTGGAAATTAAACTACTTCCAGCCATAAAGTCAGTGGTCATATCTCATGCTGTTTGTGTGATTCTTTGCAGGTATGTACTCTAAATCATTCCTAATCTGTATTAACCTGTGATAGAAAGATTCCTAAACATCTTGAGCAGATGCAGAAAAAGTCTCAGCAGATTTTATGCTATAGTTTTGCTGTAATTAGAAGTTTAGAACAGCATGTGTCAGAAACAAGGGAAAAGTGCATAAGAACATGAAAATACTGCATTAGTCAGAACAAATGTCTATGATAAACACTAAACCTTTCTAAATAGGTATATTTAAACCTGATTTATTGAAAATGGCATAGATTTATAGAAGCACATGTTTTCTGTTATTTAATATAGAAAAAAACCTATTGTATGTAAAGCTTATGTATTGCATCATACAGACATGCAATGTGCACCATCTAGTGGTTAAAAAAGAGTACCACCATGATAATATTTGTATTAAAGCAATGCATTGCTAGTATGATTATTGCACACTTAAAGTGTACCAGAGAGATAAAGATAATTATCTATAACACTGAATAACAGGGATATATATGTTATTAAATTTAGTAATGTTCATTGTTATAACTACGTTTTAAAATACTTTAGTTAAAATCGGTATTATATATATTGTTAATGGTTATAAACATGTGACTATAAAAATGTAAAAGATGTATTGTTATGTAAAAATAAAACTACTTCCAGCCATAAAGTCAGTGGTCATATCTCATGCTGTTTGTGTGATTCTTTGCAGTCCACGCCAAGCTGATCACCTTATCTCATCGCGTCTACAATCATCGGCTCTCTTAATTCACATTTTGAGGCCGGTAACAAACGCAAATGTAAATGAGTGTAAATATCCAAATTTCTCAAAATGTACGTACCCAAAAATTTCTCTAAAAATCTGGAGGTTTTCATTTTTCACTTTCATAATTTGTAAAAAAAGAGACCCCCCCCCCCCCCCCCCCAGCCATATATTTTCTGAAAGCATAGGACCCGTAGAATAAAAAGACAGTTCTATTGATTTTTTATAGGCCTCACAATAGTTGCGCAGATGTTTACCAAAGCGAAATTTTCGCTAAAAATACAATGAAATCATCAATAGTGGATTCATGCATGGCAAAACCAAAATTCCTGCTAAATTCCTAGTAAATATAAAAGTTAAAACTGTATTGAGTTAATAAAGAACAAATATTTATAAATTTTAAATCGCATCTTTTTGTGAAATGGTGAAAACTGAATGGTACGCAAAACTGTAAATAATTTACTCAAAAAATCCGGAGGTTACCATTTTTCACTTACAGCTTTCATAATTTGAAAAGACCCCTCAAATTAGACATTTTCGAAAAGCACATGACCTGTAGAATGAAAAAAAGTGCTACAGATTTTTTTTGGCACCGCAATAATTGCGCAAATGTTCACCATATCGCTATTTTCACTAAAAATACACTAAAATAATTTATATTGCACATAAACACAACGTAACTTACAAAATTCTTGCTAAATTGGTGTGGAGGGCCATGTTTACCCACACAGGGATGCACAGGTAGGCCTATTTATGTCAATTGGGATGCAATGGCTGCACGGACATGGCTACTGTGCCCAATCTGACATCCGTGTGGGTACATGACTAGAGATGTGAAGCCCCGCAAAAAAAACCCGAAAAATTTGGAAGCCTGAAGGCTTTTTTGTTTTTTTCCCCCCCAAAAATTGGAAAAATTAAAAAAAAAAAAAACATTGTGGAATATTTTATTTTACCATGATGAATAAAATATTTTAAGACTAGGTGTTTAAATATTTTACAAATCATTTCTAAAAAACAAAATGTATGAGATCAGATTATTCTAATTGAGGACAAGCAAGTCCTAGGTAACAAACTGAACCCTCCAATGCAAGAACAGTATGCATTTCTTCCTTTAGGAGGTGCTGTGCTGCTATTGTAACAAGAAAAAGGTTTCACTTTTAGATGTTAGTGGCTGTGTTTGGTTTGTTCTGTCCTCTTCACTAGGTCTCAAAAGCATTGGAAGAAAATACAGAGCAACAAAAAGGACCTGAAAGTATATACTTAATTAAAAAAAAGGTAAGAATTTACATTTATCTGATTCTGAATCCAGAAAACTGAATCATTTAGCTACATTAGTTTATTTTTATAAACTTTTGTGTAAATAATTACCAGTAATCTGGTTCTTCCCCCACCCCCACACACAACCATAGATTAGTGTCTTCTTGCAAAGTAGTCATTTTTTATTTCCTACTCCCCTCAGAAAAACGGTGAGACCAGCATCTAGCATATGGAGGCATTTTCACATTACAAGTTCTTCTGAAAAGAAAAATGTGATTTGCAAATATTGTCAGATGAAATATGCATTTCCAAATGCTACCAAACACATTCTTGTATGCAACAAGTGTCTTGTAGATATTAAAAAATCCTTCATGGATCGAAGTGAAGAGGACAACAATGATAACAATGCAGTTTCTCAACGTTCTTGTAACAGAATGACTTTCAAACTTAAAAAGACAAAAAAGTGCTAATTTCTGGAAATTTTACATCTCTATACATGACCCCGAATGCAGACTGTGTGAGCTCATGCATATGCATGTGGACCTACATGGATGTAAAATTGGGAGCAACGGCTCTGTTCGTGCAGTTGCTACATCCAAAATGACATCAATGGGACTACCTGCACAGAGATGCATGGAACACCTTTACATGCTTGTAAAGGTACAATGTGTATGCCCTTTGTGAACAAAGCCTCAGGCCCCTTTCACACAAGCACACTGATTGGGTCTGCCTGGCCGTTTTTCAGGCAGGCCCAATCAGACCACCCATTGTTCTCTATGGGGAGGCTGATGTAAATGGACATGTGTCCGCTTACATCCCCCTACATCTGATCCAGTCCAGTCTGCTAAAAATAGACGGATGGGGATTCCCTTCCCTATCCATCTAGCAGATTGGATCGGATGGTATCCATAGAGAACAGCAGGCTGTTTGTGTCCGCTCTGAGCGGACACGGGGAGACAGCCGCGGAGTGAGTGCAGGAGAGGGGGGGGGGGTCATCACCATGGAGAGGCTGTGAGGGGACCTGGGGGGGGGGGGGGGTAACACTCGCGGTTACTATTATCAGATGTCAGTGGGCATATAGGAGCGAGTGATCATAGAGATTGCTGCCTATGACCAGTGTGTTACAGAGTGTTACACTGAGGGAGGTGGTAAACACATGTTTACCAAGCACCCCCCCAGAGTCTGCTGAACAATTCTACTATAAGTTCATGGTCATTGAAGTGACCATGAGCTTATAGGAGAAGGAAACAGAGGTCCGTATGGCATACGGACTTGGCCACCTGGGAGCAGTGTTGTAGGTCCGTACGGAACGGTCAGCGAAAGGTTAAAAGTGTGACAGCACTGAAAGCTGAAAATTTGGACAGGGCAACAAGGGGGAAAGTGCCTGGTATTGAGGTGGTTAAGTATGTAAACCCCAAATGTTTTTTTACAATGTTTGAAATTACACCATAAAGTAGCTGACAGCACTGGGCTGCCACCTTGCAATTAACAGCGGTGTTGTGAACCTGCTGTGCATGGCCCCTGTAAAAACAATAGGTATTCTTACTTGGTCAGCAATGGCACGGGATGGGGGAAGAGGGGCAGTTCAAAAATTGGACTCACACAGGGGCCCTTTGGTGATTCTATGTATGTATGGATCTGTCTAGGTATGGCTATTTTTCCTATGCCTTTTTTTAATTAATTTGGGCAAATTGATCTACATTTTCCTATTTTTAGTTCCAATTTTAAATAAGATATACGAATGGAAGTGTAATCTATGAATTATCTGGTAGGTAGCCATTAGGTTATAGTCACCCGTGAGGATGGAGTATAGAAGTGGAGTTTTTGTATACCTACAAAGGAATTATTTTGGGCGTTTCCCAGAAAACCCACCTGAAGGGTATATAAGGTAATTCACACACCTGAGCCCTTAGCTTCTGATGGCGTCATTTACCATGGCAAAACCTGTTACGCTAGGATACACGGTGTGTTGGAGCAAGCTTTAGGTGCTTTACAGCAAGTTTTAGATGTTACACAGTAAGCTTATCGCTGTTTGGAGAATTTGTGAGGGCCTTTAATGTCCCATTAGTGATTTTAGCAAGCTGGTTTACGCTATGTGAAGCCCGTTTTTCATCTATGATTTCTCTCTGGGCTGTTCCTTGGGACTACATATCATTAGTTAGCATCGGGGGCTGGTTCCTGTTTCCACAGGTCTTTGAGACCACAAAGTGCTTTTGACCTCTATTGCTATATGGTAATGAGGGCCAACTCCATTTGGAGAGTAGGAATTTCACCTGTTTAGGATCTGGCTGGGAGTACCAACCTTTGTTGCTTCTTTAACTGTGGGATATACAGCACATTTATATCTGAGCAAGGATGTTCACTTCACCTTTTTTGCTACATTTACCATCCATTTGTTGGACTTTTTTCTCTGGATACATATTACACCTACTCTATATATAATTTTTTTTTAGATTGTTAAATGTTAATTCCCTTTTGTAGAGGATCGTTTCACCATTTACCTTTATTAAGATTATATTATTATACAGGATTTATATAGGACCAACAGTCTGAGCAGCGCTTTACAACATGAGGGCAGAAAGTACACTTACAATACAAATCAATACAGGAGGGATCAGAGGGCCTGCTCATTAGCCCTTACAATCTAGAAGGGAGGGTCAAGTGGAAACAAAAAGGTAATAACTGTGGGGGATGAGCCGATGGAGTATTTATAGACTAGGCTAGTGATGTAGCTGGGGGCGAAATTGTTTACATATTAGGCATCTTGCTAGCGCTGTTTTGTTGGTAGGATTCACTTTTTTTTCCCTAAAGACACACTTTTCACCTTCATCACTAGATTGAAACAGCTGCTGCACAGAGTTTTTATTTGTTCACTGTTTATCCTAGGCGTAATTGTTTTTTATTTTTCCTTTGGTGATTCTGTCTACCACCGACCTACAGGATTTCAGACAGTTTTGAGATTCACACACATTTGCCACTTTATTTTCATGTTTAAGCTAACACTGACTGGGCAGGGCAGTTTTAACCAGAGTCATATAGGTAGAAAAGGTCTAACATTATTGGCATCTATAGGGAAAAGCTATTCAGGAAACCATCTAAACGCTACAGTGCCTGCACAAAGCGGTGAAAAAAAAATTATAAACACAGCATAACTTTCCCCATTTCATCTCAGGACAATATTAAATGTACATTCACATATTACAATCATTAAATCTACATAAATTGCAAGGAAATAATAAATTTGCCTTTAAGCCAATGTGACGGGAAAAAACTGTCCATTTTCCGTCAGGTCTTGCCTTCAAAAAAAAAATAAAAAAATGATCACTTAATGGAATTTTCCACTAGAATGGACACCCGTCATGAGAGAAATGTGGTCATTGCTGACTGCTCTAGAAAATGCCTGGTTGCCTGTGGTTTTAGAATCACAACCTGGAAAAAGACTGCAGCAGGCGATGCCACAATTCCTGACCTGAAAGATAGCTCCAGGTTAAAGATTCTGAAAGCACTAAAGCCAGAGTCAGGACAACAGCTAAGAACTGTCACTTTCAGCAATAGCATTATAAATATTTTTTTCTTAAGAAAAATTTCCTGGGCGGTTTATCTGCAGGTAAATCACTGCATGATCGATTACATGCGATTGGTTAGGAACAGCTGTGGGAACGGTAAGGCTTGTATCTTTCAATGGCAAAACCTGCCCGCATCTAATCGCACAGATCCCGCTGGGAGTCCACACACTAAATTGAAAGCAAATTAAATCGTAGAGACTTTCACAGTGTCACATCCAAAATTATGAGACGGTAAAGGGAGTGGGATTCGGGAGAAGGGAGATGAAAACTCCCCACCGGACTCCAAAGTATGCGGAATTTATTGGCACAACACTAAACCGTAACCACTTAAAGCGGAGGTCCACCCTAAAGTGGAGCTTCTGCTCATTGGAACCCTCCCCCCCTCCGGCGTCACAATTGGCACCTTTCAGGGGGGAGGGGGGTGTAGATAACTGTACAGTACAGGTATCTGCACCCACTTCCGGCATAGATATCTGCAGAAGGTAGGCCCCTTTCCGCAGAATCTACGCCACTTTCCGAAGGTCCCCCGCTGTCTGCTGGGAAACACACGGATCCCAGAGACAGCGGGGACCATCCATATTGCGCAGCTCGACTCGCACATGCGCAGTAGGGAACTGGGAAATGAAGCCGCAAGGCTCCACTTCCTGATTCCCATACCCAAGATGGCAGCGGCAGCACCCGAGACACGATCGAGAGATCGGCTTCGAGTGCCGACATCGCGGGCGCACTGGGCGGGAAAGTGTCATTATTTAAAAGTCAGCAGCTGCAGTATTTGTAGCTGCTGGCTTTAAAAAAAATAAATAAATAAATAAAAACGGCGGACTCCCGCTTTAACCACTTAAGGACCAGGCCTCTTTTTCGGACTTGGTGTTTCCATGTTTAAAACAGTTTTTTTTGCTAGAAAATTACTTAGAACCCCCAAACATTTTATATTGTTTTTTTTCTAACACCCTAGAGAATAAAATGGCGGTCATTGAAATACTTTTTTTCACACCGTATTTGCGCAGCGGTCTTAGAAGCGCACTTTTTTTGGAAAAAATGCACTTTTTTGAATAAAAAATAAGACAGCAGTAAAATTAGCCCAATTTTTTTTTTATACTGTGAAAGATAATGGTATGCCGAGTAAATTGATACCCAACATGTCACGCTTCAAAATTGCGCCCGCTCGTGGAATGGCGTCAAACTTTTAGCCTCAAAAATCTCCATAAGCGACATTTAAAAAATTCTACAGGTTGCATTTTTTGCGTTACAGAGGAGGTCTAGGGCTAGAATTATTGCTCTCGCTCTACCGATCACGGCGATACCTCATATATGTGGTTTGACCACCGTTTTCATATGCGGGCGCTACTCACGTATGCGCTCGCTTCTGTGCGCAAGCTCGTCGTAACGGGGTGTTTTTAAAAATTTATTTTTTTTTTCTTATTTATTTTAATTTATTTTATTTATTTTTACACTTTAAAAAAAAAAAAAAATAAATGGATCACTTTTATTCCTATTACAAGGAATGTAAACATCCCTTGTAATAGAAAAAAGCATGACAGGTCCTCTTAAATATGAGATCTGGGGTCAAAAGGTCCTCAGATCTCATATTTGGGCTAAAATGCAACAAAAAATAAAAAATAAAAAAAATAAAAATAAAATCTGACATTTAAAAAAAAAATATATACCTTTAGGAGGTATGGGCGGAAGTGACATTTTGACGTCGCTTCCGCCCTCCTATGGTATAGAGACGAGTGGGGGCCATCTTAGCCTCACTTGTCTCTATGCCCAGCAGACGGAAGGACCCGATCGCCTCCGCCGCTACCGACGGCTCCGGTAAGCGGCGGAAGGTGCGGGAGGGCGGCGGGAGGGGGGGTGGCACCTCTCCCGCCGCCGATAGCGGTGATCTCGCGGCGAATCCGCCGCGGAGACCACCGTTATCGTACAGCCGACCGCCGCCTGAAGAGATGGATATCTCGGTTGTGGCAGCAGCTGCTGCCGTTACCAAGATATCCCTCTTCAAAAAATGGACGTACATCGTCGTGCGGCGGTCGGCAAGTGGTTAAGGAACACCTCTTTGGTGTTTACATGTTTAAAACAGATATTTTTTGCTAGAAAATTACTTAGAACTCCCAAACATTATATATTGTTTTTTTTCCCAAAACCCTAGAGAATGGCAACCTTTGCAATACTTTTTTTCACGCCATTTTGTGCAGCGGTCTTACAAGTGCACTTTTTTTTGCCAAAAAAAAAATCACTTCTTTGAATAAAAATATAAAACAGTAAAATTAGCCCAATGTTTTTTATATTTTGAAAGAGAATGTTATGCCGAGTAAATTGATACCCAACATGCCATGCTTCAAAATTGCGCCCGCTCGTGGAATGGTGTCAAACTTTTACCCTCAAAAATCTCCATAAGCGACATTTAAAAATTCGACAGGTTGCATGTTTTGCGATACAGAGGAGATCTAGGGCTAGAATTATTGCTCGCACTCTACCGATCGCGGCGATACTTCACGTGTGGTTTGACTACCGTTTTCAAATGCGGGCGCTAGTCAAAATATGCGTTATTTTTTTCTTGTTTATTTTACTTGATTTTATTTATTTTTACACTGTTTAAAAAAAAATAATGTATCACTTTTATTCCTATTACAAGGGATGTTTACATTCCTTGTAATAGGAATAAAAGTGATACAATTTTTTTTTTTTTTTTAGGAAAAAAGCATGACAGGTCCTCTTAAATATGAGATCTGGGGTCAAAAAGTCCTCAGATATAGAGACGCAGGGGGCCTGGGCCTCCCTGATGCCCAAAAGATACTACAGGGCAATAGTCCTCCAGAGAATACTGAACTGGCGCTTCCATACTCAATCCAAATTATGGGTCTCTCTTGAAAAATATATGGCAGGGAGAAATTTGACCTATGCGCCGTGGCTAGCACGGGAACACAGGGGTCTGTCCACCTTTACTTCCCCGCTGACGATCCAGGCCCTGAGAACCTGGGACCGACTTAATGCCAATTTGACACTGGCGCCCCCTGTGTCCCCATTGGGGGGTTACTTATGGTTCCCCCCCGGGGGAACAGGCTGCTTTCTTTGGCCCCTGGGCAGATGATGGAGACGCTAGTTGTGGTAAATTAATGCAGAATGGCAAACTAATGTCCCTAGAAACTCTACGAGATCAGAGGGGGAGCTTCCCTATGGACTTCTGGCGGTATAGGCAACTCCACCATTTTTTTAAAACACAGGGAGACTCCGTACGGGATATCTCCTCCCTCACACCCTTCGAACGTCTCTTCATAGCGGAAGAACCAATACCACACATGGTCTCTGAACTCTATCAACTGCTTAACTCTGCATCCCCCACAGTGAAGCCTGCTTACATCAGAGCCTGGGAAAGGGACTTGGAGATAACTTTCACCCCTGCCCAAATATCTTGCCTCTACCAACTTACCCGGTCCAGCTCGATTGATTCCAAGACGCAAGAAATAAACTACAAGCTACTGATGCGCTGGTACTCTGTGTCGGCAGATCTAGCAAGGATATACCCATCCACGTCAGATCAATGTTGGCGGGGCTGTGGCCACAGGGGCACTCTTCTGCATATTTGGTGGGATTGCCCTGCGATCAGACCTTACTGGGAGGACATTAAATCTCTGATCAAAGAAATCACAGGCATAGATATTCCTCTGTCCCCGATTCACTTCCTGCTACCCATTCCTCCCATGCCAGTGAGCCAGTACAAGAAGAGTGTGCTGCCTCATTTGCTAAATGCAGCTAAGCGGCTGCTCCCTATTTTTTGGAAGCGTCCGCAAATCCCAAGTAAGGAGGAGTGGCGCCGCAGGGTGGATGACATCCGGGAGGCAGAGGGGTGGATTGCAAATTGCAAAAGGGCCCATGACCGCTTCACTGCGATTTGGCAGCCCTGGCTAGTGTATATATCGAACCCTAGACACATTTCATCCAGTTTGGATGTGGCCCTCCTGGAACTGGCGGAGCCATCCCTAAGGGGACGTCCCCAGGGCTTACAGATGGGGACCAGGAGCTGAGGAGACTCCAACACTCAATTTAACATTTCATTAATCAGGGGCGAGGAGACAGGATGCTATTCTCTCTCTTCACTCACCCCCTTGATCATCCTACATGTATGGAGAGGTTGACGGGGCTCGGAGAGGAGGCGGAGTCGGAAGAGAGGCTTCAGGTATGCTCTAAACCACTTTTCTTTTCCCTTCTTTTTCTCACTTAACTACTTTCTAATACTTTATGACTTGAATAGTTATGGCTGCCTACGGGCAGATGGTTGATATGTTGAGTGCCAGGTGACGGGTGAGGAATGGAGGACTTGGGTGGCCCTACAAAAATTTGGCGACCTGACGCCATGGGACAACCTGACTTGAACAGGGAAATGGCACTTTGGTGCCGCTATTATGCAGGACTGCCCCCCTTCCCCCAGCACGCGGTCGTCTAGGAAGCCAACGGCCCCACGTGAGTTACCTTGAACGTTAAAGCTGACCAAGCGTATCACGCGTGAGAACCTCTTACAAGAGGACAGACCAGTCCTATACTGCACGAACTAGACTGCGGACTGGGATTACTCAGCCCAACAATCAGTTGACCTACCGTGCTGACCTGTCACCTGGTAAATACTCTCTTAATAACCTAATCAGTACCAAGTTAATTTATGACTGTTGACTATTCATGTTCTTGTTCCCACTACAAGTGAAAAATGAAAAAGGAACGACTGGAGTATTACGTATCAGCATTACCTACAGCAAATGTTTATCCTCTCTGTTCATTTTCATTTTTTTTTTCATTCTTTTACTGTATATCAAGCTGTAATACCTTATCTATTTACCTATAAATAAAGATTGTTTAAAAAAAAAAAAGTCCCCAGATCTCATATTTGGACTTAAATGCAAAAAAAAAAAAGGTAATTTGAAAAAAATTACTTTGAAAAAATGTGCCTTTAATAGGTATGGGCGGAAGTGACGTTTTGACGTCACTTCCGCCCTGCTATGGTATAGAGACGGGTGGGGACCATCTTAGCTTCACTCGTCTCCATACCACAGAGAAGGCAGGCCCCGATCGCCCCCGCCGTTACTGACGTCTTTTTGACCCAAGACACGATAATGGTAGTGTACGGATATGTGATCCCGCGGAGTAAATAATAGACCCTGGGGGATACAATTCCAAAAATCAGGTGCATTTCAGGTGCTTCTTCATATACCAGAAAAAATCATCACATGAAACCCATCAAAGCTAGGCATCAGCTATTGAAACTATCTCTCCTATATGCATCTGAATCCCGGGGATGCATAAAGGAAAGATAAATTGAATAGCTTAACCCTATGCAGATGATGCCTAGCTCTGATTGGTTTCATGTGATGTTTTTTTCCTGGTACATGTAACCACCTGGAATACAACCGATTTTTAGAATTGTATCCTCTGGGGCTATATATTGTGATTTGGTGAGTTCACATAACCGCACACTACCATTATCCTGTCTTGGTTAAAATCTATACAGAATCTCTGAGATGGTTCATATCAGTGACGCTATATTCTGCCCGCACATCCATCCACCTCATTATACTATATACCAGTAGACATGGGGATCCCCTTTTGTGCCTCTATGTCCACCTACCAGACCCTGTAATGCCATAATCTTAATTGCTTTCCTCTATATACCCTCTTGGTCCTGATGAAGCAACTTTACTGTGAAGCGCGTTGACAAATATCTGGATTTGGAGAAGCCTGTATGCACAGTATTTATTGAACACTGTATATGTATGCATATCAACATTCAGACTAGATATATACCAATCAAGTGGAGGGCATTTGTATATATTTTTTTAATGTCCTAGGAAATTGATCCCTAAATCTATATGCACCATGTCTTTTATGTGTTGTGATATTTAAGGCTGTGTAAACATTTTTATAAATTTTATTCACCACTGTCTAGTGTTGGGCCAAGAAAATCCACATATTTTGCAGTCCAGTGGGGCATTTTCATCTCCCCTCTCCTGTATCCCACTACCTTTTCCTTGTTGCTGTAACAGAAAGCACCCTGTGCGTGAATTTCAGTCACATCATTATAGTAATAGTAACGTATAGTAACGGAGTTCTCTTAATAAGTTGCATTGTAGAGGAGAAAAATCGACTTTTACTAAGCAATAACTATTGATTGCACATATCTGCTTCCACATGCAATCATATGAGAAAAAAAACTCACAATTGTGCACAGCTGCAGACAGTAAAAAAAAAAAAAAAAAAAATTGTTAGCATAAGATTTTTTTGTAATGCAATCAAAAAGTAGCCCTAGCCTAACAGCAGGTTATAGTGACAGATACAATGTAATCATTGTTACATTTCTGAAAATTGCAGCAAACCTGTACTTTTCTTTTTATTATTCTATAAAATTCTTTCATGCTTCATCCCCAGTTAACTTTAGAACAGCACCCATATCTTTCTGTTCTTTCTACATGTTTAAATGTTCTATTGTCTTTATTTTTGCCAATTTTCTGCAGAACCCTAATTTCATTTGTAAACGCCCTCACCATGCTTTGTACCAACATTTTTAGAATGTTAAGAGGGAACGTGTATGTAAAATGTAATAATTGAGGACATCATTGCTTAAATAAATCCCTTGCTTTAAGAGTAGATGGTCAGTAACCAAACTTTCAGTGATGTTTAACACTATGCAGTGCGGAAACCGCATGTGATTTTGAACAGAAATTGCACCGTATGCCTGTTCAAATAGCATACTATTTTTCAGCAGTGCAATTTGAGCCATTATTCTCTAAGGCTTAAATTGCACCGAATCCTCACCAAAATTGTGCAGGACCCTTTTTTGGCCACACCAGAATTGGATTGCATGGTTGTTCACACCCATATGATCCGAATCTGAAAACTGCACTGCATTTTGCAAACCGATTTTGGGGTGTCGTTAACACACACCCGCAGTGGTTTGCATGAACGGGGTGCAATTTGGATGCGGTGCAGAATCCGCACAGAATTTTCAATGGATTCGCAGCGCACAAGTGCGAACCAGAACTCTGTGTCCTTTATAGAAGGCAAAGGGCCTTCAAACTACAGATCTAATCTAATTTATCTGATTGGAGTACCTGAGTCCAATTACCCTCTTTGCAGGATGTCATTATCCTATTGTTACATCAAGGACCTTGGTAGTTTAAGCCATTCATTCAATAAAAAACATGACAATATAAAATATGCATTTTTAAAATTCTAGTTTCAGGTATTTTTTTATTATCCAGGATTTATATGGCGAAAACAGTTTTCACAGTGCTTTACAATATAAGGGGAGACCATACCATTATAATACAATAAAGCACAAGAGGGTTAAATAGGGCCCTGCTCATAAGAGATTACAATATACTTTTTTTTTTTTTCACTTTTAAGGGTGGGGAAGGATTAGAACTTGTCAGTTTTTTATTTTATTTTTGTAACCTAATTAGGGTTCATTTAGAGCTTGTTAACACTAGCTTTGGGCTCCGGAGAGCGATCCGCAATTAGATCCCCTTTCAGAGAGCATTTAACAACCTCCTCACTGCCGGTTTTGAATCCCTGAATGCCAGACTACCACACCACATTCATTATGCGCTGTTGCAGAGCATTTGTATACACTTAAATGGGTTGGTTTTGCCAGTCGGTAGTGCCCGCTGAGTGACACAAGGATATAAATCCTGCATGTGTACATACCTGTCTGCTACCTTCCCAAAGCTGGAAGCTTTTGAGGGCAGTAAAAACATGGCTCAAGTACAAAATTTTACCCGCCAAGAAAATGTAGATACCACGAATGCCCATTAACTCGTATATTGGGTTTAAGATGTGTTGACACATTTGTGTTGTGTTAAACGCTTGCCAGGCAACTCCTCTGTGTTGGTTTTCTATTTTTATGGATTCTTGTACTATCATCTCAGCTAACAACACTTTCTAAATACATCTCAAATGCACTGTGAATGCCCTATAGGTGTCTGAGGCATTTGTGGAGCATTTACATTACCTTGGAGACATCTCGGGAGAGGTTAAGCCATTTGAACTCTACAGGCTGGATACATTATTTCTGCAAAGCACTGCTTATGTGCCCATGTGAACTACACATGCAATAGGCCAGTCTTTTAACCAGGGTGCCTTGGCAAAATGGCTAAAAATTTATCAAAAACTGTATACACTCCGACAGGTGGATCAAGCCTGCCTTTTAAATATGGTACACAAAGTAACAAATTTTCATTATGCACCATTATGACTTTCTAGACACTAGAAACACACTGCCCCTCTGTATGAGCACCGGGGTCACATTAGCTGACTGACAGAGAAATTGAGGGAGAAGAAAAACAATGGTATACTAGTCTGTACCAGTGTGCAAAAGTGTATTTGCTTTGGAAGAAAAAATAAATAAAAAATCACCCCTAGCTTTGGGTGTCCTACATGTATGGATGGTGCTGCATTATGTAAAACTATTGGAATAGTTTAACATTTTAGAATGGTCTGCCTCGAGACTGTCCATAATTTAGATGGGTACCTTGACTAAAAGAAAGGTTGAGAAACACTGCTATAGACAGCTGCAATACATATAATTGTTATAGAGCAAGAATCCCTAAATAGTAGGCAGCATTCTGGATCCAAAGTGACAGTCCTGTCTGGAAGGCCACAGCAGTGGCATTCAGCTGCCAATGTGTCCGCTCTTTCCCCCACTGCTGCTGTCATCTTCACAGCAGGGCAGAGGGTGGCCGATTGGTTGTTGGGGGGGTGGGGGCCTAGCAACCAACCACCCACCCACTTGTTATCAGAAAAAGTTGGGAACTTCCTGCTCTCCATTCAGACCTGTCGCACCTCCACTCTCTGGCATGCTATGTAAGACTGAAATTAGAATGTATAGGGGGTGTTTTGATGTGAAGGTGGTGGGGGCTGATGTGTACAGTATAGGGCACTGATGTAAAGGGGGTCGATCTGTAATGTGCAGGATTTGAGTCTTAGCACAAACTTTTGCTTGTAGAAAATTTTACTGACCAGAACCCTATGATTTATAATGAAATACCCCTCGTATAGAGCATTGATAGGTAATCCTGAGGCTAAATGCATGTTCTTGGCATATATGTATAATTAGTCTATGGGATCATTTGGGTGAGAAGCAAAACACAGCAGTTCAGCCACACTTACTGTCCACCAACCAATACCCTTTTTAGCTGTAGAGGAAACAGGCAGGGATACACACACACCCCATGGCCATGATGCTTTGCGGGTGCAGCAGGAATTACAGCCCCTGTTGCTTTCCGTGGGAGCTACCGATCACCAAAAGCGACCCATTCAAGTTAATAGGTTTGCTCTGCAACTGTGTGCAATCATGGGGATGTGGCAAGCTATTGCGTTATTCAAGGTATTAAAGCATGCAGTCAGGGGGTGATACAATGCCTCCTCAACGCCTGCCAAATTCTCTCTGAACGCAGATTGCTCTTCAGAGAGCAAAGCTACTCTGAGCGAATCCATAGAGTGATTTTACTCTACTTGTATTCTTTCTGACACCAGTACAAGAAATGAGGTGGAACAAGGACACAAAGGCACAGAAAGCATTTGAAACCGCTAGCTTTTCTGCACCCTATGCAAAAAAAAAAAATTCAAAGATTTTTGTTGTCGTTGCTGTCTCCCCAGGTGATAAGTTTTGTACTTGCAGTAAATACATACACACACATATATATATATATATATATATACACATACACACACACACATATACATACACACAGAGTGTATACATACACATACGCAGTATCTCACAAAAGTGAGAACACCCCCTTACATTTTTGTAAATATTTTATTATATCTTTTTATGTGACAACACTGAAGAGATTACACTTTGTTACAATGTAAAATGTAATGTAGTGAGTGTACAGCTTGTATAACAGTGTAAATTTGCTGTCCCCTCAAAATAACTCAACACACAGCCATTCATGTCAAAACTGCTGGCAACAAAAGTGAGTACATCCCTAAGTGAAAATGTCCAAATTGGGTCCAAAATGTCAATATCTCGTGTGGCCACCTTGCGCGCCTTCACCTTCCATTTTTTGAGGATGCCCCACATGCTCAATAGGGTTTAGGCTGAAGCATCTGACAGCCACTTCCCTCCTTCCCCCCCCATGGCTTTCAGCTGCATTATTGAAAGCCACACAGGGAGATTGGTGCTTTTATCTCCTCTGTGTCTGCCTCCAGTCCTCTATGTGCTCCTCTGACCCTCCCCCCATCCCAGATGGTTCAGGATGGAGAGCAGAGGAAGGAGCCGGTATGTATCATTTACCGGCTCCTTCCTTTTCTGAATGGATAGTGTCTGACTCTGTTCATTCATCTTCAGTGCAGCTGAATCTGTGTTCTCAGTCTCTTTCCCTGTCTCAAAGGGAAGCTATCAGGGGTCTGTTTCGACCCCCTAACATCTCACCAAATCACCCCCCGCCCCCCAACAGGGTTGATAAAAACAAGGCAAAAAAATTTAAATAAAAAAACAAAAAAGACTACAGACAGTCCACGCTTCATTAGTGCCCATCAGTGCTGCATATTAGTGCCACTGTCACATGAGATTAAAAAAAAATAAAAAAAATAATGTATTGGTAAATCGGCAAGTACTTGAAAGAAAAACTATCAGTACTACTTGTCGCTCTTAAAGTGGCATTGCCGCAGCCCTAATATACACACACACAGCTCAGCAGTTTCAGTGAAAAAGACTAGAGGGAGTTGCATCTGGTTGTAGCATAGCAGAATATAATTAGAAAGGCTAGAAGCAGGCTATCAAAGTATAGTGATCAGGCATCAGGAACTGTAGAAAAATTCAGCGGGCACATTTGCGTTTACCTGAGCTGGAGATTGTAACCGATTATGCTAAACAGTCACGGAAAAATGAATGAAGATCCCACCTATAGACCACAGATGCAGGTGTGTTAAGCGCTCCTGTACATTTGCAAAAGTATGGCCTGTGCATCTAAATCTCTGAAGCTTAATTTATACTGAACAAAAATAAATAAATAAAATGGGCAGGCATACCTATTTGTGATCAGCGAGTGTGAAGAGGCTAATATGTTGCTAGGCAACATGACATCTGTAAAAGTAAAATAAATGTACACAAGAAGATGGCTGCCTGAGTGCTCTGATCATTAGACAATGTTCTTTTCCCTGGCTGAGCTGGAAGACATCGGATGGTCTAGTTTTGTTTCCACTGAATGCAAAGCAGCTGACCAAAAGGAAAGTACGCTATTTTCCTTCTGCAAAACAGACAGCTTTAAACGCAGTTGTGACTAAAAAAAAAAAGTCAAGGTTTAATGCTGAGGAATGCACTTGTTAAATATGGCTGGTTTATGTACAGGACACATGGTGAATGTCAAAAGCACGGTGAAGTCCCAGTCAAGATTTAAAGACTGGCAGACAGGTGAAGGAGCTGCAATGGATCATGGGAAAAAATAAGTGTGGAAGAACATTTCTTCCATAATACTGAGTGCTTGAGGAGGAATTACTTTTTTTGGCTAGAAAAGCTAACAAACACTGAACGTTTTTGTTATTAAAACCTAAAGTGGATAAAAAATAATAATAATTTTGGGTTTACGTTATAATGTAGAGTATAAGATTTCCTATCATTTAAGCCCACTCTTGCCACAAATAGTTAATCCAGCTCTTAGCAATCCTCTTTTATTGTTCAGGGAGATGCATTTTGACAGAGAAAAACTTTGTCAAATCCCCCCCCCCTTGCTGTAAGTGACAGGTGATGTACATATCTCGTGCACTAGCCTAAGAGACGTACATTATTTTTTAAATCCCTCCCACTCCTTTCTTCTGCTGCTCTGCCAGGATGTTCCACACCTCAGCATGATTGGGCATGATGAAGTCATGTGGTTACTTTCCTGTCTTTTCACTGGATGTTAGAGATCATAGCATAAGTTCAGTGTAAGAAACACAGGAGAAAATGCATATTGGCAAGGGGAGTGTAGAGGTTGGCGGGGAGTCTGACATCATGACTCCACCCACAAGCTCCGGACAACAGACCCACCCACAGAATCTGCAGTTTTTCAGGTCTCATAACAGACAGAGGGGAGACATTTGACAGGTAAAGGTACATGCAGGAGGCGTGTATATCCTTATAGATAACTCCTATGGCAGTAGTTTAGAAAGGATGACATTGGGTTTACATCCACTTTAAGTTGTTTGAACATTAGAAGCTTAATATGCCACATAAGGCCTGGCTGCCAAAAATATTATTGTGACTGGCTTCTACTATTTCATAACTTAATACAGACAATCTGAGAAAAACATAACACAACTATAATTTGTGGTTAAGGAGCAGATTGGATTTTTTTTTTTTTTTTAACTATCCAGCTGCAAATTTCTTCTTACAAGTTGAAGTTCTCTTAAAACAGGTGGCTAATGCTGACTGATAGAAATGTAATCAAATGTGCAGCAGCTGAACCATCTTCTCTATCCCTCTGAATGCACTGCTTTTTTTTTTTTTTTTTTTTTTTTTTAAGACGGCTGGTGGCATGGGATGCCTGGTTGGACCTCACAAACCCTCCTTTTACCCAACCCCCCATTTTTTGTTAATTTTTCCTTTTCTTCCTTCTGTCCCTTGTTGCCTCTTAATTTTCCACCATTGCTTTACCTCTCTACTCCTACCCTTCCTCAACTGGATTCATTTTTGGGTTCCCTACCATTTCTTACTTTCACATTGTTAAAAACAGGGATTTATGGTGCTCGCTCTGTAGTCTCTGCGATCCAAGGTTTGTCCTCCACTCCACTAATTCACATTACTTATTTTGTCACACTTTAACCCTTTTTGTGTTTTCTGTACTCTTCTGGTTGTATTTGTACTTTCTGTATATTCCTGGTAAACTTAAAGTGGATGTATACCCAGAGATGTGAACAGCCTCAGATGATATACAGAGATAAACAAATCTCCCTACCAAAGTTTTACAGCGGAAGAGAGCAGCAGAAAGACACAACACCTAGAGCTTTGGAGAGAGATAAGTAAACACTACAGATATATGTGCTCAGGTCAGACTTCATGAATGGGGTTTACATCCACCTTAAAACCGAATAAAACATTTGTTAAAAGAAAAGCCCCACCCCCTTTCTGTCAGGCACGAGTGAGGAAGCGGCTCTTCCTTTTTACATCGTGATCAGCCGTGCTTGAACACGGCTGATCACATGGTAAAGAGCCTCCGTCAGAGGCTCCTTACTGAGACTGCACCACCGATTGCCACGATGCATGCCCCCACAGGTGCGTGAGAGCGGTCGTTCTGGGAGGCCGTCATAGGACGTCCTCCCAGAACAAGAGCTGCGCCACCCAGCCGTCATTTGATGGCCAGCGGGCGGGTAGCGGTTAAAAGACCAGGCTGTCTAGCAGACGGTTGAGTCAAATCATTTACCACTGACAGCGGTGCTTACAATGGTCAGTATTTATTCATTTATGCAATAAATACGCATTTATGTCATGTGGTGACATGTCCGCTGACATATGAGCCGGTCCAATCCGCTAAAATCAGACGGATGGCCCTACGTTTGCATCCGTCCCTGGCCGATCAGATCGGGTGAGATCTGATTAATATGGACTTGCTGTCCGTTTTCATCCGATTTCTCCATAGCAACCAGCGGCGCTTGACAAGCCCCTCCCCTCTCAGTGAGCAGAGAGAGACCTGTCATCTGCTGGCTCAGCAGAGATCAACGGAGATATATCCCGCTGAGCTGGCGGACAGAGGCGGACTCTGTGGCAATGGATCCGCCTCATGAGAATGAAGCCTAAAGTGGAATTCCAGAATAACCCTACCTGTACTGTTACACATGTTGTGTGAGAATTTATGTAGTTAATTTCCTAAACTAGTTTGACCTCTGTATAATGGGTTAATATACTGCCATCTTGTGGTTATTTTGGTTATAGAAACATCCTTTTCTGTTTATTATCTGTGTTCCCAGCCATCTTATGATGCATTTGCTGTTCCTGCTTCTCTGTCTTGTGAGGAAGAGATGGACACTTCAATGTAGGCCTCATGCCTGCTCACATCCGGGAACACATTACCATGTTTTGACCAGCAGATACAGTCTTTCAATCATGTGCCACATTTTGTTGTCTGCTATACCTACTGCTTGCAATAAAAGCCACACTTATGGAAGAAACAGTGCCAGGGGAGTTCAAGCTATGTGATAAAGACTGTCCGCTGTGATGATATCTGCTTATACAGGCCAGTCATAGAGGTCTCAGCAAGGGATAAGTCACTATTACAACAGTTGGAGTCAGAATACTAACTACCCTTAAGACTGTCCCCTCCCCACTCCTAACACCTATGCCTACTATCCTGTTTAAGAAAGATCTGTATATTCACCAATTTTTTTAGACCACTCTGGTCCAGTCATATGTGATCTCACATGTCAGTTAGCAACCAGCTGCAGGGGAGAGGAGAGCATGCTCCGAGAACAGCTGGTAATGGTTGGGAGCATGATGCTACCTGTAGCCTTCAATGGCCTATATGTGGTCAGCGCTCCCTCCTCTCCCACGCAGTGGCCCAGGCTGACACAGGGGATCTGGATCACGTGAGCAGGCTAAAAGTATTAAAGTATATACAGGTTAATTTCACAAGTTAGTAAGCATAGGTAGTGTTAATAAAAGGAAAGGGACAGTTAAAGCTAGCCCAGAATTCCACTGTAAGAGTTTGCTTAGCAGAACAAAGTTATTTTGGCAGATGAATAGTAAACATTTCTACAGGGTACCTGCCAATAGGAGGTAAAATTGTCCAAGTTAGTGATTCAACATGTTTGCAGGATTTCATAAAAATGTTCTGCCTCCCTACAACTACTACAGCTACAACAGCTACAACAACTACAACTTGGGCAAATACTGAAATCACGACCTGCAGAGGTCCTCCAGCTCTAAGCAGAAGGAAGGAGTGAACAAAAACTCATTTGAATCCACTGTGCTTAGTAGGCCAAGGCCATCGCGCAGTAACTTACTGCAACTAGAATTAATCCTTTGCGGATCTCACACCAATAAACTAAAATCAGGTTGTGATGGGTTATTGCACTTTGCAATTCACCACAGACTATTGCACGGCTGCACTGGATAAGCCTCTCTGTCTGTCTTTATTGCCTCTTTGAAGCTTTTAAAATCAGACCATGAAACTGTGTTGGTGTTATAGGTTAAATTCAATAATTACATCCATAAAACATATTAATTAGCTTGTGTACTTTGCCACATGTCTCCAACACGAGGAAACACAGGAGGGGTGGTCGGTGGTCAAGAACACTCCAGTTGAGTTAAATCAGTCATTAGCTGGTGAATGTTTATGAATACTACTTTGCTCATTTGTAAATTGCGACAGAAAGAAAAATAGGAACATTAGGTTGGGAAATTCGTAAACAGCACTCAATTATTTCTGCCAATATCATATGAGCTGGAAATTGAATGCTAATGCTTTAGATAATCAGTGTACTTGGCGTCAGAGATGATTATAAATAAATAATAGTAATAATGAAAATTGCATAGGGAACAAATTACCCAGACAATGGTTGCGAACAGTGCAGTTTCGCAACCACAGGACTCTTCACATTTCAAACGTTTTAATTAGTGAAGGCGGCGTTTACTGTGCTATTTTCATATAAATAACCAAGGGCATAATACAGTTTAACTGTTCTCACCAGGATTCAGACATTGCACTGCTGAAAGATGTAGAAATCAGTTGCATGAAGTACCATGGAAATTATGTTGGTACTCATTTATATAAATTTCAGCCAAAGCAACATAGGGACATTAGCAAACACCTTTGCTTCTGTTATCTTACCTACTATAGAATAATGACATTAGGTTTCTGATTGGTTGCTCACTCTGAGCCAATTATGTGCAGTAAATGGATTAATAGAAATAATAAAAATCTGTTGCATGGTTTAAGCCAGGACTTTCATACAGCTTGGTGGTATGTGAACTAAATAACGGAGGTACTTAAAAAAAAAAGTAGAAAAGTCCTTTTTCTTGATTTATACCTTCAGGTAAAAGCCTATAATGAGGCTTACTGGTAAGTACAGTCAATTTCTTCTAAACATGCACCATTTAGGAGATATTTACTTTAGCAGTGCTGGCGCAATGTGCTGTCCATTGCCTCGTACACGCTATGAGACTCTGGTTGTTTGCATGCTAGTCTCAGATCGAAAATGAATAGGTTGCTAAAGTTATGAAAACTCTCATAAGATAGAATACAACTTCAGAAATTAGTATTTTATTGTATTGTAATGTATTTTCATTTCCAAACATTCATGGTCCTGGTCACTCGAATACTATACTAATTACGCAAAAATTGTTTTTCTGTTATCTTTTGAGAAAAAGTTTTGCTCTTGTCCCTTCAGATATTTTCGCATGAACTGTCGCAATCGTCTCTCGAAAGCTGTGTACTAATAGTTTATTATACGATCAGTCTGATAGTCTCTTCGTATGTACTAAGTATAAGGGTGGTATTCTAGCCACCACTGAAAGGGTGGCATTCTTCACAATGACCAGCATAAGGAGCATTTTCCTAATGACCCCTGATCAATTGGTTTTAGCAGGAGTCACCATGACCTAGAAGTTTTTTGCTCAAAAATGTCACTAGTTTTAGCCATTTAGTTTTTTGTGATTTTACACAAAGAGGATTATATTCTTAGGGTTTTCTTTTTGCTGTTCCTTGCTTTCCATGTGTAAGACCAGGTAATATCCAGCTTTTAAAGTTATACTGGTATCTAATAGGTTTGATGATGAGGATGATTTTGACAGTCTGATGAAGGGGGTATTGGAATATATTGGGTAATCCACTGGGCCTCTAATATTAAAACCCCTTGTATAAGTGATTCTGCGAATCTGTGCATGTGACAACTGTTGCTTCATCTATTGGACTGTCTGGGGAATATGTTCCTACTTTTTTTTTTCAGATCTGATAAACCAGTAACAGGCATATTAACCTAATGGAGAAACATCCCCATTCACATTGGTCCTGATCATTCCTTGGGTTGAAATTGTATAGACATTTTGGTGACAAATATACATTTTTGTGGGGGAAATAATTAGATCCAAGATAAACTTCCTATAAACTGAAGAAATAAATATGATCCAATAAAATCTCACCCAAACATTGATGCCATATACAATTGAATATGTGTACACAAGGTATCATTTAACAGCAATAGTATTATGTAAGACATTGCAAAGGCAGTGATAGTGGTACAAGCTAAACCCAAATCCTCAAGAAACTGGATTAAAGTAGCTATGCTAAACTCTGGTCCTCAAGGTTGGCCTATAGCTTGTGTTTTACCCAATACCAGTATCTATTTGAAAAAAATAAACAAAAAATAGTAACCAACATACGAGACAGCAATGTGGAACTCTGTGCAAAGGTTCAAAGTTGTTGCATGGTAATAGGGCCTTGTAGACTGAGCACCGCTGGACTAGAAGGCAGTTCTGATAATCAAGGAGCTAACTCACCAGTTACAAGTTCCCGTATCTCCTGGTCACTGGTTTTTCTCAGTAGTCTAAGTAGTGCAGGGACCCCACCAGCATTCTTTACTGCTATTTTATTTTCATCAGTAGACTTGCCATAAACCAAGTTCCTTAAAGCGCCACAGGCATTCTTCTGAACTTCCAGGACTTTGTTATCCAGAAGGTCTACGAGGTGCTTTATTCCTCCCAGCCTGCACACCTATGGAGGAAATAAATGTAGAGAGCATTCAAGAAATGATCTGCGATGCACTGCTTGTATCAACATCTTCAATTAGGTTCACTTTCATAAAAATCTATAGCAATTATCTAAATTTTTGAATCAGATAATTATGAAATGGCTTGTTAAAAATGTAACAACTTTAAAAATGTAAGTTTCCATTAGAGCTACTAAGTAGAGTTTTAGCCTGCTTTTTACATCTAGCATTGTATTTTTGCTTACACAACAGAGGAAAAAGCCCCTAGTTTGTAGGAGTCAAATTCTTTATCACAGCCAGTGGCGTCCAATCCATAAAGAGCGCTGCCCACCCTATCCATGATCTACATTTCAGGGTGCTGGACTATGGATTCCAATAGTGGGGGAGGGGGGTGTTTTTTTTGTTTTGTTTTTTAAGCCCCTGATTAAAGCCAGAGGCTCTAACAAAAAAAAAGGGTGGGCGCCCCCATCCCACCCATTTGTGTGACGATAGCGAATTCATTTTAGCTATTTTCACACTAAAGTGCCTTCTCGCTAATCAGGAGACAGGACGCGAGACCTGTTTCCCAATTGATCAAAGCATCGATCCTATTGGATGCCTAGCACTTAGGAGGAACAGAAAGGACACACAAAAGCAGAGGAAGCCGCAGCAGGAGCAGACACCAGAGCTAGGGAGGGGAGATGACACCACATCCTGCCAACCCTAGATCGGGAAGGAGCCTGACTGCTGGAGCGGGGTGTTGTCAGTGTCACAGCACGGGCACTCGGGGGGTGCATCAGTACCGCCTGGGGGGGGTGTGCTGTCAGTGCTAGGCCGCCCGGAGGGGGTGCTTGTTTGCTGCCCCCCAAAGAAAAACCCACCAGCCGCCACAGATCACAGCAGTGACTCCACCCCTATTGTGCAGCTCGTAGCAGGTTTTATTATTGCAAAGCAGGCAATATTTGCTGTGCCATCTCTTCAGATAATCCATGGTTCTTGGAATCTGTTATTAAATATTACATGTGGAAAGCCCTTAGAAATGTACTTTAACTGAGCTCTTTGAGTGCTGTAAATTTCAGAATATTTATGTTGTGAATGGCTAACCCCAAAGCAGATAAAGGAGAACTTTAAGAGCTTACATAGCAGTGCCAGATGGCAAAAAAATATTTGTGCAGCCCATAGCATCATATGTTGTAGAGTCTGGAAGACCTTGCATCAAAGCATGGGGAATAAAAGAAGTAAGACTCTTATGTGCAACAAGGACCGTTCCCTTTTCGGACACCATATATTGAATTTCCAAAGCAGCAGAAAGTCCAACATGGTGGCTAATAGAACATAACTAATGTCAGTTCACTTTTTGAATTACCGTGTTCAGCAGTAGGCATGTTTTTCTCCAAAACAATAACAGTCTTTCCCTTCTGTTATTATATGACAGAGAAAAGATTGCTATCATTCAGATAGAGTGTAAAACTCAATGGAGACCACAGAACAGCTATTTTTCGTTGACACAAGTTATTTGTACAGAGGCTATTGAGTGGTTCCTGTGCATTTTAAAATATATTGTTTTAGTGATCAGATAACTCATCACTGTGGCAAACAAGCCTAAAACATAAAAATGGAGCTGAAATATCGTTATACTTCAATGGGAATGTTTTGTAAAATACAACAGAGCAAAGCAAAAAAGAACGTGGTTCAGAGTAATAACAGATACATTGCCCAAAGGACAATACAAAGTGGACAATTTGAGTGCTATGGATAACATCTGCAAATATCGTTGCTCCAGTTTTTGATTCTATTTTTAAGTGTGAACCAAATCCATTTCACGTTTGAATTTTGTTTCTAAAAAAACTCTGCGAAGGAAAATGTTTTCTGGGAAATGGTCTTAGCATGCAATAGTACACATCTGAATTTTTGTTCTTCTTTGGAGCCATATGTCTTACTTCCAATTGTGATACCAAGACATAAAGCAAAGTAAACCCATCCCAAAGGGAAAAAACTTTGTGGCCTGAGCTCCACTTTGTTAGCATCTCTTACTTAACAGCCTATTTGTTTCCACAGAGGGAAAAAAATGATGCACAGTTTTACTTAAGATACATCTGTTCTGCCCCAAGGGTTCCTAAGCTAAAAATGTTGCTTTACAAGGCATGTACTCTTAATGTCCAGCTAGAATATACCGAGTGTATGGGGAGAACAGGCATATCCCCTATCCAACCTACAAGTGTTTGAGCAACCAACACTCAGGGAGTATTACTAAACCTATGCATACACTGAACTTTCAGAACATTGGACAATGCACTGGATTCCTCAGAGGTTCTAAATAACGCTCAAAGGCTCCATTGCACACTGGAGCTCAAAAAAGTTTTTTCTGAATGCCAGATTGCTGGCAGAAAACTCTGGTTGAAAAACGTGCTTTTAACAGCGTTTTGTACTAGCGTTTATGCACTTTTTTGGCGTTTATGGGAGTTTTTAATAAAAATACACAGAGGACACTTCAAAAATATCACAATGCATTGAAAAAGAACACTGAACACCAATTAACGCGCGTTTATGAGCGTTTGACATTTTTTTGTGTTTTTTGTGGTCAAAAAATTGTCACTTTGAACGCGATTTTATGGCGTTCAGAGAACAGCCCATAAACTCCACTGCTGATAAAAGCTAAAAAAAAATGTCCATGTGTGCATGGACACTTAGGATAACAGAGTGGAATTTATGGGAAGTTACAAAAAAAAAAAAAAAAAATACATCCAAACTCCAAAAAAAAGGATGTTTATGAGCTCCAGTGTACATGGAGCCTAAAGGAGGATCAGTGTAAAGCTGCCTTTTAAGCCGCAGGACTTTTAGCAATTTTTTAGGCAGTACAAGTGTATTGAAAAGGTTTGTCTACATTTAGTGGCAGCCATTTTGGGAAGCCGCTTTCATGACATGACACCTGATGTCACTAGTTTTTATGAACCATCAACAAAGTATACCGAATCGTGATGCAATTATAGCCACAACTGTCCTACATGAGATCACAGCCCATAAAATGACAGTCCCAATGCCCATGTGTTAGTGGGGGCATTACAGCAATATAGAGTGGAGCTTAGACCTACCTCAATCTTGGTTTTATGGTCCCCAAAGCACAGATGCTGCAAGTAGGCGGCTGCATTTGCCTGCACAGATGGGAAATGATGCTGAAGCATGTGAATGACCTCAGGCAATTCGGGGTCACGCCAGGCAAACTCTCTGAGGAAGGAAATAGAGGAATAGTTTAATGTACACATTTACATTAAATCCACAGTCAATGTGCAAGCATGATATTTTACACTACCAGAGATATTGCTTACATCAGTGAACATATTGAAGATATTAACCTTTCCAAATCAGATATCCAGACACAATGTCAACAATTTAAATCAAATTAAATCAGAGATAATCAAGTAGAACATTAACAAATCTAAAGATGAACTCCAGGTGGATATAAAAGACAAAAGCAATGCAGATGTGTATTCAATACACCATTGAATAATAAAAAAAAAAAAAATGAATGCCTTAAAACGCAAGCAGTGTAGGACTTTCTAACACAGCTTGGTACTACAAGGCTTTACATTTACCTTGAGTGGTAACATGGTGCTGAACATCCAAAACCTAAATATGGGTACAGATCAAACAACAATTGTCACAGGTAGCACTGTCTTCCTTCCCCTGGCTCCCAGTCAAACACTTCAGATCCCTCAAGACACATCCAACCATAGGAGCCACCATTGCAGTGATTTACCAAACCTTCTACTGGTGAGGGATGTCAACCATTTATTGCCCTTCACCACAGTTTTACATAATCATGAGTTTTCCCCCAGAATAGACAACAAACAACTTTTACATCTGGGCGACATAGGTCGATACTGGTGTGTGCACATTGTGACCTGGAATGGGTGCCCGAGATGCTTCCAATTTAATGCAGCCGCCTCTGGACCCCTGGCCAGCTTACCAACTGCAGCATTACTTGGCCTCAATTCTAGATCACGTTTTGTCTACTAGCCAACATTCACAATCTTCTTAATGGCCCAGGGAGGATTTTGTCCTTCCATATACATGCAAGTGTGAATCTGAACTACAGGTGACACTCCTAAAAGCACAGATTGATAGAGCCATTAAGCTAACCCATAAATCCTCATTAGCCAACCGGTTCCAAGAACAGGGTTACAAATTGATATCCCAGTGAAGTTGAACAAAATTTACCTGGAGGTCTCAAAAAGGTGCTGGTGATGTTAAAAGGAACTGGGCATTCTGTACATTTCTGGTAATTCTCTGCCTTAGAGACATACTGGATAGGTGTCCAAAATGTGAGATCAACTGACGTCCATGGACCTTGGTACAAACCCTATAGGATACTTATGCCATGCAAATCAGATCCTGATAAAGGAAAAGTTTGCTGACATTCAGCATGGGTATGTATTCCTGACCGATGGAAACAAACCTCACTCCCCTTGTTGAGTTATTGGTGCACTAAACTGAAATCAGGACCATGGAAGGATCGATGACCACTTAAAGTAGAACTTAAAGTAGAACTTAAAGTAGGACTATGGACAAACCATTTTTTTTCATTTTAGAGTAATGAGGGAGTTGTAACTCCTGTCAGATTTTTTTTCACCATCTGGGTCCCATTGTGGAAATTTTCCTTCACGTCCTGACCACCAGAACCAGTGACCCCATTGAACGATTCCCCCCCCCCCATTACTTTTCTGGGGACAACCCAAAATTTGGTATCTTGTTTTACTTTCAATGATAGTAGCAAACAGGAGAAGAGGAATCTCCCTAATGGGGGTACAGACAACTAACATTCCAACACAAAATTTTTTGCCTTGAGTTATACTTTAATAAAACAGAGGCGCCAAATTCACAGACAGCTGGCTTCTATGGATGGCCTTTACTTTCATGACATGCTATGATTTGCTGAATCCTCCCGATTAAATGGACTGATGTAAAATGTTGCCCTCTCTGGTACGCCAGGGCACGCTGGACATTCCCAGAGATTCTACTTTTCTTCACCTTCTCCCTTCCTTCTCATCCCCCCAGCCCTTTTTTTCCCCCCTCTTATAGTGATAGCTGCGTCCCTTGATCCCACATGGGATTATCCATCTTATTATCCCCCTTTTTCTTCCTGTACTTAACATATGTAAAATGTTCTGGACATTGTGCTCCCTGGGGTGGTAAGCACCTCCCATTTAGATACCTGTATTACAGAAGGTTTGTGTAGGATACGCAATGTTTATAACTTTCTCTAGTGATAGGTGCAAATCTCAGGGAAAAATGGTTTCTTAATGTATGTCAACATAGTCAACAGGTAACGATTGTTTTTCTTTCTTTCAATTATGAATTCACCTAGTTCCATGATACTATGCACTGTAAATGATGACTGCTTTTGCTTTTGATGGAACAAGTAATGGAGGCTGTAATCAAGGTCTGTACCATACCTATTTGCGCGACTTGAATAAAGAATAAAAATAAATGCAAGCAGTGTAATTACCTGAAGTTCACTTGCTGTCATCTACTTACAATAGCTGTACAGCGGAGGTCAGAATGGGGGGAGGAAAATCAGCACAATGTGCTGGAGTACAAGTAACATACTGATAGTGGGAAACAGAAGAGTGATAGAGATGAGCTCATCAGCCTGCTGCTTTTCCTTTCCCCATCCAGTCACAGGCTGGGGGCGGGACAAGACCTGAACGTATCATGCTTGATTTGCTACGGTATAGGAAACATCTAGAAATGTTAATTGTACTTTAGCAGTACTCTGTAAAATGTACCTTTTTGTTTTCTCTAGCAAGCAGTTCAGCCAGGAGAGTATGAGTGCAACGTTTAACCTGCCAGAGGAGCAATTTACTCCTTTAACCACTTAAGCCCCGGACCATTTTCCAGCTAAAGGACCAGACCCCTTTTGTGATTCGGTACTGCGTCGCTTTAACGGACAATTGCGCGGTCGTGCGACGTGGCTCCCAAACAAAATTGGCGTCTTTTTCCCACAAATAGAGCTTTCTTTTGGTGGTATTTGATCACCTCTGCGGTTTTTATTTTTTGCGCTATAAACAAAAATAGAGTGACAATTTTGAAAAATATGCAATATTTTTTACTTTTTGCTATAATAAATATCCCCCAAAAATATATAAAAAAAAAATTTTTTTCCTCAGTTTAGGCCGATACGTATTCTTCTACATAGAGGTCGACCGATATGGGTTTTTCTCTGGCCGATGCCGATATTTAGAAATCATGGCGGCCGATAGCCGATATATGATGCCGATTTTTTTGGGCCGATATGTTAGGCCGATTTTATTTTATTTTATTTATTTATTTATTTTTAATCCCCCTTGATCTAACACACCTTTCCCACTGGGGCGTTTTAAGGCGCTTTTGGGCTAAAAATAGCGCCTGTAAAGTGCCTGTAAAATGGCTCCCCTGCAGTCTGTGTGAAAGACAGAGTGCTTTCACACTGAGGCGATGCACTGGCAGGATCTTAAAAAAAAGTCCTGCAAGCAGCACGTTTAGAGTGGTGTATACCGCTCATCCACCACTCCTGCCCATTGATATGAATGGGCACCACTGCCGAAGCGCATGCAATGCGATTTGGCAGCGGTGCTTCATGGGCGCATTAAACCTCTTCCTTGGTCGCTAGCTGGGTTATATGTGCCCCACTAGCAGCCAAATAGCACCGCTAAAATGATGGTAAAGAGCCGCTAAAACTTGCGTTTTACCATCAACGCCTGTCCGCTCCAGTGTGAAAGCGGCCTTCATACGTGATACAGAAAATTTCTTACACTTAAACATTTATTAAACAAAACAAACCTCCAATCAGTTTACTTGTATGTATGATTTAGATAAAAAAAAATTATATATATATATATATATATATATATATATATATATATATATATATATATATATATATATATATATATATAAATAAAATAAAAACAGGTAGTCAAAACTTTTGGACAAAAAAAAAAAAAATGGGCTAACTTTACTGTTTTTATTTTATTTTTATTCTTTAAATGGTGTATTTTTTTCCCAAAAAAATGCATTTGAAAGACCTCTGTGCAAATGCCGTGTGACATAAAATATTGCAACAACCGCTATTTTATTCCCTAGGATCTCTGCTAAAAAAATATATATCCTTTTTGGGGGGGTCTGAGTGATTTTCTGGCAGAAAATACAGGATTTTTTACTTGTAAGCAACAAGCGTCAGAAAAGATTTAGTCTTTAAATGGTTAAACTGAGAACTTCTACACACAGAGATGACTTAATTCATTGAAGTGTAAACATTGTATCTTTCTGTTCTTTTCTTGGCAGTCTGCCCAGAGTGGAGGAAAGGGTTGCTATGACGACTCAGTCAACTTAGACCATTCTATACAGAAGTCATTTCAAAGTCCCGCTGTAGTTCTAAATCGGCTTTTTATCAGCACAAATCGGCCGATGCCGATTACCGTATATACTCGAGTATAGGCCGACCCGAATATAAGCCGAGGCCCCCAATTTACCCCCAAAAAAACTGGCAAACTTATTGACTCGTGTATAAGCCGAGGGTGAGACATGCCTGTCCATCCCTGTGTGTGTGTCCGTCCATCCCTGTGTGTCCGTCCATCCCTGTGTGTCCGTCCATCCATCCCTGTGTGTGTGTCCATCCATCCATCCATCCCTGTGTGTGTGTGTCTCCATCCATCCATCCATCCATCCCTGTGTGTGTGTGTCTCCATCCATCCATCCCTGTGTGTGTGTGTGTATCCATCCATCCCTGTGTGTGTGTGTGTATCCATCCGTGTGTGTGTGTGTGTGTGTGTGTGTATCCATCCGTGTGTGTGTGTGTGTGTGTGTGTGTATCCATCCGTGTGTGTGTGTGTGTGTGTGTGTGTGTGTGTGTGTGTGTGTGTGTGTGTGTGTGTATCCATCCGTGTGTGTGTGTGTGTGTGTGTGTGTGTGTGTGTGTGTGTGTGTGTGTGTGTGTGTGTGTGTGTGTGTGTGTGTGTGTGTGTGTGTGTGTGTGTGTGTCCAGCCTACCTTTGTCCCGAGCCTCCGTCCCGTGCCTTGCCTCCTTGCCTCCGTCCCGTGCCGTGCCTTGCCTCCGTCCCGTGTCGTGCCTTGCCCCCGTCCCGTGTCGTGCCTTGCCCCCGTCCCGTGTCGTGCCTTGCCCCCGTCCCGTGTCGTGCCTTGCCCCCGTCCCGTGTCGTGCCTTGCCCCCGTCCCGTGTCGTGCCTTGCCCCCGTCCCGTGTCGTGCCTTGCCCCCGTCCCGTGTCGTGCCTTGCCTTGCCTCCGTCCCGTGCCCTCTTCGTCGGCGCCTCGGCGGCCATTGTAAAATTCAAAAGCCGCGCCTCCGCCTTCGCCTGTGATAGGCGGAACACTGAATTTCCCAGCAGCCTGTGTTCCGCCTATCACGGACATCGTATCATCCTCGTCCGTAGTACGAGGATGATACGATGTCCGTGATAGGCGGAACACAGGCTGCTGGGAAATTCAGTGTTCCGCCTATCACAGGCGAAGGCGGAGCCGGAGGCGCGGCTTTTGAACTATAGAATGGCCGCTGTCTGTCTGCTCGACACGCTGATCGAGCGGGCAGACAGCGATGACTCGAGTATAAGCCGAGGGGGGCACTTTCAGCCTCAAAAAAGAGGCTGAAAATCTCGGCTTATACTCGAGTATATACGGTATTTAAAAAAACGGCAAATATCGGCCGATATATCGGTCGACCTCTACTTCTACATATTTTTGGTAAAAAAAAACGCAATAAGCGCTTGATTGGTTTGCGCAAAAGTTATAGCGTCTACAAAATAGGGGATAGCTTTATGGCATTTTTATTATTATTTTTTTTTACTAGTAATGGCGGCGATCAGCAATTTTTAGTGTGACTGCAACATTATGGCGGACATGTCGGACAAATTTGACACATTTTTGGGACCATTGGCATTAATACAGCGATCAGTGCGATTAAAAATGCACAGATTACTGTAAAAATTTCACTGGCAGTGAAGGGGTTAACCACTAGGGGGCATGGCTTGGCATGTGAGGTCACTGATAGTCTTTCCCCATAACAGGGAACAGATGATCAGTGACAGCCACACTAGGAAGCATGAGGAGAGGTTTTTTTACATTTACCTCTCCCTGTTCTTCAGCTCTGTGACCCGATCGCGGGACACTGGCGGTGATCGGGTCTGCGGGTCCCGCGCCCACAGAGCTCAGGACCAGGTTGCGAGTGCGCCGCCTCCGGCGCGCGACCCACGGCTGGGCTCTTAAAGGCAATGTACCTGTACGTGATTGTGTCCAGCCGTGCCATTCTGCCGACGTACATCGGCGTGAGGCAGTCCTTAATTGGTTAAACACTTAAGGACCAAGCCTCTCTCTGAGATTTGTTGTTTACCGTATATACTCGAGTATAAGCCGAGATTTTCAGCCCCTTTTTTTAGGCTGAAAGTGCCCCCCTCGGCTTATACTCGAGTCACCGCTGTCTGCCTACCTGATCAGCGTGTCGTGCAGACAGAGGGCGGCCATTCCACTGTTCAAAAGCTGCGCCTCCCTGTCTGTGATAGGCGGAACACTCAATTTCCCAGCAGTCAGTGTTCCGCCTATCACGGACATCCTCTCATCCTCATACTACGGACGAGGATGAGAGGATGTCCGTGATAAGCGGAACACTGACTGCTGGGAAATTGAGTGTTCCGCCTATCACAGACAGGGAGGCGCGGCTTTTGAATAGTGGAATGGCCGCCGTCTGTCAGACGAGGAGAGGTGCGGCTTTTGAATCCTGGCATGTTTTTATGACATGCTGATACATGCTGATCGGTGCAAAACGGCACACAATGGCACACGGAGCTGCAGAAGGACACAGAGGCATGCACAGGACACAGGTAGGCTGCAATGGACACAGGGAGGTACACAGGGAGGTATGCAGCTGCAGATGGGCATTGTTGACCCTCTTTTCCACTCTTTTAAGCTGTAACAGTAGCTGCTGCATGTCTCATCTTCGGCTTATACACGAGTCAATAAGTTTTCCCAGTTTTTTTGTGGTAAATTAGGGGCCTCGGCTTATATTCGAGTCGACCTATACTCGAGTATATACGGTACATGTTAAAAACGGTTTTGCTAAAAAATTAGAAAAGAACCCCCAAACATTATACATTTGTTTCTAACAACCTAGAGAATAAAATGGCAGTCGTTGCAACACTTTCTCACACCGTATTTGCGCAGCGGTCTTACAAGTGCACTTTTTTATGAAAAAATACACTTTTTTAATTAAAAGTAAGACACAGTAAACAGTAAAGTTAGCCCAGTTTTTTTCTTTATATTGTGAAAGATAATGTTACACTGAGTGAATTGATATTCAACATGTCACGTTTCAAAATTGCACCCGCTCGTGGAATAGCGGCAAACTTTTACCCTTAAATATCTCCATATGCAACGTTTAAAAAATTCTACAGGTTGCATGTTTTGAGTTAGAGGAGGTCTAGGACTAGAATTATTGCTCTCGCTCTACTAATCGCGGCAATACCACACCGTTTTCATATGCGGGCGCTACGCACGTATGAGTTCGCTTCTGCACGTGAGCTCATTGGGACGGGGTGCGTTTAACATTTTTTCTTTTTTATTTTTACACAGTTTTTTTTTTTTTTAATTGTCCCTTTTATTGCTATTACAAGGAATGTAAACATCCGTTGTAATACAAAAAAGCATGACAGGACGTCTTAACCACTTCAATACAGGGCATTTTCACCCCCTTCCTGCCCAGACCAATTTTTAGTTTTCAGCGCTGTCGCACTTTGAATGACAATTGCATGGTCATGCCACACTGTACCCAAATGAATTTGTTATTTTCCCCACAAATAGAGCTTTCGTTTGGTGGTATCTAATCACCTCTATGTTTTTAATTTTTTGCGCTATAAACAAAAGAGGAGCGACAAATTTTAAAAAAACAAATTTTTTACTTTTTGCTATAAATATCCCAATCTTTTTTTTTTTTTAAATCATTTTTCCCCCAGTTTAGGCCGATATGTATTCTACATATTTCTGGTAAAAAAAAAAGAAATTATGAAAAAAAAATAAATAATTGCAATAAGCGTATATTGATTTGTGCAAAAGTTAAAGCGTCTACAAAATACGGGATAGATTTATGGCATTTTTATTTAAAAACATTTTATTATTATTTTTTTTTTTTTTTAATAGTAATGGTGGCTATATACGATTTTTTTGTGACTGACTTTGCGACAGACATATTGGTCACTTTTGGGACCACATTTATACAGCGATCAGTGCTATAAAATTGCAAGGATTACTGTGTAAATGTGACTGGCAGGGAAGGGGTTAACACTAGGGGGTGATCGAAGGGTTAATTAGGTTTCCTGGGGAGTGAGTCTAAGGCCCCTTTCACACTGGGGTGGTTTTCAGGCACTACAGCGCTAAAAATAGCACCTGTGTAGCGCCTGAAAAAAACGGCCCCTTTCACTCCAGTATGAAAGCCCGAGGGGCTTTCACACTGGAGCGGTGCGCTAGCAGGACGGTGAAAAAAGTCCTGCTAGCTGCATCTTTGGAGCGGTGAAAGGAGCGGTGTATTCACTGCTTCTAAACCGCTCCTACCCATTGAAATCAATGGGACAGCGCGGCTACACCGCCGGCAAAGTGTCGCTGCAGCAGCACTTTGCGGGTGGTTTCAACCCTTTTTCGCCCGCTAGCGGGGGTTAAAAGCACCCCACTAGCGGCCGCAGACCGCCGCTATAACGGTAAAGTGCCGCTAAAAATAGCGGCGCTTTCCGGACGACGGCCGCACCGCCCCAATGTGAAAGGAGCCCAACAAGGAGAGGAGACACAATTGGTCTCCTCTCACCTGACAGGATGTGGATCTGTTTTATTTACACACACAGGTCCATGGTCTTGCTGTGTTCACAGGTAATCACGGGTGAGCGGCGGACATCACGGCCACCGGAAACACGCACCGGGCCCCAAGCAATGAGGTGGGCGCGCCCCCTAGAAGGCCGGGAAGCCCAGGACGTCATATAATGCCTGCCCAGGATGGGAGATCCCTCCTGCGGACGTCATATGACCATGGGCGGGTAATGAAGTGGTTAAATATGAGATCTTGGGTCAAAAAGACCTCAGATCTCATATTTACACTAAAATACAATAAAAAAAAAAATTTGTCATTTAAAAAAATGGCCCTTTAAAAGCTATGGGCGGAAGTGACGTTTTGATTTGGAGGCATATGGGGGCCATCTGCCCCTCGTCTCCATGTCACACACACGAGGGACAATATCCGATCGCCATCACCGGCGGGGGAGCCTCTCTCCTCCCGCAGATAAAAGTGATCTTGGGGCAAATCTGCAGCAGAGACCACTTTTAACTTGAAGCGGACCCCCCGCTGAAGAAGAGGATACCGGAGTTATGGCAGCTAGCTGCTGCCATAACGATACTCCTCTTCAAGGTACTGACGTATAACTACAGTGGGCGGTCCAGAATGTGACCACATAAAACTGACAGGACAGTTTAAAAAAAAAATTTGGATATGGCCTTAATGAATTTTTTTTAATTTATATTGCAAAATGAACTATACTTTCCCTTCCAACCAAGCCCACAATCTGGATAGATCCTTTAATGTTAAATTATTGGCAACATTGCATGAGACTGCTCATCTAGCGAGCATAAGAACATGATGGTTGGTTCTTGATAATTAAGGCATTAGCACTAGCTAAAAATGTTATAATTCTGGAATCCACATGACTAATCTGGCACGCATGATGAAGGCTGTGATTACTCGAAAAGTTATTTTAATATAGAAGAACTCTGTGATTGGCTACAAGCTGGTACATCATGGAAAAACAAAACAAAAAATAAAAATAAAAAGACGGGACCAGCAACACCAGATTCTACTCGGCATGGGAGACTAAAAGGTTTTCTAAAAATTTTATCTTTCTTCGTACAAGTTAAAGCGGAGCTCCACGTTCATTTTGTAATTTACACTAGAAATGGCTGGAATCTAAGGCAGGTCATACATTATGCAATTTTCTTTTCTTCAACTAAGGTTAAACACTGACTGTGTTGATGGGGGAATCCCTCCCGTAACACTATTGTGTACTGCCGGTAGACAGCTTTCCCCACTGGCAGAATACAATGATCACTACTGGCGGCTATAGTCGCCAGTAGTGATCAGGCAAAAAATCACCTGACAGGCTGGTTGTACTAAAGTTGATCAATGGATCAACCTCAGTATAACCAGCCTACCCATAGACAAATCGAAATTCGTCCTGTTGCTGCTGAACCTGCTTAACTGATTGAAGCTTTTATACAAGAGGCATTGTACATAAAGATTGTCCTAGTAGTACAGCCTTTGCCGCCAGCCTGAAGACTTAGCTGTATATTACAGTGTGATTCTATTTAGCTGACAAAGCCTGTCTTCCAACAAACACATTACAATGTAAGCTTACAAAGCAAATCCAATCACAAAGCATCACACAACACTGAACAAGGGAAATAAATGATCGCTTTACACAAAATGTACAGCACTATCAGGTGCCATAGGACAACTCCCATGCAGTGAATATCAAAAATCAATATGGCGCTAAACACATTATCCCAAAAGTACTCGCAAAGAAGAAAGAACAGTCTGCAATATGACTTCAGGCTGGGGACAGTTTTGGATTATCAAATAAGCAAAAAATAAAAATAAAAATGGACAGGTGAATACAACAAGAAAACATCGGCTCTGCATAAGGCATCCTAATAGATTGTATTGAAACTATTGATAACCTTAGCGCATGGTACTTTATCATTGTAAATTAAAAGGACAGGTGAACTAGATTAAACACAAAAAAACTTTCAATTTATTTATTTGTTTTTAAACAGTGTATTATTTATAATATGAGACCTATGATGTATTTATACAATGTAAACAATATGAAGGTAAGCAAATTGGTCAGACAATTACCTTTTTTAAATAAAATCAGATTCCTCCATCAACCCAAACAAGGAAAAATGGAGGAAACTTTCCTCGCTGGGACATTATATTCTGACAGTAGGACCCGCTGCACAAGACCACATTGATCATTGGCTGCAGCTGCTGACTGGCAAAATTTCTCCAGTATGTCCCTTTGAAAATAAGTCAAATGAATGCCTGTGGAACAGACGGGGACAGCCACACAATAATCAAGACTCCGCCAGTCTCTACAGAACCAGCCCAATATCAATCAGTGTATGGCCAAGCTTTATCGTCAAACCAACCAACTCATACACATCTGCTAAATTTGGGCATACATTATGGTTTGTATGCATTTTGTTTTACTTCTTACATTCAGTATTACATTTCAAGAAATATAGAATTTCTTTGAAATAAGGTAAATATTTTAAATAAACATTGACATTTACAACTTGATGCAACAGCTTCAAGCTTAGTAAAGTGTCTCAAAAGCTTTTGTGCTAGCAACAAACCTAAAGAGGCGCACTGCTTCCCTCTGTCCTAGCAACGAAGCCGACCACTTAACAGATTCATTCATATAGTCTGTTATTAAGCAAACAGTCAGCACTGGGCCTTCTTATTAAAACAAAGCCCAACATGCTGTCCATAAAAATGTAATGGAAACACCAATGATAGAACACCAATTTCTAAAATATGTTGAACAAATAAGTAAATAAAATAAACTTTCTAACACTGTACACACAATGTGATCAACGCCTATTTTCTACTTCTACTCACTTTTCTTATTACTCTGATTTCCCTTCTTTTAGTAAGTCTCATAAAATACTAGGCAAAAATACAGTACATTGTAAAGCAACATTTAGACAGGTAAAAGGTTTTGAACTCTTGTGGGTTACCTGACAATTCGCCAGAGCCTTGCTGGAACATGAAATGAAAACATCACAGCACCTTTCAGAAGACTACCAGGCTTTTCCTGAGAAAATAACAAATGCCAGTGCCAAACAATCATACCAGCTCAGGTAAACCAACAAGTACAGCATATAAATACTTTACTGTACACTCAATGTAGAACTATGTCATATTTATTCATAGAACAATTATGACAAGAGGGAGGATTTCTGACGAGATTCACAGTAGACTACCAGCCATCTAAGGAAACCTGCATTATGATAAATTATAAGGACTGCCATTGGGGACCTATTTTTCTGAAAATTCCAGTTGCCTGGCTGTCAATGATTCTCTAGCTACAGCATTTTTACTGAGTCACTGAGCTGGAAAAAGTGTGGAAATCAGGTGTTAGGACTCCCCTCGAAGCATGCTTGTACCAGGTCAAAAACACAAAAAATATTGAGGCCAGACACACCCATTAGGCTGTCATTCAAGAGGATGTTAGCAATGACAGCACTCCTTTCTTTCAGCAGGGGTTATATTGATTACAGAAATAAACATTTATGAATTATGCACTCCCTCTGTAGCAGATATCTTATCTCAACAGTAGTTTAGCAATTAAGCTGACCATATACAGCTCAAATGTTGGCAGACTCAGCAGGAATCGGCCAAAATTCAAGTCGTATGTGGCCCTGTAGGCACTACCTATCTTGACAAACTTTTATCTGAAAATTAAAGCAGTTGGATTGAAAATTCTTGGCAGAGCAGTGACTGCATCCAGTTAGTCACCTTTCAGGTATTCTGACAGTCACAAGTAGCCAGCTGTCTAAATACAATATCTAGCAAGGGCGACTCCTTCATCAATGCCGTCTAGCCTGGACAAGGGAATCTACCGATTTCTCATTCAGCCTGCAGGCAAATATAAAAGAAATCCTAATGTGTATGGCAGCTCTAGGCAGAGTCACTGCAGTGGCCAATCTACAAAACTATGCACTGGATAGAATAAGTATGCCTGAGCGTGCATAAAAAATGTAAAATATTGCTTTAGGCTCGGTTCACACTAGCTCGACTGAAAAGTCGCACGACTTTCAGTGCAACTTTGGAGTCCGACTTTGATGTCACTTTTTACATTACGGCATTAAAGTCATATCAAAGTAAGACCAAAGTAGCGCAGGAACCTTCTCCAAAGTTGGACAGACTTGTGTAGTATCAGTTAAGACAGCTCTTATAGGGAAACATTAAATTTCACATGTCACCCAACTTGGGGTTTCACAAGTCAGATCCTATATCACATCAGTGTTAACTAAGCTTTGGGGTAAATCATGCTATATTACATACAGTATGACTGAAAATACAATTAACTTTCTCTCTTTTTTTTTTTTAAAAGCCAGCAGCTACAAATACTGCAGCTGCTGACTTTTAAAATAGTGACACTTACCTGTCCAGCGCGCCCGCGATGTCGGCCCCCTAAGCCGATCGCTAGGTCGTCTGTCGGGTCCTGCCGCCGCCATCTTTAGTATGGGAATCAGGAAATGGAGCCTTTCGGCTTCATTTCCCGGTTCCCTACTGCGCATGCGCGAGCTGCGCGGCGCAATCCGGACGGTCCCCGCTGCCTCTGGGAACTGTGTGTTTCCCAGCAGGCAGCGGGGCACTTGCGCAAAGGGGCGGGCAGTTGCGGAAAGGGGCGTAATCTACGCCCCTTTCCGCAGACAGCTATCCCGGAAGTGGGTGCAGTTACCTGGATTATCCAGGTACCTGCACCCCCCTCCCCCCTGAAAGGTGCCAATTGTGGCGCCGGAGGGGGGGGGGATTCCGATGAGCGGAGGTCCATTTTAGGGTGGACCTCCGCTTTAAGGAATATTTTGTCAGTGTCTAGGGTAGGGAGAGGGGCAGTGGTATAAAAGCAGGCCCAAACTCAAAACTTTTTCTCTTAATTTAGACTGAGTAGGGAATTAAAACCCCAGTCGGTTAGGATTTTGATATATGTCCTGTTGCTGAGATTTGCATTAATTTCCTTTAACAGAGACAACAGAAAGTAAAAAAAAACTCAAAAGTGCTGATAATTCTCTGCTGTTACCCAAAGTGTCTCCAGTTGTAAGTTCAAACTGGAGCTCTAAATGAAGACAGCTCTCCAAAGGAGTGTGGGGAAAAAAAACAAAGGCGTGCGCACTGTTTTTTATTGTTGCCGAAACCCTTGTGAAGCAACTGCCAACTGTAACAGTTAAAAAAAACTTAGAGTCTAACATTTCAAAGACAGCCAGGTGGGTTTGACAGAAAGAGAAAATAAAAGGATTTACTATATCCCATTTTATCAGAAAAACAAATATATTACTGAGTATCTGGGTGTTGCTATCATTTCTATTTTAATGTCGCGTACACATGATCGGAAATTTGGCCAGCAAAAGACCAATGAGAGCTTTTTATCGGAAAATGCGATCGTGTGTATGCTTCATCAGACTTTTGCTGGCCGAATTTCAGCCAGCTAAAGATTGAGAGCATGTTCTCAATTTTTCAGTCAGAAAAGGTTCCTATCCGAAAATGCGTTTGTGTGTATGCAATTCAGACATGCAAAAACTCACGCATGCTCAGATTCAAATATGTGATGGAAGCTATTGGCTGAACTTTTTTGCTAGTCCCGTCGTAGGTGTTGTACGCCACCGCGTTCTTGACAGTCGGAATTTGGTGTGACCGTGTGTATGCAAGGCAGCTTGAGTGAAATCCTGTCGGAAATTCCATCGGGAAAACCATCAGAGCTTTTTCCGACCAAAATTCCGATCCTGTGTACACGGCATAAAAGATCAGAGATGGGAGATAGTCTCTAATAGGACAGGCAATATCAGATGCATCTTATTTTCAGGATGAAAGTGAGGTTCTTTACTCACAATAGTTGTATATAGGACATTTAGCAATTCGATTTTAGTATACATCTTTGGGATGCCATAAAGAAATGGGATGGAAAAATCATACCATAGTAAAAAACAAAACAAAACAAACAAACAAACCAAAGAAACCAAAGAAACTGACAGTCGGCTCTGTGTAAACACAGCAGAAACAAATAGGTGGTGGTTCCTGTACATTTACCAGCAGCAGGTAATCCGATATATAGTCATTTTATATGTTTATTAACATACTGTCACAATATTATATTACGGTCAGTAAAACACAAAATTGCTAGACATCCTGTACTACCGAGGAGGAATTTAAAATAGTTGTAAAAGATCTGAAGAAAAATACAATCTTCATGTTTAGTAGATTTTTACAATTATGGCCTCTTTATTTGGTATGCAAAAGGAGTGTCAATTTTACTTGAGAAGCGAAAAAAGGCTCCGTCTCGCCTGCAATTCACAGCTAACCCATTTGCGCAATTCAGGCAAACTGACCTTGGCTACTATGTTATAGCAGTCACTAACCCATAATAGACACAGATTCTCAATGATCTTCCATGTGGCTTAGTTTATGAGGAAGCAAACTATATCACCATAAATCCCTGTTGGCTTTTCTCTGCTTCTACTCTCACAACTGATCAGTAAATAGAAGGATGGAAGGAGGGCTGCAAAAAGACAATTATACCAGATGATTCTCCATAAGGCAGAATAACAATGGCAGGGAAGGGATAGGCCTTGGGGCTATCCCTGAGATGGGAATGAGGGACACCTATTCCCAAAAGTAGGAAAAAAAAAATATTAATGGTTAAACTTGCAAGTGCTTTAATACCACTACTGTCTTTTTAAAGAGGCGTTCCGCCTGCCCTTTAAAAATCAGCAGCTACACATAGCGGGGGGGGGGGGGGGGGGGGATCAGATAAGTGGAAGTTCCATTTTTGGGTGGGACTACGCTTTAAATTTACGAATGCAGCAATTTAGAAAATGGATGAAAGATTTAGCAATGTAAAACATTTTTTTGAATAGAGAAATAGTGCATTTTATATATAACTATACATTTCAGACCAAAATTAGGGACAAATGAGGGACAGAGGGACTTTATTCCATATGGGGGACAGTCCCTGGAAACCAGGGACAGTTGTGACCTATGAAAATGCATGAAATAAGTGCATATTTCTCTGGCTCTATTTGAAAGTATAGATCTGTGTCCAGACCCGAGTTTGTAGATCCCATCCAACTGTGTCTGCTCTATATTAGCACTATACACCAATTGGCTATAAATCTATGACCACCCATCTAAAACTGAGTAAATCTCCCCCTTTTGCTGCCAAAACAGCCCTGACGCCACTAGACCTCTGAATTTATGTTGTGGTATCTGACACCAAATAATAAGTCCTGTAAGTTGTGCGGTGGGATCTCCATGGATGTGACTTTTTTTTCCAGCACAACCCAGAGATACGTGGTTGAATTGAGATTTGGAGGCCAAGTCAACACCTTCAACTCACTGTATTCCTCAAATGAGTCTCAAACCATTTTTGCAGTGTGGCAAGGCACATTATCGCTACTATCTAAAATTAAAATTTTTCATAAAGGGATTACTTGGTCAGCAATAATTATGTTTATGCAGGTGGTACATGTCAAAGTAACATCCTCATTAATGTCAGGATCAAGATTTCCAAGCAGTATATCGCCCAAAGCGTCAGATTCCCAAATTGCATCCTGGTACCATCTCTTCCCCAGGTAAGCGGTGCACACACACCCAGCCACGCACATGATTTAAAATAAATCATGATTCTCCAGACCAGGCCACCTTCTTCCATTGCTCATTGGTCCAGTTCTAACACTCACTTGCCCACTGCAGGTTCGTTTGGCTGTGGACACGGGTCAGCATAGGCACCTGACAAGTCTGCAGCTGCACAGCATACACAACAAACTGCAATGCAGTTTTTCTGCTTTCAACACCAACTTCTGGCACATATTTACTTGCTGTCTAATATATCTCAAGCCTTTCAGATGCCATTGTAACAAGATAATTATTGCTATTCACTTAATCTGTCAGTGGTCAAAGTTATAGCTGATCAGTGTATTTCCACTAAAGTATGCTATAAGCAAGTATTTGGCATTTTGCAGAGTACAGTGGGGACTGGCTGGAGCAGTATTACTTTGACGCAGTTGACTGTAATGATGTAATGATGTAGATCAGTGCAAGGTTTAATTTTAAAATGTCAGTGCAAATGCTACTGTGCCCATGTGCAGCTAACACTTCCCTTTACCTAGTAGCTGTGCGCTCACTTTGTATTCAGTAACATAAGGACACATTTCTGCTTCAGAGCTTTTTAGGCTTATATAGCCCAAAAAGGACCAAAGGGCTGAAGAGAATAGTCAAATGTGAGTTCATTCTGAAATATGAGGGGAGGGGGCAGTATAAGTTTAAAGCTGCCCATAAACATGGGAAGACTGTCATGTAACTGTCCTTTTCTTACAGAAACAGTCACTTGTGCCTGTGACAAAAGCAGCTGGTGGCCACCCACTTTAGTAGAACAACAACTGAGCAGGTAGGTAAACACGTCTTGCCAACTCATTATTTCCGTGCATACAATATGTGTATTGCAAGCAGAATCTGTCTTCCCCACTCTCCCCTCTTATTGACATATAAAGTAACAATTGGCTGAGCAGAATATTTCTGTTTATGGAGCGGTCTGCTGTCATAATTACAAAAAGGGTGATCAGATCATGCCCACACAACAAATCACCCTCCGAAGTATATCAGGAGTCCGCAGCTTCCAGGTACACCTCTAGAGAAAGCTTCGGAAGTAACCAACAACTGTGTACAATAGTAACCTTTTTTCCCCCAACTGCACTTAAATTCAAGTGTCAAATTCTATTTATAGAAGAGAATTAATTTCTTAAATTGGTAGTGTTGTTGTGCTGAAAAACTTTGCCATGAAACACAGTGCAAAATAAGTCCATCCCAGCAAGAAAAAAAAAAAAGAAAAAAGCTATCCACTGAATAATTAATATGCAGATTAAACAATCTCCAGAACACTTGCTAAATCAAGGGCAACTCCTCATTATGAGGCCTGACCCTTATATCCACAGAAATGATGTGCAACACCCATGCCATCTACTTACCTGGGATCTTTCTGGATGCTGTCAATAGATGGTGACCTTGTTGTTCCATCGTCTGCCGGGGCCCCATGTGGCATCCTGTTGTAGCTGCCTTCAGATACCCGGAACGGCATTGATCTGTATGGCTCTGCATAGGTAGCTGCAGTGTTGAGAGCATAATTATTTCTTTGGTATGCAAGTGTGTTACGCTGACTCAATGTCCTTTGAAGATTACCCGACCCTAGCAAAACAAAACACAAAATCATGCCTGCGCTCTTCAAATAGGACACCTGCTGTGATTGTTACAGGAACATAAAAATCCCACACAAAGTGGACAGTATTAAGACAAGATGGTGAAGGTGACAGTTATTCAAAAACATTTAACATTAATCTGACATGAACCGCAGCTATGCAGCCAACAGCTGCCATGACAGAGTGACAGCGGGAGAGCTGCAGGATGCAAAGGCTTACTCCAATTCATTAAGGAACATTGGATTAATCGACTAATGGAGTGAGGTCACTGTAGCATGCAGACAGACACAGCACAAGTCTTATTTGGTAAATACGAATAATGAATTCAAACTGGGAAAAGTGAAGCCATTGTCCATAGAAAACAACCAAGGGCTTAGTTTGATTGGAAAACAAAGTGACAAACAGAAGCCAACTGATTGGTATGGGAATCACAGTTTCCTTCAGTTATCATCCATCGAGTATGATCGACAGTGAAGATGTTACCTCAAGGCTCCATAATTCTATCAATGCTCACAGTTTATCAGATCCTCCCACAATGTTATGTGCATGCCTTGCACACATCAAGTATTATCTGCTAAACAGTGTTTTAAAGATAAAGAAAATACATTTACACGTTCTTCAACTACAAAACAGTGGAAAACATTTGTTTAAAGTACATTTGTCCCAAAAATGACCATACAATAAAAAAAAAAAAATACCTTGTGTAGAAGCCTCATATCAAAAGGATCAGTTAATCCATCCAGACATACTGTAAACGCAACTTTGGTTTTATGCAAATCTTGACTTTTTGTAAAAACCTGAGCTTGGCTCTGCCCCTCGCATCTCCTGGGTATACCTACAGTCCCTTGGTTTTGATAAGTGGCTTTTCTAACCTAACAGGTGCATGGTAATGGATGGGCCACATGACACTTTTACTCTACTGAACATTTTTATGTGTATTTTTATTTTTTATTTTTTTACTGAAGGTAGACTTTTCTTATGCAATATTTAATCATTTACTCCATTTTAACTACAAACCTTAGTCACAGGTTTACTTTAAAATGGAAACTATAGGCTTGAAGATTTTTTTTTTTTTTAATGGGTTTGTGATAGTAGTTGCAAGATGGTAATAATTGACCTTATCCACCTGTATCTAAGAAATAATGCATAGTTCTAGTCCGTAAAAACCACATGCAGTCTAGGATAAATGTATTTAGGGATTTTTATTGCGCTTACTTGCAGCAGACCTAAACTCTCACCTAAATCCATAATTTCCTCAACCCTTTATTATAATCAAATTAAAGATTAATGTTATTTACCTACCAGTCATTAAGGTTCCCTTTGGCTGGCAATCTTGGAAGAGTCCTGCCATGACATTATCTCAAGGGAAATCTATGTATTGTAAATGAGTTAGCTGTCAGTAAGGAGTTGAAGTGACATTTTCACAAGTAGTAAGGAGACTACCACTGCTGGACTCCTGAAGAACATGACTTGACTGTCTTGCTTAAACAGTTTTGAGTCACTGACCCAGGACAAGCATGTTGCATGTAAATGACTTAACACAGGTCAGTAGCTTCAAAAACATTACATTCAAAGCATCAGTCAGAACTAGAAGTCTCAAACCAAGCATTCAGCAATGACAGCCTACAAGATTCTCACGAAAGAATCACGTTAAAGAGGAACTTTACTCTCCCAATCAACATTGTTTATCCTATTCCTGATGCCGCTAGCATTAGTAAATACATAGGATTTATTGTTTTAAAATTTTTACATTTGTTCAGTTACTTCCTGGTTTCTTGGCTAGGCAAGTGATGCCATACATCCCAGGAGCCTTCAGGAGGGGTTTCCTCAGCTAAGCACCCTCTCCTGGATGCATTCTTGAGCTAAGGGCAGATGGATTCCAGGAAGTAAATGCTACATTAATCATCTGCCCTTACTCAAGATGGCCATGACCAGAAATGCTGGGGGGGTATTTTTCAAAGTGATTTCTCAACAAAATAAAGCAGAGAGACATGGATGGATGGAGAAGTTTGCTTTGAATATTAAAAATTAAATACTTTTCGATTTGTGGTGCTCAGATGTAGTGAAGATCCTCTTTAAGCAGAGAAATTTGTGACCTGATGAATAACTGCATGTAGAGCCATAATGGCACCTACTAGGTTTGCACAGGTTCTCTCCAATGGTGACAGTTTCTTACCACAACTAAAACACAATGAAAGATTGTATTACTTTTACAGAAAGGGAAAGAGGAACAAGGCAACCTTCTTCTGAAAATACTTGTGGTCTGTCACTGAGCAGGTAGAAACTTTCAAAAAGTGAAGTTAAAATTCATGATCTGAATTTTTTTTTAAAGCCCACGTTTACCTACAATAAACAAGATACATTACGCAAAGTGGTTGTAAAGGCAGAAGGTTTTTTTTTTATCTTAATACATTGCATGCATTAAGATAAAGACTTCTGTATGCAGCAGCCATCCTAATACTTACCTGAGCCCCATTTCTATCCAGCAATGTCCACAAGTGGCTTGCCAGTGCGTGACTCTCCCTCCTAATTGGCTGAGACACAGCAGCAGTGCCATTGGTTCCTGCTGCTGTCAATCAAAGCCAGTTGGTCAATCAGGAGAGAGAGGGGACAAGGCCGAACTGGGGCTTCGTGTCTAAATGGAAACACGGAGCTGCAGCTTGGCTCAGGCACCCCAATAGCAAGCTGCTTGCTAGGGAGTGGCCAGGAGAGCTGAAGAGGGACCCGAGAAGAGGGGAATCTGGGCTGCTCTGTGAAAAAACACTACACAGGGCAGGTATAGAAAGAAAACCCAGAGACTTTAAAACACTTTAAGCCCCATACACACGGGCAGAATGTTGGGAGACATTTGCTGGTTCAAAAAAATAACGGCTGACATTCTGCCCGTGTGTATTTTGGTCCGTCAGACAGAAGCCCGCTATTTGGCCAGCTTCTGTTGGACGTGTTTGCTGGAAAACCAGTAGTCGTCTGACTCCCGATCAGCGCTCTTAGCCAATAGCAGAGCGCTGATCGAAGTTGTTCTGGCAGGGGGCTGGTCGTCCTGTCAGAATACAACAGCTCAGCAGGGGAGATTACAGGACTAACCTTGAATGGTTATTACCGTGGCTCCGATCAAATCGGACAGTTTTTTTTCATGCAATCCAGCAGGTAAAAACTGTAGTGTGTACCCGGCTTTACTGTCATGTATGAGGTGTTCCTTGTGCTTCAGTCTTCTATTTGAATAGGAATCTTTTGTCCTCCAGTGCCCCCACCACTCCTGTAATCTTCTGGTCCAGCGCCCATTCTGCCTACCTCCTCCATTTATAGACGTCAGTACTACAGCGTATATAAATAAAACATGATCCATGAGTTGAGGGGTTGGACCATTCAATCATCTGCTCAGCCTCCATTTAAAGGTCAAGTTTAATGTATTCATTCTTGATGAGTGCCTGTGACAGCGCCTCAGTTCCAATAACCCACTCCCATACCGGAAGATGGTGGCAGCAAAGTTAGGTTGGGGTGGAGGCATCAGAAGATGGAATATTTCAACTGAACTATAAGACAGAAGCACAAAGGACACATCACACTGAAGGAAAGTAATGTGCTTATTTGTGTTTTTTTTTTATAGGTAGCCTCAGGCAGCATAATAGCTAGAACAGAGATGGATGAACCTTGGCACCCCAGATGTTTTGGAACTACATTTCCCATGATGCTCATGCACTCTGCAGTGTAGATGAGCATCATGGGAAATGTAGTTCCAAAACATCTGGGGTGCCAGGGTTCGCCATCACTGAGCTAGGGGATGAGTATTTTCAGGAGATAAGCAAGGGTTCTTTTTAGGACAGCCAAACTGTATACAAGGTTGAAATGCATATAAGTGTTTTACCAAAATAATTCTGTTCACACAATTGTATCTGCTTACTTTCTGGACTAAGAAAGAGGGTCATCACACCTTGGCATTCCGGAATCGTGTGCGATTCTGCCCACAGCTCCACAATCCCAGGACATGTTTGCAGTGCTATTACTTATAATGGCACCCCAATCATGGTACCATTTTGCTGCAATAAATCACTCTGCAATCGCAAACACGCAACACTGGCGCCCAAAAGAAGCTCCTGCTCCTTTTTGAGCAACAAGCTTCACATATTCACTTGCCCCGATTGCAGCACGATCCAAAAGGCAGTAAAATCACACCTCAATTGGGGTGCCATTAGAAGTAATGGCATCGCCAACACATCCTGCATTTTGTCGCGATTTTGGAATGCCCAGGTGTGAACAGAGCCTAATTGCTGCAAGTTCCCCAAAACAATACCAGAAAACAGGTTTGTTAACTATATTAGTGCTTTATTAGCACAGAGTCTACAAGTACTCACTCATATTCAGATTTCAGCTTTGCATACGATTGTGGAAATAGGAAATTAAAAACGGAACTCCAGTCAAAAATTTAAATACAGAGTCGAAAAATACATATCTACAACTTTACTTTCTCAAAGATTTTCAAGTTCATTCAATCTTATACTTGTCAGAAAAACTGCTAATTTGTTTGTGAGCTTACTGCTTGGTGAATACAAGTATTGCTATTTTTTCACTGTCCACTGAGAAAGCTGGAAACAGGAGACATAGAAAGCTGCAATGCTGAACCACAAAGATTAACTGCTTAATCAAGAACCGTGAATGTCACCTGTCTAGTGCTGCAGTGCGGAAAATGAGTGTAAAGCAGAAGACTGGCTGTACAGAACTACAAATCTTTGGCTGGTAAAACAGTAAATATATAGAATGTATTAAGGAAGAGATCCCATGAGTAATTACAAATTAAAGTAGAACTCTAGTCAAACTTTTTTCATATTGGCTAGAGTAAGGGAGTGTTATAATCCCTGACGTTTTATTATTTTATTTTTATGCCATCTGTGTCCCATGGGGTTGATTTATCTCCACCTCCTGTCCCATTGCCAAAACAGGAAGTGAGAGGAACTCCCTGCAAATGAAGGCAATCCCTTTGTGCTCCTCAGGTTACCAGAACTAGTGTCATCATTTGAAGATCTCCCATCTATTACTGTTTTTGGGACAACCCAAAATTTGGGATTTTCTTTTACTTTTGATAAAAACTGTAAAATAGCCAGGGTGAATCTCCCCTACTGGGGGCACGGACAGCAATAAAAAAAAAATGGTGTTCTAATCCTACTTCACTCTGTCCAAAGTAAAAATAAAAAAAATAAAACGAAATTGCCTTCATACCTTAAATTCTGGTCTATAGTTTTATGTTAAAATATCCAAACGTTGAAATGCTAATTAACTGTAATAAATCGTATTTATATTTCTCTGATTACTGCCCAAACCGCTCCTCCCCTGTCAGAAGCCCAATTTATGGGTGTTCCTATTGCTGCCAACAGTCCTCTGAATGCGCTCCACTGAGAAATAGAGGTGAGGAATGACATGCCACCTATCCCTGCATTATTATTGATTGCACATTGCTACTGTAGAGCCAAGACAGAGCTCACTTGTTTTTACCCCTTTTCTGCGAGTGTACTTACATGATTCAACCATCTGCCAAGGTGAGCATTTTATATTTAAATGGAGTTTGAAACTAATGTGAGTCACTGTATGCACATACATTGGATATTCAAAGAAGAATAGGTTATAATCACAAATGATAGTGAGGGAACTGGACAATGGGGGAATTTATCAAAACTCTAGAAGACAAAATCTGGAGCAGCTGTGCATGGCAACCAATCAGTTTCTATCTTTAGCATGCTCATTTAAAAATGAAAGATAGAAACTGACTGCCACGCATGACTGCTCTAGATTCCGTTTGCTCCCAGAAACATAGAAAAGCAACGTCAGAAAAAGAGACGCGGCCCATGGAGTTTTTTTATATTTATTTATACATGTTTTTGTATTTTTTTTTTTGTTACCTTTTGAGTATACATCTGGTTGTCCCAAGCACGTTTGAAGCCATTTATGGTTGAATGACTCACTACCTCTGCTGGATGTCTATTCCAAGCCTTCAGTAACAGTAACATACTTTCTAAGACCACCTGTTATTTTTAGGTCTGTTCTTGATCTTGGTTTCATATTGAAAATTCTGCCCTCATACGATTTTTACAGGAGAAAAAGCATATTAACCACTTGCCGAGCGGCACTTTGATGGATACCTCGGTAACAGCAGCAGCTGCTGCCACAACCGAGTTATTCATCTTTGGAGCCGGAGGTTCTGTTTACGATAATGGTGGTCTCTGCAACGGATTTGCCGCAAGATCACCATTATCGGCAGCGGGAGAGGGGCCACCCCCCTTCCCACTGCTCCCCCGCGCCCTCTACCGCTTACCGGAGCCATGAGCACCAGTGGAGGCGATTGAGACCTGCCCGTGTCTGGGTATGGATAAGCGTGAGGCCAAGATGGTCCCCCCATGTCCATACCATAGCAGGGAGGAACCGACGTAAAAACGTCACTTCCGCCCATACGTCTTAAAGGGTAATTTTTCAGTTATTTTTTCAAATGACAATTTTTTTTTTTTTGCATTTAAGTCCAAATATGAGATCTGAGGACTTTTTGACCCCAGATCTCATATTTGAGAGGACCTGCCATGCTTTTTTTCTATTACAAGGGATGTTTACATGAGTAGCACCTGCATGGAAACTGGACAAACCACACGTGAGGTATCGCCGTGATCATTAGCGAGAGAGAGCAATAATTCTAGCCCTAGACCTCCTCTGTAACTCAAAACATGCAACCTGTAGATTTTTTTTAAATGTTGCCTATGGAGATTTTTAAGGGTAAAAGTTTGACGCCATTCCACAAGCGGGCGCAATTTTGAAACGTGACATGTTGGGTATCAATTTACTTGGCATAACATTATCTTTCACAATATAAAAAAAAAATGGGCTAAGTTTACCGTTGTCTTATTTTTTTTTTATTTAAAAAAAGTGCATTTTTTCCAAACAAAAAAAGTGTGCTTGTAAGACCGCTGCGCAAATTCAGTGTGCCCAAAAGTATTGCAATGACCGCCATTTTATTCTCTAGGGTGTTAGAAAAAAAAATATATAATGTTTGGGGTTCTAAGTAATTTTCTAGCAAAAAAAAAAAACACCACGTGTTTTTAACTTGTAAACACTGAGTCTGAAAAAGACGCCTGGTCTTCAAGTGGTTAAAAGGCAAACATTCACTACATCACTCACACAGGGGATGCAAAAGGTAATTGTACATAAAGAAAAAAGATTTTTATTCTATAGCTACTTTCAGCTCTCATTACTGAATGTAGCGACTAAGGCACAAATGATACAGTTTAGTGAATTAAGCCTATTTTGTAGTGAAAATAAATTATATTTAATATTCTAGGATAAAGGTAAAATGTAGTGTTAAAATTCTGAAGTCAGTTTAAAGTAAATCTGTAACTTCATAAAAGCTATAAAAAAAGTTTAATTGGATAAAATCCAGAAAAGGCACCCAGTAATACTAGCTGCTATTTTCTTTATGCCTACCCCAAGAGCACTTAAGGTTTTCTTCTTCTAGTGATCCCTCTAACCCCCTATTTGTAATTTGGGCAAATCCATTACAATAGGAGGAAGAGCTTGACTTGGCCATTTGAACATGAAATGTGTACATCAGTGTGCTGCAGGTTTTAGGGCTCTCATTGTGTTCATGAAACTTTTAAAGTGAACTTGCAACAAGCCACCCCTGGCCTCCCTAGCTGAGGCACATTGCATTAGAGAACCCTTTTAAAATGAATAAAATGCAATGGACCTCAGGGCACAAAAATGTAGTGCAGGTTTCTTCATTCTGCAGTGAAGCACATCACAAATTGCACATTGCAGTATGGTGTAATATAGGCATTATGTGGAGCTGTGCTGGGGTTATATTTAAAATAAATAGTACAGCAATGCAGGCATGGTGTGTTACTGCACGTTATCACAATGTGTGTGTGGTGAAGAAGCCTTAACAGCTCACAAGCACCTGTTTGTTTACATTAAAAGGCCGCCGAACCCTCACCGACAAAAAAAATGACAGCTTTGAGGAGGAGTTTCTCCACAGTGCTTAAAGCCACAGTTAACAGCTAGTTTTAAAGTGCTTTATTTTCTTTATCAAAAAATGTAAATGTTAATTTCATAACAGGTACACTTTAAAATTCTTCAAGCAGCAGTTTATAAGCGTTTGCAAAATTACAGGTTTACTAGAAGCCTTCAAAGCTCAGAATGCATCATACACAGAAGTGCTAATGACCTGGAACAGGCAATCATTAAAAAACGCGAAGTGGAAGGGTAAGACAGTAATAAGTTAAGCATTTACCCTTTTTCACAACAGCATGTTATGATAGCACCATAGCCAGTGCTGACAGGCACATTACACCAGCACACCTAATGGATGTTTAATAGGGAAGGTTATTTGCATGAGGTCAGTGAGGCTAATGGGAGGCCTGTCTCTGACAAGACACAAGATAGACCGGGCTGCATACACAAGCCATTTATAGAGTTCAGGCACACAGAATGGTCAAGGATCAGAACACAGAAGAGCAGACAAGTCTTTATTTTTTAATGGGCACGTCAGACTGGAGCAACTTTGCTATAACTCTGCCTTTTATTAAAAGAGAGCTGTTCAAGGGCTTTTATTTCACAATTTATATTGCGTAGTAAAACCTAAAAGCGACCTAAACCTTAATATGAAGCTCACAGCTACAAATATGCAGAAGAAAGAGCTGCAAGGAACTATACGAATTAATGGTTGAAGACTCCGGATCATAACTGAATACTAATTGTGGCTGGGGTCTATCAAATGTAGTAAAGGCATGACAGAGGAGTTAATTTTTAAATGCCCTGCAAAAAAATCCACTGGAATTTAATTGGTTGCCAAAGGTAGCACCTACATTTTTTTTCCCTCCAGCTTTTAGATATTAGTATGTGTTAACATTCCAATGCCAACTGTAGATAGCTGTAGACATAACCCTACGATTAAGGGACACATTTTGTAGATCCTCATTGGATGCAAAAGATATTTGAAAAGTCTGAATAAACGTGGAAAGTCCCTGTTGCTAGACCATTCACCTGAACAAAACCTACCCATAACATTATATGTGTATTGAAGATATTTTATGCATGTTATTTACCTGTAAATGCCTTCCTGAGATTGCACCAAGGTGTCAACATCTTGGATGTGTTGTCAGCAACCCCAGCAGACTTCTAACTGTCACTCAAAAGATACTCGGGTAGTGAGAGACCAGTGCCTGGTAAATGTTTTTTTCAAATTTGCAAAACTTTCCATGCCCCAACATGGCTGTGAGCGATAGGTAGATCACAATCAACATGTTTGTAACCCCCAATTCTAAACCTTCTATACACACTCTATAATAATAATAATAATAAAAAAAAAAAAAAAAATAAAAAAAAAATAAAAAAAAAAAGGTACCATAAGAAGCTATAGGGCTACACCAAAAAAAAAAAAACACCCCACAGAATTGCAGCTGTATCCCACAATTGATTCCACTAGATTTTTGTTAGGGGTGTCTAAAGGGGGGCTGAATACAAATGCACGCTACACATTTTTATTTATTTGTAAAAAAAAATTGCAAATCATTTATCATTTTTCTTCTACTTCACAATTATGTGCCACTTTGTGTTGGTCTATCACATAAAATCCCAATAAAATAAATTTACGTTTTTGGTTGTAACATGACAAAATGTGGAAACTTTCAATTAGTATGAATAATTTTTCAAGGCACTGTACAATATGTGAAGTGGGGACCTTTAGTTTGTAAGCTACTTTAGGGCAGCCACCGATTCTGCATAAAATTGTCAGCGCTATATAATTACCTGTAATAAATACATTTAATAAAAATAAGTTTCCCTGGACTAGGTATGCATCGCTCAAACCACAGTGGCAAGGAGATTTGTCTCTGAACCCCTCTTTCATGGATTCTCTGTGCTCCTGGTACACTCATAAAATAGATAAAACATTCAGACCCTTGATGGCAGCAATGTGTTAGCATTACTGAAAGATCAGCTGTGGAGAGATCACTGGAGGAGGATGTGCAATATCGCATAAGCTACTGACCTCTGTTATAAAATATCATGTACAACTATCCATACTGCCATGTTTGCAGGGAGCATTACTGACACATTGTCAGATATAAACACATTATTTTGTTTGTAACAATTTATATTACCGCTACTGGAATCTAGTACCACTTGGTCTGTGTATGTACAGTGCATATAAAATGTTTGCACTTGTAAAAATGTCAGGTTTTGAGATGTAAAAAAATCAGACCAAGATAAATCGCTTCCAATTGATCCAGCTTGCCAAAACTTACCTGAGGAAGCCAAAATTGATTTGGGAGAATGTGCTGTGGACAGACAAAACAAAATTGCAGCTTTTTGGTAAAGCACATCATTCTATTATTTTCGGAAAAAGAAATGAGGCCTTTAAAGTAAAGAACAGTCCCTACATTCAAACATGGTGGAGTTTCACTGATGTTTGGGGGGTTGCTTTGCTGCTTCAAGCAGTGGATGTCTTTACAGTGCATGGTATTATGAAATCTGAAGACTAGCAAAGAATTCTGGAGAGCCTAGTGTCAGAAAGTTCGGTCTTCATCAGAGGACATGAGTCTTAAAGAAGGACAATGACCCAAAGCACATGTCGAAAAGCACCCAGAAATGGTTTAAGACAAAGCACTGGAGAGTACTGAACTGGCCAACAGTGAGTCCAGATCTAAATCCCATAGAGCACCTGTGGAGTGATTTAAAAACAGCAGTTTGGAAAAGGAACCCTTCCAATCTGAGAGACCTGGAGCAGTTGGCGGAAAAAGTTATCTGTAGTTCCAGTAGAGGTCTAAAACTCCATTGAGGGTTACAGGAAGTGATTGATTTCAGTTGTTTTTTTCCAAGGGGTGCGCTACCAAAAATTAAATCGAGGATGCCAATAATTTTGTCCAGTCCAGTTTTGGAGTTTTGCATGGAATGTGTCAGATTTGGCTTTTTGGTAAATAAGACCTGTAGTTTTCTCATTCACAGATCCCTACGAATGAATGATGCAACTCTGTGGGTGGAGTCTGAAGCAGTGTCGCCAATATTAACTATGAAAAACCCCCACATGTGGGAAGCAAGCGATTAGGAAAATGTTACACCCTAAAAATAACAATCAGGGGAGCAGTCAACAGTCAATGTCTTGCACTAATTGATTAAAAAGTGTTAGCTGGAGATCGGCTTTAACCACTTCCCATTCGATGTTCATATATAAATGTACAGATAGGAAGTGGTTAATACCAGAATAATCCTGTACCATTTTTTCAGCCAGTGATCTGCTGTCACGTAAAGTTATCTGGGCGGTGGCTCCCCGGCTCTCCTGTTACTCTGGAGAGCACAGGACGTTGGTAAGCAGTCAGGTCAGCTGCCCAAAGAAGAGATGGTAGAACATCTGTTCCCCCATTTCCTCTGTGACAAATGATCCCGAAAGCGATGAGGATTTTGTCTCTTCTGGTTTTAGAGACATCATTTCCTCACTGGTGGGGAAGGGGAGACATCATGACCTATGATGTCTTAATAAAGACCACCTGTCACCTGCCCAAAACTATCACAAGGGGGCTTGTTCACCCGACTGTGAAAAAAGTTAAATTGAAAAAAGTGTAAAAAAAAAAAAAATTGAGATAAAAAAAAAAATCTTTAAAAGTACACCCACGCATACACACAAATGCGCACATAGGTTCAGCACAAATGTGTAAACAGTGATTTACACATGTAAGGCATCGCCACAAACGTTGACATGAGCAATTATTATTATAGGGCCATATTTCAACATGTCATTACTTTAATTCATAATTTTGATATACAAGTGACTAAATTTTGTAAAAAAAAAAAAAAAAAAAACACTATAGCCAATAAAATCAAATGTTTTCATACATTTAGGTCAAAATGTATTCTGCTACATGTCTTTGGTAAAAGACCTGTACTGCCAGAACAGTACAAATACCCCCAAATTACCCTTTTATGGAACATTAGTAATGGCATTTTGAGCTTTTTTTTTTTTTAAGTCTTGTCATAATTTTTGGGGAAAATAAAGACATTAAATATAATTTGTGGTTTTTGTTTCCACATTTTGTTTACAGTGATCATATAAATGTAACCCTTTATATTTTACATCCCATCATCAGAGTAGTTCAGTGTCACCACAGTAACATTGCACTACTCTGAGTGGAAGATGGATGCAGCCAAATACAGGACCATTCTGGATGAAAACCTGTTGGAGTCTGCAAAAGACCTGAAACTGGGACAGAGATTTATCTTCCAACAAGACAATGATCCCAAACATACAGCAAAATCTACAAAGGAATGGTTCACAAATAAACGTATCCAGGTGTTAGAAAGGCCAAGTCAAAGTCCAGACCTGAATCCAATCGAGAATCTGTGGAAAGAGCTGAAAACTGCTGTTCACAAACGCTCTCCATCCAACCTCACTAAGCTCGAGCTGTTTTGCAAGGAAGAATGGGCAAGAATTTCAGTCTCTCGATGTGCAAAACTAATACAGACATACCCCAAGCGACTTGCAGCTGTAATCGCAGCAAAAGGTGGCTCTACAAAGTATTAACGCAAAGGGGCCGAATAATTTTGCACGCCCCACTTTTCATTTTTTTATTAGTTAAAAAAGTTTCAAAAATCCGATAGATTTCGTTCCACTTCACAATTGTGTCCCACTTGTTGGTGATTCTTCACAAAAAATTAAAATTTTATATCTTTACGTTTGAAGCCTGAAATGTGGCAAAAGGTTGAAAAGTTCAAGGGGGCCGAATACTTTCGCAAAGCACTGTATGTTGCACTACTGGCAGAATCAAAAGATGAAATAAAGAGAAAAAAGCAGTGTAATGTGCAAGAACTGGTAACCCCTAAAATAATTATTTTTTTCTTGAGTTTAGATACACTTTAAGAGTAGTACTCCCATTAAGCGATTAGGGGTAGAGGTTAATTTAAGGCGGGGTCACACCTATGGTACTTTTGCTTTTTATTATTTATTTTATCTTGCTTTTTAATTTTTTGCCCAATACGTTTAATATTTGTGCATGATCATTATCTTTTTAGGTTTTCAGCCAACTTTTTGAAACTCTGTATATTGTATTAGACAGAAAGAACATGGTTAATCACAGCCATCAGTCTGAAGTGGGGCTTCAAGAACTAGAATGTTCTTCAGCAGAGTTACCTTTTTTGGTTGTTGGAGGAAAGGGGGAAAAAAAACAAAAAAGGGAGCTAAACTTGCAAATTGGAGAGGACCATACAAACTCCATTACCAAAGCACACTGCCAAAGGTTAAAACGCAACCCCAGCACTAAAAGAACTTTAATTATAGTCTTTCAAAGGACTTTTTGAAATACACCTGTCAGCTGCAAACAAATGCTCCTCAAATTTCTCCTTTTGATTGGGACTGCAGTGTTTTGCCAATCATTTCATGCAACCTCCCTGTACATGTGACTGCAGAATCAGAAAGGTTCTTAAAATAACTGCTTTCTGAAATGACAGAACTGTGCATGTGTTCCAAGGTATTAAGCAAAGGATTTTAAAGAGTGGTTTGACTTGGGCATTTTGGCACAGAGTCCCTTATATGCATCCTCATGACATGTATATAGTCTATTTATTTACTAGGATATAGTAGGGAAGGATTAAAACCCAGCAGTCTATTTTCTGCAGGGAGACTTAGAAGATGAATCTACCTCGGGGACAAAGGCAGCAATAAAAAACTTGATATACTAGAGACGGCATAAAAAGCTTAGGAGAACTGAAGGCAAAAAAAACACAACTTTTTTTTCATCATTTTTGGATAGAACAAGAGAGTTATAACGCGTGTCATTTTTCTTGCCATCTGTGTTCAATTGTGGAGATTTCCCTTTAATCTTGTCACCATGTTCACCAGGAACATTTCCCCTTATTAATGTCCTGGGGACAATCCAAAATTTTAGGTTTTCTTTTACTTTCAGCGATAATGGTAAACAGGACAATTAGAGAGAGTGAATCATAATGGGGGGAAAGACAGTGACACAAATATGACAGGGTTTCTAATACCTCTACACATCACCAGAAATAAAAAAATAAAAAAAGTTTTGCCTTTAGTATATCATAACAATTTAGAAATCTATACTAGCTTTGTTCAGAATTACAAATCCTGAATGATGACCTTGAAAATAAAAACAGCTATCTAAATCTACCTCATTTTATAGCAATAAAATAAATGTCAGGAGTTCAAATCATTTCCTAAAAAAAATGTAGCAAATAAAAAATAAAATAAAAAATATGCACACTTAAAGAGAGGCCATCACCTTGCCCAGTCAGGGCTCTGGATACCAACAACCATCCATTGTCTAGTTTCTCATAAAAATGATTGGAAATCAGTGAGAGGAATCATGCAATGTCTGTGCAGCTCCTATTAGCGCAAGGGGAAATTTTTTTTTCTTTTTGGACATAGATGTGCTTTACTTCAGATCTTGTTTAGGAGTTACCTTAAACCATATGATTTTTTTAATGTTTCCATGTGTTTAACATCCTCAAAAATCACATGAACAGTGTGTTATATTAAGTATTTACATGTAAATAATGCTTAGCAGAAGTCTTCATTAAATTGCTAAAGCAACAGACTAGTTGATTTACATTAGCAATGCTGAAGCGGAAAATTCCCAGGTCACACAAACTTTTGTGCTGCAGAACATTCTGCCAGAGTTTTATGTACAGCGGCTTGTCAACACTGTATTATTTTCATGTCCATCAAACCATTAGCCTAAATCATTTTCCACAGGGCTCTCATTTAATCAGTGCTGCTTGATTTACTGGTCCTTTGGTAATTGTTTGATACAAAAGGTCCTGTACAAATGACTATTGTGTGGTGTAACACGGTCACATCTCATGTATATAGCGCATTCATCATCCTGCTGCTAACTCCTGAGCTTCCATCACTGTCGTAGGCTGCAGACATACGGCTTTACTGTGTCCAAAACAAACTGGTAAGCAATGATTAATTGGGATACCTCTGCGTCAGTTCACAAGGAATCATAGAACCACTTATAAACAAAAACTAGACCACTTCAATCAAAAACAAGCTCAGCCTTTTATCTCAGCTTGCATAATCCCATCCTATACCTTTCAGATATGCTTTATTACAAGATTACGACCTACTGCAAAGTTCCTCGTCCTTTTGAATATAGTTTTTCTCTGAGCGTTTGTTCACACCAGGTGCATGGAGCTATGATCAATGCAGGCTTAATGCAAACAATTGTTTTCTATGTGCCCTGTTCACACCCTAAAAGGTCCATTGCACATTATGTGCCTAAAAAATGACAGGACCTCTGGCAGAAAAAAGCAGCAAAAAAAGATTAGCATAATAGCTTGCATTGTATTTAGGCGGGTTTTTGTGCGTTTGCCTTTATAAGCTCATTTATCACTATAATAAATTTATATTTGAAAATGCCTTAATGCTGTGTTTATGCATCACTTTTTTTTCTGCCTGAAACCTCCTCTCAAAATCGTGCTTTTTTTTTCAGCCTGTAAAAGCTCCTCTTCAATATGGATGTAAACATCCAAATGTGCACGGGCACAAAGGCTAACACAGAGTTGCTTCTACATTGCTAGAAGAAAAAGCATATGCTTGTACAAGGAGCATTTTTTTGCCCAGTGTGCTTGAGACCTAAAAAGGGTGTTGGTGTGCATTGCATAAAAATTCAGTATGTTTGTATTTTTAAACAAAGATACACAACATGTAGCAACTCACCGCAATCTTTGTAAGTATTGGTCGTTAGCTTTCAATAAAATGAACCAAAAAAGTAAATGATGTGCTGTTAAAACGCACAGCAGCATGTATGTATTTTACACCACATAACGTGAGCTCTCTGGTGTGAATGTGCCCCTACTGAAAGTTATTGGATAAGATCTGTAATACTAAAGAAGTGAAGAATGAGAAGAGTTTGGCAAGATAAGAGCCTACAACTATATTGGTGACATTTGTAGGACCTTTTAACAGGACCATAAAACACATTGGCGTTGATTTACAAAAATTGGAGGGTGCAAAATGTGGTGCAGTTCTGCATAGAAACCAATCAGCTTCCTTTTTTTTTTTTTTGTAAAAGCTTAATTCAACAAGCTGAAGTTAGAAGCTTTTACGAACCCAGAACAAAAATGCAGCAATGAAATCAGAATCGCTCATCTGCATACTTGTTCAGGGTCATTGTAATGAAGCTATAGGACCAGCGTGGCCATCTAGCATCTTGTATTTTTATGAGGAGCACAACAGTAGTCAGACCTGTAGATTTCAGCACTGGTGGATCTGACATTTTCTATAAGAATTAGCACCTACCTTTCAATACTGACAACTCCAGTTGAGAAGCATGTTGCTGAAGAAGTCCGTGCAGTGTTATGGATTAAGGTAAGGTAGGTTTTTGTCAAAGACTTTATTAATAGTTAAGGGCTATGATCAAGTTAGCGCTAATGGTTAATTTTAGGAGTTGTAAGGTCTGTTTTACGGTTAGGGGCAGTATAGTAGAACACTGTACTTTTGTTCAATACAGAAAACGAACACGCTGGACTTTGCATCCCAAATTAACAATGACAGTTCACATATTTCTTTTATGACAGGTTTGATATTAAATTAAATATTTGCATTTAACCTTACCCTTTCGAGAGGCTCTAATTTTTAATCCATTCATGTTATGAACCTAACTGTCTAATTGGTTATTTTATCATTTAATTAATGAAGTGTCCCAAATCAGAACCTATTCAAATACAAGCATTTCCAGAATCCAGATAACCCTTGATGAAGGTTTTGTTATGTTTAAGTCCCATCATGTTTAAAGCCAACTCTATGAAACAATACTGTAGATTGGCCTTGATGGCATCATGACAGTAAACTATTCATGCCCTAAAGAACAACATTATCCAAAGGAGTTAGATCCTGGTACTCGGGGTAAGGTTTAGTTAAAATGAATGATTTGACTTATATAGTTGGTGGTTTTGCCCAACTCTACATTCTATATGTAATATATGACAATATATAATTACCCTTTCATCAGCCAAGCATAGAACTCAGTTATACAACCATACTAAATGAATAAGTCATATGGAGGACAATCAATTCCTATTATAACATCATTTTGTCACTACTGTTTTCTTTTATGGCAAAAATCATCCGCCAGAATTTTGAAAATTAATCCTACTTGTGCTTAATATTCCAGTGAGCTCCCATACAAAATATAACTCAAGGGATCTAGTTGCCTGAAAAATTAGGTGTGGGGTTTCTGAGATCGCCAGGAAGCTCAATGCTTCAAAAAACTAGTATGAAATTGTTATATTTTCCTAGAAGCCATTTATTCAATCAGATAGATTTAATATTAGAGAGACTCTAAAGCACCGTACACACAGGTCAAATGTTGTGAGACATCAGCCGGTTCAATAAAAAAACATCCGACATTAGGCTCATGTGTATAGTTGTGCTCAAAAGTGTGCATAACCAGGCAGAAATTGTGAAATTTTGGCATTAATATTGAAAATATGACTGATCATGCCGCATGAAGCCATTATCACATAATTTTTTGGATCCTTTTTAAATCATAACAGAAACCACCCATATGGCCCTGATAAAAAGTTTACATACCCTGGAATGTTCGGCCTTGGTACAGACACAGAAGGTGGAACACATCTTAAAAGTGTCAATTAAAAGTTTATTTCCCACATTTGTGGCTTTTTAAATCACAATTGGTGTCTGTGTCTAAATAGCCAATGAGTTTGTTAGCTCTCACATGGCTGCACTTAAGTAGGCTAGACACTGATCCATGACGAGGTAGAAAAGACAAGTCAAAAGATCTGCGTAACAAGGTAAAGAAACTTTACAAAGATGGAAAAGGATTTAAAAAGATATCCAAAGCTTATGCCAGTCAGTACTCTCTTAATCACTTAATATGAAGTGGAAAATTTGGGGATCTTTTGATACCAAGCAAAGGTCAGGTAGATCAAGAAAGATTTCAGCCACAACTGCCACAGGAACGGTTTGGGATACAAAGAAAAACACACAGGTAAACTCAGGAGAAATACAGGCTGCTCTGGAAAAAGATGGTGTGGTTTCTATTAAGGAGCACAATATGATGATACTTGAACAAAAAAGAGCCGCATGGTCAAGTTGCCAGAAAAAAGCCTTTACTGTACAAGTTCCATAAAAAAGGTTATTGCTTTCAGTATGCCCAACACCTTGACATGCCTCATTGGCATGTTTGTGGCATTGGTGCAGTAAAGGCTTCCTTCTGGCAGCTCAACCATGCAGTTCTTTTTGTTCAAGTATCATTGAATTGTGCTCCTTAAAAACAACCACACCATCTTTTTGGAGAGCAGCCCATATTTTTCCTGCGGTGACGTGTGGGTTTTTCTTCGTATCCAGAGCAATTCTTCCGCCGGGTGGCTGCAATCTTTCTTTGCATACCTGACCTTGTCTTGGTATCAAAAGAACCCCTAATGTTCCATTTAAGTGATTAAACAGTACTGACTTGCATATTCAAGGCTTTGGATATCTTTTTCTGTCTTTGTAAAGTTTCATTACTTTGTTACGCAGGTCTTTTGACTGTTCTTTTCCTACCTCCTCATGGCTCAGTGTAGCCTGCTTAGTGCATCCACGTGAGAGCTAACAAACGCATTGACTATTTATACACAGACACGAATTGTGATTTAAAAAGCCACAAATGTGGAAAAAATAACCTTTAATTGCCATTTAACCTGTGTGTGCCACCTTCTGTGTCTGTACCTAAGCCGTTCCAGGGTATGTAAACTTTTTATCTGTGTTATTTGGGTGATTTCTGTTATGATTTAAAAAAAAGATTTAAAAAAACTGATAAGAAATGGCTTCATGTGATTGCTATCCTTAAACAAAAGACAGCTTTTTGGCATGATGAGTCAGATTTTCAATATTAATGCCAAAATTTCACAATTTCTGCCCAGGTATGAAAACTTTTGAGCATGACTGTATAGTAGTTGGTCCAACAGAAACTGATCGGAGTTTTCCGGCGGGGGAAATCGCTGTACTAACATCAGATGGTTAGTACATCATCTCTGATCGAAGATGTCAGTTTTTTTCGTTCAACCCGTTGGGTTGAATAAAAGAAAAACTATTGGTGTGTACCAGGCTTTAAGGTACATTTTAAGATAAAGTTCTTACCAGGTGTGCCTGCATAAACTTGCGTGCAAGACCGAAAAGAGACTGTGCATGTCAGTGAAAAGATCTTTGAGCTGTCTAATCTTGCCATCTCATGTCCTTAAAATTAGGGCATTGGTCAGAAGCTGATAAAATAGCAGTCTATATTTGAGATAAATTCTTACTGTAAATTGTACTAAAAAAAAGAAAAGGTTTTCAGGAACAGACAACCTAAGCAGAATACACACCTGAGCCAGTGCGGTAAATTGCAGTCTGGGAACCTTGCCGCAGCTCAATTGTTCCATGGTTTGCATTGCGATAGACTGGACTGTAATATGTCCTACCCTCATATATTGGAGTAATCTGTAAGTCAGGGGATACAGCTGAACGCAGGTCCTGGCCCAACTGGCTATGCTGACTTGCATAAGAGCTTCTCAAGCCTGAAAAAAACACAATTACAAAGCATTAATATATTCCAGATTCTCCTCAGGGTGTTTAATCTTATCCCTCCCTTAGTTCATTGGTAGAACGAGTGAGTACCAAAAGTGCTGTTAACAGACACCACCAATCATTTTTTGGTAGGCATCTGTAAGCTCAGACACCATCTCATGGTAACTTCAATGTCAATAATCCCTGCCAGTTTTAGGACATAATAAAAGGTGTCATACCCCTATACTGTAGCTAGACCACCCAATGGTTTATTCCATATTATGGTATGTTCATTTTGGGGGGGGGCAGGGGTCTGACACTATCACTTGGCTGAATTGTCTTTAGCAGTTGGATAGACCTATACATTTGGGTGAAGGCATCTCACCACCGGACTCCCACAAATACAAGGGCCCGGCATAAATCCAGTTGCCAACAATCACACTTGAATAAATCAAATTTTTTTTTTTATGTAATCGCAGTTCAAATGGTTTTACTGCTTTTGTGCTTTCTAAGCGCTTGCAAAGCTGCTGTTTAGTTACACTGAAAGGGGAATAGCAACTGCAAAAGCTTTGGAAGATTTCATGCACTTTTTTTTGTGAGAGCGAATCAACTAAGGCAGCCCATAGATGATTTGGTGGTTGAAGGAAAAGACTCGATTCCCCCATCCACACAATCAAGGTGGATGGGGAATCCTCCCCGCCTTTTGTATTCTGACAGCAAGGAGAGTTGCCCATCGCCAGAACTCACTTATCAGTGCTGCCGGCTATAGTTGGTTGTGCTGATCGAGCAGAAATTTTCCAAAAGGGTGGTTGCACAGAAGTCAATCAGTAAATCAACTCCCCTCAAGCACTACATGAATTGAAATTTGCCCAGTCACCGCTGAATAGGTCAGATTTTAAGGACATGGACAGATCTCGAAAAGTTTTGATTAATTTATAGGCAGGCTGGTAGCACTGAGCACTCAGTACAACCAGCCTTTCGGGTTTTTATTGTTCAGTCACTGCTGGCGGTTATACCTGCCAGGAGTGATCATTGTATTCTGATGGCCAGGAAACCTCCTGCTTTGAGAGAACCTCCCATCAACTCTCACTTTGTTAATAGTGGAATTAAGCAATTTTCTTTCAACTCGTAGTTGAAGGAAAGAAAATTGCATAAGGCTTACCTAAAAGGAGGTCTCCTCAAGGCAAATTAGCCAGTCACAGCTGTTAAAGAATCGGAAGACGGTCTTGTCTACATTTCTATCGCAGACGTTTCGGGAAACAAGGCTCATCAATGGAGGGTGCTGTAGCAATTACCAGCTGGATACTGGATTTAACATCAGGAAAATGTACATATTTCGCCAGCACACCAAGGATCAATTACGGTCCAATGGTTTTTATTGCAGAGAGATCACATCACAAAGGCAACTGCACTTGTCTTTGTGATGTGATCTCTCTGCAATAAAAACCATTGGACGGTAGAGCTGCACAATTAATCATCAAGAATTGTTATCGCAATCTTGACTAAAGTGTTTCACAATTCTTTCTAAGCAAAGAATTCTCTCTGCTCTTCTGAAGCCACAGCCCTCAAAAGGAAGGAAGAGAAAAACTGGGCAGTCTGCAATATTTTATGTCATACTGTATTTGCACAGCGGCCTTTCAAATGCAATTTTTTGGGAAAAGAATTACTTTAATATAAAAAAAACAAAAAAAAAAAACAAACACACTAACCAGTAAAGTTGGCCCTTTTTTTGTATAATGTGAAAAATTTTACCTCACGAGAATCTAAAGAGAATCATGATCTTTTATTCTAAGCAAAAAAAATCATGATTCTCATTTTGGCCAGAATCATGCAGCTCTATTGGACAGTAATTGAAGATCCTTGGCGTGCTGGTGAATATATACACTTTCAAGAATCGGAGGAGTTACCCGACTTATAAGCGAATGTGGAAACCCCCTGGATACAAATTATTTACACAAAATTATCATAAGCTTAAGTTGCCATTATACCAACTCCCATATGCCTGCCTCCTCTGGATAGCCTGCCCTCTGTCTAGAAAAGTGGTCCTCAACCCTTTCCTCAGGACCCACTAACAGGCCAGGTTTTATGTATTACCTTGGGGAGATGCAGACTAGAATACTGCAATCACTGCGCAGCAAATGATATCACCTGGCCTGTTACTGGGCCCTGAGGACAGGGTTGATGACCACTGGTCTAGAAGGTCTAAGGATTCAAAATGAATGTTTTCTCTGAGTCAACCCTAGAAACTGCCATTATAATAAGCATTCCCCTACCACATCAATCCCAAGCTTTGTTAAGTACCAATTAAAGTGTGCTCTCACTTCAGGAATCAGTGATATACTGGTATAGGTTTTTGGATAGACTTAGATACTACTAAGCAAAAAAACAAATGAATTAACCTGTAGCAATGTTTTCTAATGACAATGTATAAAACTGTGTAGTACAGATCTATGATCTGGAGGAAAACAGCTTATATCATGTTTTCCAAAAATTAAGTAGTAAAAATACCACTTGGTATTCTATGTATGTGGAAAAGTAAACAAATTAAATAAAAAAAAAAAAAAAAGTAGGATGAGATAAATAACTAATCGGGGAATCTCCAGAGCAGCAAGGCTTATTTACTTCTGTTGTGTCAGATGTGACATGATGACTGTTTCTCCAGGCTTACCCTTTGGCATAAAAGCAGCATAAACTCTATTCTGCTTCAAGTACAATTTCAAACAAGTCAAATCAATACGTCAACTGCTAATACTGCTCAATTAACACCGCAATTGTGCTTAAAGATGAACATTCATGATTAAAAAAAAAAAAAAAAAAGGATTAGCCAATGTATTTTGGAAGAAAATGCCAATTTATTTCATACACCTCTGCCTCTCCCTACAGTGCACTTCCATCTCTCCACTTGGAACTGGAGCTTTGCTCTTACATCTTAGCCTCCTTTCTGCATCTATACAGAATATGTGTGCAGAGAACAGACTGACCTCTCCTATCAGTGTGCCTGGAATCGGTTTGGTGGATACATCTCCCTCCCCTGCATTATTACAAGTAGTGGTGCTTACATAAACATAAAATGGAGCAGCGCTTGCCCAATATGTGAGACCTATATCAATGTAAAGTGCAATACCAATACATATGTCACTCAGATAAATATAATGAACAATTCAAGGATATACAAATCAGTTTCTTATTCAAAAAAGTGCAAATACACTCAATAGTGCTCAATAAGTTCCAAAACACATATACGTAGTCCAGTACTAGTAGTAAACGACTGGGGCTTCATTGCTCTGCTCCAACAAGCAATCTTCAAGGTGCTACCACCATACAGTATTCAGACGTGGCACTCACCGATAGGTGTTAACCCCATGTAGCCAGGAGTCAGTGCTATTATGGAGTTGTTTCCCTCTAGTGTTGGCCTGGACCCCATATGCTCATTTCCTTAAGGTAGAGCACCGAGCAGAGCAAAACACTGTGGGATGTGTAATCCAGTGTGCTGTGGTTTTACTTCTAGAAGGACTGGTTTGAACTACAACAGCCACCTGGGAGAGAAGAACAGACTGCTGGGAGAGGATATAAAAAGGCTTGTCTAGGCCTAGATTGTTCTCTTGGGACCCTGGCCTGGATCTGCAAGCAGGAACTCTGTGTGCGCTGCTGCAGCTGAGTCATGTCCTATGCAAGAAAGAATCCTCAACTGGATATTCAGAGGGGCATCTGTGGACAGCATCGCCTCCCTATCTGGCGGCAGCCTGGAGGTCGCTCCTGCTACATCTACGCTACCTGTACAACAGATACGGGTGAGTCACGACACGGTGCGGCCCCTGAGCCAGGACCCTGAAGGAGATCCTGAAAAGCAACCATCTTCATCACCATCTGCATCCTCAGTTACACTATCGGTGAGCAGGCACCTGCCCATTTAATCACAAAGACACCGTATAAAGACACCACTGCTTTGTTCACATCGCTGCCATCTGTAGTTGCACAGGATAAAATACCTATTAACCAAGCAGTCACAGTGATTACTTTGTACTCAACTTACACAGGAAGACTCTGCATCCTTTTGTGGCTAACATAACAGCTAAATTGTTCTGCTCCAACCAGGATTGCTTCATTTACAGTTAAGTGCTAGCTGAAGACCTGCAGACTCCATCTTTACTGTGGAGTTACCTTTAAACCCCTTTTCTTCCCTTCTCAGTCTTAACCAGAGACTGTTCATTGTTTATCTTAAAGGGTTTCTTTCAGCTATCTGGGACTCTGGTTAAAGGAGCCAGTCATTCTGCAGAATCAATAGTTACTAAATGTCACTTTACTTTCTGTGCATTCAAGGCCAGACAGCATTATACGATGACCTATGTTGAAGTGATACTAAAGTCTTTTTTTTTTGTTAAAAATAATAAACATGCTATACTTACTTGGTCTGTGTCATGGTTTTGCACAGAGCAGCCTGGATCCTCCTCTTCTCTGGTATCTCTTCGGTGCTCCTGACTCCTCCCTCCTGTTTCGTGCCCCCACTGCAAACGGCTTGCTATGGAGGCACCCAAGCCGAACCACAGCTCAGTTTCCATTCAGACACGGAGCTGTGGCCGGGCCCCCACCCCCTCCCTCTCCTCTTTGACAGCAGCGGGAGGCAATGGTGCCACGCTTCTGTGTCAGCCAATGAGCAGGGAGAGTCCTGAACAGCCGAGTCTCTCGTGCAACATTTCTGGATCTAGATGGACTTCAGGTAAGTATTAGGGGGGCTGCTGCACACAGAAGGTTTTTTATCTTAATGTATAGAATACATTAAGATTAAAAAGTGTCTGTCTTTACAACCACTTTAAGGTTATTTACAGATCAAGTAGTGTTCTTTGATACATGAAAACCGCTTCAAATGTCCTGAAGTGGAGAAATTCACAAAATTTGTAGATAGACGCTTTCATGTCTACTTTGCATCAATAAACCAAAAAAGGAAAGCCATTTTTTAAATATTGGATTCCATATTATTGGTGGTTTAACGCTGTTCATAGAACACTGGTGGGGTATATTTAAAGTCCTAGTCTATGTATTCGTTTGGCCCTTCACTTACAAAAGTCAAATAGCACTCAGGATATTTTTCAATACCTCAGTAGGTCTACTGCTTCTTGCTGGTATACTCATATTCAATTATAAGACATAAACCAGAGAGGCCATCATAGCGCAACGCATTTGTTTATTAAAAATGCACACATAAGTATAGAGCCTTGCCTGGAACCTAGAATGACCTGCCGACAATTTCCCCTAGGAGCGCCACTGCTCTGTGCCGCTATGGAGCCAGCGTGCCCTTCAAATGGCAGAAGTGACAGGGTAACAGACGTATTTTTTATTACTATTTTTCTGCATTTTTAAATATGACACAGATTTCTTTATTCATTCATTTTTTTATATTGTTTGAGCGACGTATGTATTGGTATTGTACGGTAGAGCTTTAGCACTTTATATTAACCACTTAAGGACCGCCGTATTGCCATTGTACGTCATCACAATGGCACAGGCAGGCACAAGCACGTAGATGTACGTGCCTGTCTTCCAGCGGGTGGGGGGTCCGATCGGACCCCCTCCCGCTGGATACGGCGGTCCGTTTCCCTCGAGGAGCGATCCGTGATGAGGGGACGGCCGTTGGTTTCTGGCCACCCCCTCTGGATCGCTCCTGACCAATGACGAACTTCCTCCCACTGTGTATTGTTTACACAGGAAGGAGGAAGTGATGTCATTCTCCTCGGGGCGGTCTTTTTGACCGGACTACGAGGAGAAGACTAAAAGTAAGTGCACCAAAACACTACACTGACACATAGGTACACAAACCCCCCCCGATCGCCCCCCCTCCCCCCCCAGTCACAGTGTCACTGATTGCATTGATCATTTCTTTACTGATCAATGCATTCAGTGTCAGTTGTAACAGTTAAAACTGTCAGGGCAGTTAGTGTTAGGTCCAGGGTAACCCCCTATCACCCCCAATAAAGATTTAACCCCCTGATTGCCCCTAGAGTTAACCCTTTCACCCCCTTTTGCCAGTGTCACTAAGCGATAATTTTTCTGATCGCTGCATCAGTGTCGCTACTGTCGCTAGGTAGCTAGTTATTTTTTTAGGTTCACCGCCAGGTATTTATAGCGCTAGGTACCCCGATATACTACCCAATAATGGTTTTAACCCCCTGATTGCCCCTAGTTAACCCTTTCACCCCCTTTTGCCACTGTCACTAAGCGATCATTTTTCTGATCGCTGCATTAGTGTTGCTAGTGTCGCTAGGTAGCTAGTTTTTTTTTTAGGTTCACCGCCAGGTTTTTATAGCGCTAGGTTCCCCCGATATACTACCCAATAATGGTTTTAACCCCCTGATTGCCCCTAGTTAACCCTTTCACCCCCTTTTGCCAGTGTCACTAAGCGATCGTTTTTCTGATCGCTGCATTAGTGTCACTAGTGTCGTTAGGTAGCTAGTTATTTTTTTAGGTTCACCGCCAGGTTTTTATAGCGTTAGGTACCCCCATATACTACCCAATAATGGTTTTAACCCCCTGATTGCCCCTAGTTAACCCTTTCACCAGCGATCACAGTATAAGTGTCACTGGTGACGCTGGTTAGCCAGTTAGTTATTTAGGTTCCCCGTCAGGTTTTTATATAGTGCCAGGGACCCCCATATACTACCTAATAAAAATGTGAACCCCCTGATTGCCCCTAGTTAACCCTTTCACCACTGATCACCGTATAAGTGTTACGGGTGACTCTGGTTAGTTTGCTTTTTATAGCATCGGGGCACCCACCATTTATTACCCAATAAAGGTTTAACCCCCTGATCACCCGGCGGGTGATAATTAGGTTTTAGGGTCAGGGTCTGCGTCGCCCCAGGCAGCGCTAGGTTAGTGCCAGTACCGCTAACACCCACACGCAAAGCATAAACCTCCTGTAGTGGTATAGAATCTGAACAGATCAATATCCGATCTGATCAGATCTATACTAGCGTCCCCAGCAGTTCAGGGTTCCAAAAAAACGCATTGTTAGCGGGATCAGCCCAGATACCTGCTAGCACCTGCGTTTTGCCCCTCTGCCCAACCCACCCAAGTGCAGTACCGATCGATCACTGTCACTTACAAAACACTAAACACATAACTGCAGCGATCGCAGAGTCAGGCCTGATCCCTGCGATCGCTAACAGTTTTTTTGGTAGCATTTTATATTTAAATCCGGAAGGCAGTGCTTGGTTTTTGGGGGCCCGTACGTGGCTAGGCTCCCAAAAAGTCCCCCACATGTGGTATCCCCGTACTCAGGAGAAGCAGCAGAATTTATTTTGGGGTGTAATTTGACTTATGCCCATAGCATGTGTGAGCAATATATCATTTAGTGACAACTTTGTGCAAAAAAAAAAAGAAGTTTGTAATATTCCCGCAACTTGTGGCAAAATATAAAATATTCCATGGACTCAACATGCCTCTCAGTAAATAGCTTGGGGTGTCTACTTTCCAAAATGGGGTCATTTTGGAGGGTTTTGTGCTATTTTGGCATTTTATGGCCTTCGAAACTGTGATGGGTAGTGAGGAGTCAAATGAAAAATTTGCACCCTTAGAAATCCTGAAGGTGGTGATTGGGTTTCGGGGTGCCGTGCGCGACTAGACTCCCAAAAAGTCCCACATGTGGTATCCCCATACTCGGGAGAAGTAGCGGAATATATTTTGAGTTGCAATTCCACATATAACCATGGCATGTGTGAGCAATATATCATTTTGTGACAACTTTTTGTAAAAAAAAAATCTTTTTAAATTTTTTGTCATTATTCAATCCCTTGGGACAAAAAAAAAAAATATTCAATGGTCTCAACATGGCCCTCAGCAAATAGCTTGGGGTGTCTACTTTCCAAAATGGGGTAATTTGGGGGGGGTTTTGTGCCATCTTGGCATTTTATGGCCTTCAAAACTGTGATAGGTAGTGAGGAGTAAAATAAAAAATGTATGCCCTTAGAAATCCTGAAGGCGGTGCTTGGATTTCGGGGTCCCGTACGTGGCTAGGCTCCCAAAAAGTCCCACAAATGTGGTATCCCTGTACTCAGGAGAAGCAGCAGAATGTATTTTGGGGTGTCATTTCACATATGCCCATAGCATGTGTGAGCAATATATCATTTAGTGACAACTTTGTGCAAAAAAAAAAAAGTTTGTAATATTCCCGCAACTTGTGGCAAAATATAAAATATTCCATGGGCTCAACATGCCTCTCAGCAAATAGCTTGGGGTGTCTACTTTCCAAAATGGGGTCATTTTGGGGGGTTTTGTGCTATTTTGGCATTTTATGGCCTTCGAAACTGTGATAGGTAGTGAGGAGTCAAATCCAAAATTTGCACCCTTAGAAAACCTGAAGGTGGTGATTGGTTTTCGGGGTGCCGTGCGCGACTAGACTCCCAAAAAGTCCCACACATGTGGTATCCCCATACTCGGGAGAAGTAGCGGAATATATTTTGGAGTGCAATTCCACATATAACCATGGCATGTGTGAGCAATATATCATTTAGTGACAACTTTTTGTAAAATTATTTTTTTTTTTGTCATTATTCAATCCCTTAGGACAAAAAAAATAAATATTCAATGGGCTCAACATACCCATCAGCAATTTCCTTGGGGTGTCTACTTTCCAAAATGGGGTCATTTGGGGGGGGGGGGGTTTGTACTGCCCTGCCATTTTAGCACCTCAAGAAATGAGATAGGCAGTCATAAATTAAAAGCTGTGTAAATTCCAGAAAATGTACTCTAGGTTGTAGACGCTATAACTTTTGCGCAAACCAAAAAATATACGCTTATTGACATTTTTTTTACTAAAGACATGTGGCTGAATAAATTTTGCCCTCAATGTATGACTAAAATTTACTTTATTCGATTTTTCTTATAACAAAAAGAAGAAAATATATTTTTTTTTCCAAATTTTTGCTTTTTCCATTTATATCGCAAATAATAAAAATCGCAGAGGCAATCAAATACCATCAAAAGAAAGCTCTATTTGTGGGAAGAAAAGGACGCAAATTTCGTTTGGGTACAATATTGCATGACCGCGCAATTACCAGTTAAAGCAGCGCAGTGCGAAATTGGAAAAAGACCTCTGGTCCTTAAGGTGTTTATTGGTCCGGGGCTGTAGTGGTTAATATACAGTAGGTCGCACATATTTGGAACACGCAGCTCAATTTCTTGTTTATATAGTTGCATCTGGGTATAATATATACATAGTTGGGAGCAGCAGCTACCCCCAATACTTTTGCCTGGGGTGGAAGGGGGAGCTTTAGCTGGACTAGCTGATTTAGATTAAAGCCAAATGCCAACTCACACTGCAATTACACAGTTACAGTAACACTTCCCCCTCCCCCTTTAAGGCTAAAGGGTTTATATAAATAAAAAGCCCCCCTGTCATTTGTAAATGGTTTGTCATAACACTAACTGCTACAAATGCAGAACAGCTTGATCTGTTAAAAAAAACAACAACTCACTAGCTGAATTGCCATGTGAAAGTAAAGAAAGCCTAAAAAAGAAAACTGGTATAGTCATTACATCTTAAGAATTAGCAAGTAAACATTTAGGTTTATTACAACAAAGTCAAAAATTCAATTCGGCAGATCTTCATTGGAGTTCTGTTGAATTTACTGCCACCAGGTTCCATATACACTATATTGCCAAAAGTATTGGGACATTTCCGTCTTCGTCTGTGGGGTTCAATATTGCGTTGGCCCACCCATGCAGCTGTAACAGCTTCATCTCTTCTGGGAAAGTTGTCCACAAGGTTTGAGCGTGTGTCTATGGGAAGGTTTGACTATTCTTCCAAAAGAGCATTTGTGAGGTCAGGTACTAATGTGGATGAGAAGGCCTGGCTCATAGTCTCTGCTCCAGTTCATCCCAAAGGTTTCCTATCGTGTTCAGGTCAGGACTATGTTGCAGGCCAGTCAAGTTCCTCCACCCCAAATTCGCTCATCCATGTCTTTAAGGACCTTGCTTTGTGCACAGTCATGTTGGAACAGGAAGGGGCCATCCCAAAACTGTTACCACAAAGTTGGGAACATGAAATTGTCCAAAATATCTTGATATGCCGACGCCTTAACAGTTCCCTTCACTGGGTGAAGCCCAATCCCTGAAAAACCACCACACACCATAATCACCCCTCTACCAAATTATTTGAGGGGTGGCCCTATACTTTTGGCAATAATGTGGATGAGCGAGTGTGGGGTGGAGGAACTTGACTAGCCTGCACAGAGTCCTGACCTCAACCCGATAGAACACCTCTGGGATGAATTAGAATGGAGATTGCGAGTCTTCTTGTCTAACATCAGTGTCTGACCTCACAAATGTGCTTCAGGCAGAATGGTCAAAAGTTCCTACAGACACTCCTAAATCTTGTGGAGAGCCTTCCCAGAAGAGTTTAAGCTGTAAAGGGTGAGCCAACTCAATACTGAACTCTAAAGATTAACACTGGGATGACATTAAAGTTCATGTGCGTTTAAAGGCAGGTGTCACAATACTTTTGGCAATATAGTGTATATCACAAGTGGGGAGGGTAGATCTGCTTTCAGTATCCATGTGGTTTAACGTTCTGTTTCTCTGGCTGAGTTATCACCAATAGGGATGAGCCCGATGTTCGAGTCGAACTTAAGTTTGACGCGAACATCGGGTATCTGCCTGTTCGCCGAATAGTGAACAATTTGGGGTGTTCGCGGCAAATTCGAAAAACCGTGGAACACCCTTTAAAAGTCTATGGGAGAAATCAAAAGTGCTCATTTTAAAGGCTTATATGCATGATGTTGTCATAAAAAGTGTCTGGGGAACTGGGTTCTGCTCCAGGGGACATGTATCAATGCAAAATTTAAAGGAATATTTCACTTTTGTTGTTTCACTTTAAGCATTATTAAAATCACTGATCACGAAAAAAAATGGGGGTTTTTAAAACTTTTTTTTTGCATTGATACATGTTCCCTGGGGAAGGATCCAGGTCCCCAAACAATTTATGGCAATAACTTGCATATAAGCCTTTAAAATTAGCACTTTTGATTTTTCATGTTCATGTCCAATAGACTTTAACGGTGTTCAAAACTAATTTTTTGCCTGTTTGCATGTTCGGTGGGTGAGCTATTCAGCTCATCTCTAATCATCAATTATATGTGCATGGAGTCTGCATTTCACCCCGGTGCTTGCATTGGTTTCCTCCTGATACTTTGTTTCTTCCCACAATCCAAAAGGCAAACTGATGGGATTATTGGTTCCTGTTTAATTTGGCCCCAGTATGTACGAATGTGAGATAGGGACCTTAGATTGATAGATTCTTGAGGGCAGAGACTGATGTGAATTTAAAGTATGTAAAGTCCTACATTGATTGTCAGTACTATCTAAACACCATTTATTATTAAAGTAGAATAGGTTAGAGCAGGGATATGCAATTAGCGGAACTCCAGCTGTTGCAAAACTACAAGTCCCATCATGCCTCTCTCTCTGGGTGTCATGCTTGTGGCTCTCAGAGTCTTGCTATGCCTTACGGGACTTGTAGTTCTGCAACAGCTGGAGGTCCGCTAATTGCATATCCCTGGGTTAGAGTATCCCCGCGCTACCATAAAGGGCATAAATTATCACTAAGGGTAGGTTGCAGCAGATCACCGACAGAGGTATATACCCTACCCCCAAAAATAGTATGTGAAAATCAAATAAATGGTGTTGCGCTACCTTCAAAGGTTAAACTAAAGTGCCTAGTGCATAAGTGTATATTGAGAATAGTGCTAAACAGCAAGCTAGCAGAGATCTCTGCTAGCTTGCTGTTTAGCACTATTCTCAATACACACTTATGCACTAGGCACTTTAGTTTAGTTTAACCTTTGAAGATAGCGCAACACCATTTATTTGATTTTCACACACCGTTTATTATTAAACTCTCAAGGCAAGTTTGGATTATGTGGGTTTGAGAAACTTTAGTTAAAAACAGAATCCAGGTAATGTTTTTATAATTTGTACAAATTCTGCCTTTGCAAAGCTGTGGTAGCAGTACAGATAATAATGGTAAAAGGTTCTTGTTTTAAACGCATGGTTGTGTTTTGAATGGAAAAAAAAAAAAGAGCTGGTCTCCACTGCCATTACAAATGAAAGGCCTGCATTCTTTTAAGCATTGTTGTGTCAACCATCCATGAGTTGGGAAGTTTTTAGGGGGCTAAGCAGTTTGCATTTCACTTTAACCACTTCAGCCCCGGACCAATAAACAGCCTAAGGACCAGAGGTCTTTTTACAATTTCGCACTGCACTGCTTTAACTGGTAATTGCGCGGTCATGCAATGCTGTAGCCAAACGAAATTTGCGTCCTTTTCTTCCCACAAATGGAGCTTTCTTTTAATGGTATTTGATTGCCTCTGCGATTTTTATTTTTTGCGATATAAATGGAAAAAGACCGAAAATTTTGAGAAAAAATTATTTTCTTTTTTTGTTATAAGAAAAATCGAATAAACTCAATTTTAGTCATACATTTAGGGCAAAATTTATTCAGTCACATGTCTTTAGTAAAAAAAATGTCAATAAGCGTATATTTATTGGTTTGCCCAAAAGTTATAGCGTCTACAAACTATAAAAACCTGGCGGTGAACCTAAAAAAATAACTAGCTACCTAGCGACACTAATGCAGCGATCAGAAAAATGATCGCTTAGTGACACTGGCAAAAGGGGGTGAAAGGGTTAACTAGGGGCAATCAGGGGGTTAAAACTATTATTGGGTAGTATATCGGGGTACCTAGCGCTATAAAAACCTGCCTGTGAACCTAAAAAAATAACTAGCTACCTAGCGACATCAGTGACACTAATGCAGCGATAAGAAAAATAATTGCTTAGTGACACTGGCAAAAGGGGGTGAAAGGGTTAACTCTAGGGGCAATCAGGGGGTTAAACCTTTATTGGGGGGTGATAGGGGGCTACCCTGCACCTAACACTAACTGCCCTGACAGTTTTTACTTTTACAACTGGCACTGAATGCAGTGATCAGTAAATAAATGATCAATGCAATCAGTGACACTGTGACTGGGGGGGGGGTTTGTGTACCTATGTGTACCTATGTGTTAGTGTAGTGTTGGTGCACACTTACTTTCTGTCTTCTCCTCGTAGTCCGGTCAAAAAGACCGCCCCGAGGAGAATGATATCACTTCCTCCTTCCTGTGTATACAATACACAGTGGGAGGAAGCTTCTCATTGGCCAGGAGCGATCGAGAGGGGGTGGCCAGAAACCAACGGCCATCCCCTCATCACGGATCGCTCCTGCAGCGAACCGGACCGCGGTATCCAGCGGGAGGGGGTCCGATTGGACCCCCCACCCGCTGGAAGGCAGGCACGTACATGTACGTGCTTGTGCCTGCCTGTGCCATTGTAATGACATACATTGGCAATACGGCGGTCCTTAAGTGGTTAAACATGCTAAATCTATACCTTATATGGCTCCTGCCTTTCAAGAAACTGTTTCAGCATTATTACCATGCACATGTGGTTCTTACATTTAAACACCTATTCCTGGCCAACGTAGAGCAAATTATTTCCTCAAGTGAAAATACTATTCATCTAAAAGCAATTACGTGAAAAAATAGAAAGCAGAAATTGGGCAATTTGTTATTGATAATTGCTGTTCCCACCTGGCATGATTTTTCTGATCTGAATTTCAGGATAATTGTTTCATCTAGGACAAGATGCTATGATTTGAAAGTACTGTACATTTTCGCCCGAGGCACAATACTGGAAGGTCGTATAGAATGCAGAATGACATTTTAAAGGGAAGGCGCAGAATCCTAATCATCACATTTCTTTACTGTAAGGCTACATTCACACAAGTCTCCTGCGTTTCGGTTTATTTTAACACAGGAGAAATGATCTGGGAAGTATGAACAAACTTTGAGCTTCATAGTTGAAGATCTTCCAAGATTTTACCTACATTTACACTTAGATGGGTTCAGAGTATGTAATCTGGCCCTGACATACACAATTCTATTTTCTCTACACACAGCTAAACTGAATGCACATAACCACAGGTAAACACAAAGGATGATATACTAAAATTGGAGAGTTCAAAATCTGGTGCAAACTTTGCATAGAATTCAATCAGCATCCAACTTCAGCTTGTTCAACTAAAGTGTCACTAAACCCAGAACCCTGCATTCGTTATATTTGGTCTCACGCAGTACACAAAACATGGAAATGCAATTTTTTTTAGTAAAAAAGAAAAGAAAAAAAAAATGCTAAATACCTTTTTTCATCAGCAGTATATAGCAGTCTTGTGACTTCTATCAGTGTCTAGTTAAAGATTGTAGCTCTTACTCTCCTTTGACTGTCCTATGAGGCTGCATTACCCCTGATTTGTTTCATATCTCTATCACCTAATGCAAGTCACTTCACTGGGTATATGGAAGGGTTTACAACTAATAAGCTGGATGTCCACCTCAACAAATTTCAACTGAGCAATCAAAGGAGCAGAGGGTGTGCCATGCCTGCCTGGGCACACCCTAATCACCATGTGCAATCCCGATACCACCTACTGCCCGGGCTTCCCCGTGTTGGTACCCCAGCATCGCAGTGCTGATGGTCTCCCTCCTTTCCCTGTAGGTACTGCTGAGGATATTTCAGGATGGAGAGTGGGGGAAGGGGCTAGTAAATATGTAATTTACCAGCACCTTCCTTTTCTATATGAACACAGTGAACACACTCACTGTGTTCACTCATAACTGAAGCATAGCTTACTATGATTCAGTTTGTAAATGAACTCAGATGAAGCTGCGTTTGAGCTTTGGGGTGCGCACCCTAATGCAATAAGCTGCACACACCTATGGGAGCAGGTATTCAAACTGTGGCAACAAAGACTCCTCCATCCAAGCTGTTTAGCATGGATGAAGAAATCTTACTGTACACAATTTCTCTTGTTTAGCCCTGTGAAATCTATGCTTGTATGGTTAGCCTTAACTGACAGTTCAGTTTTTTAATCAGCAATAAGAATAGGAAGATCAAAACATGCATAAACCTATACATAGGAAATTGCATAATACATACAGGAACAAAGAGACCTCACCAGATATTGTTCACATTAAAGCAGACCCTGTACTATCAAGCATGGTCATCTTTTTTGTTTTTTTGTTTTTATATATAGGGTGGTGGTAAAAAAACAAAGTCATACAAAATTGAGATAAACCTGTGGGGGAATGTTAACGTAAGGGATGCCAATGTTTTTCACGGAGATTGCGGCCATTACCGAGTACCCCAATTCTCACAAGCAGGTGCTGCAGCATGACACAATCGTGTCTTCTTGTGAGATTTGGGGTATTCTGCATTCTCAGATATCTCGCCAGAAAGGATGGTGAAATCACCCATGCCTAGGTACCAAAGGAGGAATCTTGGGTAAGTCTCAATTTATTCCCACACAGGCCTTTTCTTTTTTTTTCTTCATTTTAACGCTACACCAATTGGATTTTTCTGACAGCTCAGACAAGCTTTATAAATCCTGGACTTTGAAGAGATGTAGAGAAGAGAACACAGGTACAAAAGCAGAACTTAAAAAAAAATATTATCTCTCTCTCTCATTTTATAATATATATATATATATATATATATATATATATATATATATATATATATATATATATATATATATATATATATCGAGAGATAGATATCTATCCATCTCATACACACACACACACACATATATACAGTGGCTATAAAAAGTCTAAACACCCCTGTTAATATGTCAGGTTTCTGTGATGTAAAAAAAAAGATTTTGTCATTTCAGAATTTTTCCACCTTTAATGTAACCTATAAACTATACAATTCAATTGAAGAACAAACGGAAATCTTTTAGGGGGGGGGGGGGGGGAGGTAAAAATTAAAAACTAAAATAATGGGGTTGCATAAGTGTGCATACCCTTATAATAGGATGTAGCTGTGTTCAGAATTAAGCAATCACATTCAAACTCATGTTAAATAGGAGTCGGCACACACCTGCCATCATTTAAAGTGCCTCTGATAAACCCCAAATAAAGTTCAGCTGTTCTAGTAGGTCTTTCCTGGCATTTTCTTAGTCGCATCAAAGGGATCTCATTGTTCAAAGGTATCAGTCAGGAGAAGGGTACAAAATTTCCAAAGCATTAGATGTACCATGGAACACAGTGAAGACACTCATCAAGGGGAGAAAACATGGCACAACAGTGACATTACCAAGAACTGGACGTCCCTCCAAAATTGATGAAAAGACAAGAAGGAAACTGGGGAAAACAAGGCTGCCAAGAGGCCTACAGCGACATTAAAGGAGCTGCAGGAATATATGGCAAGTACTGGCTGGGTGGTATATGTGACAACAATCTCCCATATTCATCATATGTCTGGGCTATGGGGTAGAGTGGCAAGACGGAAGCCTTTTCTTACGAAGAAAATCATTCAAGCCTGGCTAAAATTTGCAAAAGGACATCTGAAATCTCCCAAAAGCATGTGGGAAAATGTGTTATGGTCTGATGAAGCCAAGGTTGAACTTTTTGGCCATAATTCCAAAAGATATGTTTGGTGCAAAAACAACACTGCACATCAAGAGGGCTGTGCACAAGAGATGCCCCCACATTCTGATTTGGAGGGTTTTTCCAGAGTGGGCAAATATTGCCAAGTCAAAATGTGCCATGTAATAGTGCAAGAGTGCTGTAATAAAATCAAAAGGGGTTGCAATGTATTAGTTTAAGGGTGTGCACACTTATATAACTAACTATATTTTATTTTTAATATCCTCCACCTAAAAGATTTCAGTTTGTTGTTCAACTGACTGTCTCATTTTTACAACACTGGGGGCAGCACAGTGGTGTAGTGGGTAGCACTTTCGTCTAGCAGTAAGAAGGGTTGCTGGTTCGAATTCCAACCATGACACTAACTGCCTGGAGTTTGCATGTTCTCCCTGTGCCTGGGTGTGTTTCCTCCGGGCACTCCGGCTTCCTCCCACACTCCACAGACATGCTGGTAGGTTAATTGGATTCGGTCTAAATTGGCCCTAGTCTGTATGAATGAGAGTTAGGGACCTTCGAGTGTAAGCTCCTTGAGGGTAGGGGGACTGATGTGAATGTACAATTTGACGGCGCTATACAAGTACCTGAAAAAAATAATCACAGAAACCTGACATTTTAACAGGGGTGTGCAGACTTTTCATATCCACTGTGTGTATGTATGTGTATAATATATATATATATATATATTTTATTTGACATTTTTTCACCTTCTCCCCTGTGATGTAGTCTGAAGACTCGCACACAAGTTTCATCAACTCCTAAGTTGGGAGATGCACATTCAACCTACTTCACGTGGGCCAAGGGTGGCATGGGGAGGTCATGTCACCCAGGGGATAACAGCATAATCATGAATACAATATTATTTTAACCACTTCCCGACCGGTGCACGCCAATGTACGTCGGCAGAATAGCACGGGCAGGCATATTGGCGTACAGGTACGTCCAATTTTAAATGGCGCCCTGCCATTGCGAGGGCACCGGCGGGACCCCGTGAGTCCGGGTGCGGGTCCCGCAGACTCGATCGCTGCGGGCATACCCGCGATCGTCTCACGGGGTGGCTAAACTGGGAGATGCCGTTGTAAACAGCATCTCCCCGTTATGCCTAGCAACAAGTGACGCTGATCTCTGCGCCATGTGATTGGAGCAGAGATCAGTGTAAACTAAATGAAAGCCCAGCCCCCAACAGTTAGTAACACCCCTAGGAACACTTAACCACTACACTGCCACCCACTGGTTAACCCCTTCATTGCCAGTGTCATTTACACAGGAATCACTGCATTTGTATAGCAGTGATTGCTGTATAAATGACAATGGTCCCAAAAATGTGTCAAAAATGTCCGATATGTCTGCCATGTTGCAGTCACAATAAAATTCGCTGATCGCCGCCATTACTAGTAAAAAAATAATAATAAAAATGTCATAAAACTATCCCCTATTTTGTAAATGCTACAACTTTTGCGCAAACCAATCAATCGCTTATTGCGATTATTTTTACCAAAAATATGTAGAATACGTATCAGCCTAAACTGAGGGAAAAAAATGTTTTTTTATATAATTTTTGGGGGATATTTATTATAACAAAAAGTAAAAAATAATTAGTTCTATTTTTGTTTATAGCGCAAAAAAATTAAAACTGCAGGGGTGATCAAATACCACCAAAAGAAAGCTCTATTTGTGGGGAAAAAAATTAAAAAATACGTCAATTTTGTTTGGGAGCCATGTCGCATGACCGTGCAATTGTCAGTTAAAGTGACGCAGTGCCGAATCGCAAAAAAGTGGTCTGGTCTTTGGCCAGCAAAATGGTCCGGGGCTGAAGTGGTAAACACACTCTAAAACTACAGAAAACAATAGAATGAATTGCCATTCTTATATAGAAAATATTGCTACTACTATGTTAAAGTAAAACAAGCCCAATCAATGTATCTTGATTAAACTGTATAGTCGGATACAGATACTTTTATTGCTCATAGGAGTGCAGTTGCTTGTCACATGATTCACTGTAACTCTACCTTTTATGCTGCAAATTATGCCATCTACAGTGAGTTTAGAAGCAGTGCTTAAACCATGGAACACAGTGGCCAAAGTTTTTTGGCGTTTCAGTATCAGCTTTAGGTATTTAGCTGATTGGGAAACTAGCTGCCTAATATAAATGCCAGGATAAAAATTAGAGCCTCTCATCAGGTAGGTTGTGTCCCTTAAACAGATTTCAGATGCAGTGCCTTATATATTTTCTTGCACTAACCTGTAAGGCTGTCTGGCCGTGAGGGTACCATTCTTTCGTAGATATCATATGACTGATATTGGTCGATTTCATGCAGGTTCCTCTGCAAAGTTCCTATATGCTGTGGTACCGCTGTCATTCCTGGACGTTTTGGAGAAGATGATGATCCCACAGGAGCTTGGGACAATGAGCCCACTCTGTTCTGTGTATCTGATGTTAGTGGAGAGCCGACTCTGACAGAAGTGCCCAAGGTTTGGTAAGATGAGGACATGCTAGAGGGGTTTGAGTTTTGCCGCGTAGTGACTGACCCAATCCTTCGTACACCTGTTGGGGAGTTGGCCCTGCGCACTGTGTAGGGGGAACCAGCTCTCTGAGAAGGCAACGTTGTTGAAGTGTAGGTATTGGCGGTGGGAAGTGGCCTTGAATCTGTAACAGGTGGGGAGCCATAACCACTTCCAAGAGAAGTTCTCAGTGAGCCTCTAGATGGAGATACTCCAGACCCAATAACATAAGAAGGTGACTGTGACCTTGAAGGAACAGAACTAACTCTCCGAACCGCTCGATTGGCTGCCATTGCATTTGAGGGCTTTAAGAAAAACAGCATAAAAACGAAAAACATAAAAATGCAGAAACAAACCAGCATAAACTATTTAGAATTATGTTTTATACTTCAGTACAGTTCTCAAGCTATGCTTGTGTTGTGGGATATTGTCTCACAGAGCTACTAATTAGCTCTGCTTTGATTGACTACTTTGCTCCTGATCTTCAGAGGTCTGTTCATCTCATGATTCTCTGTTCTTGCAATTGAATGTCAGTATATAACCATAAAGTATAAACTGTGTGGTTAAGAGCTAAATTAAGCCTTTGAGGTTTAGCATATGGCCCACAAACAACTTGCGAAAACTCTGAGCCAATATTGCTTCCCGTTTCATTTTGCTCTAGAAATAAAACAGATACTTTTTTATTTTTTTATATAAATCTGGAGAACGGGTAGTGGCAAATGCACTAGCAAATCTAGATTGGCTTGACTAAAAAAAAAATATATCCGCTCTCCAACTAACACTTTTTTTTATATTTTGGACAGAGTGGAGACAGATTAGAACACCCAATAGTATTTTACTGCTGTCCGTGTCCCCATTAGGGAGATTCACCCTCTGTTTCGTTTACCATTATCATTGAAAGTGAAGGAAAATACAAAATTTTGGGATGTTCTCAGAAAAGTAAAACTAAGAAATCTTCCAATGGGGACACTAGTTATGGTGATCTGGGGCCCTCAAGACAGTCCCATAAAAATTTGCTGTAATTTTCACAGACTTTCTGTTTTGGCTATGGGACAGTAAGTGAAGGCAAATCTCTGCACACAGATGGCAAAAGTAAAAAAAAAGAAAAAATCTGACGGGTTGGCCAAAATGAAAAAAAAAAAAAGTTCTGTCTAATTCTAGTTTAAAAGTGGTTGTAAACCCTTACAAACCACTTTGACCTACAGGTAAGCCTAGATTAAGGCTTATCTGTAAGTCCAAGAAATATCTACTAAACCTACACGGTTTAGGAGATATTTACAAAAAAAAAGACAGGCACTGCAGTCTACGGCGCATGTGCTGTAGACAGCGGCGTGCAGGCGCACTGAGCATGCCGCTAATGGCAATATGCCATTAGTGGCGGCTCCTGTGCGCATGCATGGGAGTGACGTCATTGCTGCTCCGGCGCTGTGAGTGGCCGGAGCAGCGATACCTGGAAGAAGATGGACGCTCCGTGCTACAGGGGACAGCGGTAACATTGCTGGCTCCCGTGTCAGGTAAGAGACACATAATGGGCTACTGCGCGATGCATAGTAGTCCATTATGCTTTACCTTTGCAGGGAGACAGAGAGGAAGTAAACCCATCAGGGTTTACTTCCTCTTTAAGCAGTTACAGAACAGCTTTGGTGTTCCTTTTGGGATAAAAGTTTTACATAAATGCATAGAAGATGACCATTGTAATTACCCCTATCAGTGTTAATCAGTTTGTCTCAGCCCTCTAACTGCCACTTTTGTCTAGACTGCTTGGTCTGGTAAGGGAAGTTGAAAACTAAGACCTACTTGGCCGGATCAATAGGTGAAAATAACAGGAAGTAAACTTCAGTAAAAGAAAATTAATGCCGTCACCACTTCTATGGATTGATAAGCTGCAACATAATTTTTTGGGGGTTTATATCACTTTAAATTTTGCAGCCTTCAGGCTAGTCAAAATGTGACAGATTCTTCTGCTCTGGCCTTAGCAGTCCTCACTCAGACAGAGCATATTATTGAAGTTTAAGCATCATTCTTTCCAGAACTAATGTGGGCCCAGGTCAGTGTAATCTGCACTCTCGGGGCTCACAGAAAATTGGTTGGATGGCACACAGTGGGATTGATTTACTAACACTGGAGAGTGCAAAACCTGGTGCAGTCCTGCACAGAAACCAGCTTCTAGGGTTTATTGTCAAAGCTTGATGAGACAAGCTGACGTGAGAAGTGGATTGGCTACAATGCTCAGCACTCTCCTGTTGTAGTAAATTAACCCCTGAATGTCTTTCACCCTGGAAGAAAACCAATGTTGGATCACAGAGCAATGAATCTGTGTGGGACAACGCCATATAGGAGGCAAGTATGGGAGGTGAGGCTCGCAGTGAAAGCTTATTTTTCTTTTGTACAGCTGCTGAGCATTTTTAATTGAAGCAAAAGTTTAGTGTTTGCTGTTAAAACAGTAGTTGGAAGCACTATTGGCCATAAAAAACAGGCAATAAGCATTGCTTCAAATTTCATAAGCTGCCGTTAATATTTTGGCTTGTTTATGACTTTTGTGTGTGCAAAAAAATTCTGTGAGCAGATCTCCCCATCTAAGGCCTCATTATCTATTTCAAAAGTTTCAACCTAAAAAATATAATTGTTTTTCGTCATACTTGCTTGTAAATTCCTTTTCCTTTGAGTACATCATGGGACACAGAGTGAGGCTAATATTCATTACCTACTGGGTTATACTTCATCTCCAGGTGAATGGACACTGGTAGAACCATTGGTCTTTAGACCAGAAGTGATCCCCCATATAACCCCGCCCAAACAGGAAGTACCTCAGACCTCTGTAACCCATGGTGTACTCAAAGATTTTACATGCAATTATGATGAAAAAAATAGTCATACTTATTTTCTTTTTCATACATCATGGGACATAGAGTTAGGCTAACATCCACTACCTACTGGGATGTCCCAGAGCAATATCCTTGAGGGGAGGGAGACACCCTGCCAAAAAAATAGCCATCATCAGATCTTATTTATTTGGCAGCCCACAGTATACTGCCGCTGAAAGCTGAAGCCTAGGCTGTTCGAACATAGACTTGATACCATTTTTTGAACATGTGTACTGAAGACCAGGTAGCAGCCTTACAAATCTGAGACACAGATACCTGATGGCGAAAAGCCCAGGAGGTTCCTACACCCCTGGTAGAATGAGCTCTCACCCTAAAGGGAGGAGTTTCAGACCATAGGCCTGAATGACCAATTGACGGACTCAATTGGCAATGGAAGCTTTGGAAGCTGCCTGCCCCTTCTTGGGTCCTTTTGGTAAAACAAAGGAGTCTGATGCTCAGATCTCCACAGATCTAGACAAATAAACCTTGACTGTCCAGACAACGTCCGAGGAATGCAATTGTCTCTCCTCCACCGAACGAGGCTGAGAGAGGCAGCAAGTCTAATGGAATTTCCTTGATAGGTTCAAATGGTTGTTTTTGTAACACAGACAGCACCAAATTCAAGTCCCAAGGACACATAGGTGACCTAATGGGGGGGGGGGGGGGGAAGCAAACGAGTTGCCCCCACATAAAGGTTTGGACCAGCGTATGGGAGGCTAAAGGCCTTTGGAAGAATACTGACAGGGCTGAAATCTGACCTCTGATTGCACTCAAAGCCAATCTGATTTCCACAGCTGACCATAGAAAACAGGATTCTCCCAATCATGTATTTCCGAGGATGCCATTTTCTGGCTTCACACCAAGCGTTCCAAGTCTTCCAGACCTTATGATAGATCTTCCTAGTGACATCTTTTCTAGCATTCACTAGGGTAAACACCACTGGTCCTGAGATGCCACAGTCCTTTAACACCCTGGATTGAATAGTCATGCTGTCAAATTTGGAGACTGTAAATTGAAGTGGAATATAGGACCTTGAGACAGTAGATCGGGGCAACGTGGAAGCGTCCATGGCCTGTCTATTATGAGTCTCACAATCTCTGGGAACCAGGGCCTTCTCTCCAAATCCTGCGCAACAAATGTGGAAGGAGAGGGATTGGAGGGAAAGCATAAACCAGGGAGTACTGGCTCCATGCAACTACCACAGTATCTGCTCCGATTGCCAGAGGATCTCTTGTTGAGGACACAAACTGCTGTAGCTGGTTTCTGAACCTGGATGCCAGTAGGTAAACCTCTGGCCATCCCCAATGCTGGCAAATGTCCTGGAACACCCCTGGGTGTAGGGACCATTACCCCAGGCAGATCTGCTGGCGGCTGAGATAATCTGCCTTCCAGTTCTCTGCTTCCGGAATATGGACTGCCGATAGAATCGGCATATGTCCCTCTGCCCAGGCTAGCATGTGGTTCACCTCCTACAGAGCTGAACGACTCCTGGTACTGCCTTGATGGTTTATATAGGAAACTGCAATGGCATTGTTGGACTGAACCCCAATAGGGCAGTCCTGAAGCTCCGTCCAGGACCATAGGGCCAGACGTACTGCCCATAAAGCCAAGATGTTGATGGGCAAGATCTGTTCTGTCCTAGACCATTTCCCCTGAGCTGTGAGCCCCTCTAAGGTCGCTCCCCAGCCTGAGAGACTGGCATCTGTAGTTCGTACTCACCAAATTACCAGGAGGAAGGACTTCCCCTTTCGCAGGTTCCGATCCTGCAACCACCAGTTTAAGCTTGAGCGTGCCGGAGGAGATAAGAACATTGGATAATCCAGGGCTTGTCCTCTTCTGTTCCAAGCCAACAAGAGGTCTTGTTGTAAAGGTCTGGAATGGAACTGGGCATAGGGCACTGCCTTGAAGAAGGAGGACACCATCCTCCCTTAGAAGACTCATACAGATTCAAATGGAGGTCTGTCTGGTGCCTCTTATCTAAGCTTCCAAATACCACACTGTTCATGTTATGCTCCGTTCTAGAGCCCATAGTGAGCGATCTTTGAGCCTGTAGTGAGTGATCTCTTTTTTTTTCTTCAATTTCTTTATTTATTTATTTTTTCCCTTTCCATTTTTATTTTCCTCAAGTAAACAAGAATAGAATTTTACATAAACAATCTAAGAGTCATACATCGTGTTTCCATATTCATACATAATAAACAAAAAGAGCATAACAATTAATTCTATTCCCTTAGCCTCTTATTCCCTTTATAATATAATATATAAATCCAAAGAGAGAGCAGGCTAGGTTAATGGTAATCTATATAATATATCGGGGCAATATCAGAGACTTCACTCTCAGTCCCACATACCCCATGTCTGATCCTAGGTTGGTACTGTTCCCAATCAGGCCAGAGTTATATTGTTATCCTCTTATTTCTCATCTTGCCCCCCTGATATTTTTCCCCCCTATTCCTCTCCCCCCCCCCCCCCCCGAGAGAGAAAAAAAAAAAAAAAAGAGGGGGAGTTCTCATCTCCTTCCCCTATATCTCCCCCTCCTCCCCCTTAAATCGCATCGATCTGTCTCCTTCCCTCCTCTGAGGAGATATAGAGGTTCCATGGTGTCCATATTTCCAAGTAAGTTTTCCTTCTTTTCCTGGCTGTCCATATTAGGTCTTCCATCCTGTTCACCTCCTCAACTTTCTTCAACCACATGCTCACACTGGGGGGTTGTATTTGTTTCCACCTAAGTGTTATACATGACTTGGCTGTATTTACCAAGTGACGCAGGATGGAATTCCCACCTATATTTCCTGAGGTCTCTGACAAGTTCAGGAGGAATACTGCTGGGTCCTCCCGTATTTCTACTTCACTGAATTTTTGAGCGATCTCTCGTACCTCTTTCCAGTATTTCTTAATTTTTGGACATGACCAAAATATATGTAAAAAATTTCCCACTTCTTTCTGGCACCTCCAACACTTCTTTGATATATGAGGGAAATATTTTTTTCTGGTGTTCTATACCACTGTGCGATAATTTTATAATTAGTTTCCTGTAGTTTTGTGCATGTTGCTGTTTTAAAAATTGATTGTATCATATTTTTCTTCTGCTCCTCAGAAAAAGTCCTTCCTAGGTCTATTTCCCACTTCCTAAAGAAGGGTACCTGAAAATTTTCTACGGGTTTAATCAGTAACGCGTACATTTTCGAGATTGCATGCGTAATTGGTTCCTTTTCCGTACAGAGTTTCTCAAATGGCATATAGTCTCGATCTAATAACTCTGGCACTATCTCTGTTTTTAGAAAATGTCCTAATTGTGCCGCCTGCCAGAAATCTAATTGAAAAGGGCCTTTTCTATCTATCATCTCCTGCATTGTTGGCCATTTACCTTTTTTCACGAAATGCGAAGCTTGATATATTCCTTTTTTAATCAACTTATCAAAAGGTCCTTTCTGTATGCCTGGTATAAATCGGGGGGTTACCCAATATAGGGACTAGAGGGGAGTTCTGTGTCGATATCTTATTCTTAGCTAAGAGATGGTAGCATATCTGTAATGTGGGTCCTATTGTAGGGTGTAGCTTCGTATCTGAGGTCAAATTTCTGTAGCACCAAGGTGCTCTATGTAGTAGCTCCCTACATTGTGCTTGCTCTAATTTTACCCATATTTTCTGATCTCCATGTCGACACCAGTCTAGTAATCTACCTAGATGTATTGCCTGGTAATATTTGTATATGTCTGGTGTTGCTAATCCCCCGTATTGCTTTGGTAATATTAATAATGTCCTCCGTATCCTTGGTTGTTTGTCTGCCCAAATAAATTTCATAAATAATGTTTGTATAGTTCTAAAAAATTTTCTTGGTATTAACATTGGGATTGCCTGGAGGAGGTACAGGAGTTTTGGCAAAATATTCATCTTGATTATATTATTTCTTCCAAACCAGGAATGTATTCCCCTGTGCCATCTCTCCAGGCATCCTCGTACCATCTTCAATACTGGTACAAAATTTAATTCATATATCTTATTGAAGTTTGTTGCGATCGTTATTCCCAGGTATTTCAAGCCATAGTCCGTCCAATTAAATTTATATTTTAATTTTATTAGTCTCGTCATTTTCTCTGGGACTGCTATCATTAAGGCTTCTGACTTGGAGCAGTTTATTTTAAAGTGGGATAATGTACTATATGTCTCGATTTCCTTACATAGATTTGGGAGCGAGATTATCGGATTCGTCACTGTAAAAAGCATATCATCTGCATATGCTGCGACTTTATTATGGGTTTCTCCTATGGTTATTCCTTGGATATCCCTGTTGAGCCTTACTCTGCATAGAAGTGGTTCAAGGGTCAACGCAAACAACAAAGGGGACAGTGGACATCCCTGTCTGGTCCCATTTGTTATTGGGAAAGATGTAGATACCACTCCATTTACTCTTACTTGAGCTGTAGGTTTTTCATACAAGCTTGTTATCCAGCCCATCATTTTCCCTCCTAGCTTTATATGTCGGAGTACCGAGAACATGAACCCCCACCCCACCCGATCGAAAGCCTTTTCTGCATCTGTTCCCAGAAATATACAGGGGGTATCGGTAGAGTTGACTGTATGTATTAGGTTTAAGGCCTTAATAGTATTGTCCCTTGATTCTCTTGTTGGGACAAATCCCACTTGGTCTTGATGAATCAAAGAGGGCAAATACTGTTGTATCCTCAAGGCTAATAATTTGCTAAATATTTTCAAATCTGCGTTCAGTAAAGATATTGGCCTATAGCTTCCACATTGTTTCGGGTCTTTACCTTCTTTCTGTATCACTGTGATTGTAGCTTTAAGTGTATCTGAGTGGAAAGTCGATATGTCTCCTATTTCATTAAACAGTTTAACCATATATGGACATAATTCCGGCATAAGCGTCTTATAATATTGGGCTGTTAGTCCATCTGGACCAGGTGCTTTCCCACTTTTTATCTGTTTTATCGTGTTTTGTACTTCTTCTAGTGTGATTGGGGATTCCATCTCCTCTTGTGCAGTACTTGTCAGAGTCGGCATTTCGCTTGATCTTATGTATTCATTTATCTTAGCTTGATCTGATGCCCTCAAATTCAGATTATACAATGAGGAGTAGAAATCGCCAAACACACCAGCAATCTGTTCTGGCACTCGTTCTTCCTCCCCACCTTTTTTTCTAATTATAGGTATGTATGTCTTGGATTGTATTTCCCGTAATGCTCTCGCTAGTTGTTTTCCGCATTTATTGCCGGATTCATAGCTACACTTACGTCCTATCTGAATTGCCATTTTAGCTCTGTACTGTAGCAGATCTGTAACTTGCCTACGTGTGCTTATTAATTCTTGTTCAACTTCTAAGTTCTGGGCATGTTTATGTTGGGCTTCTAGATGTTGCATTTTTACTAATAATTCTGTTAACTTAGTTTCTCTTTCCTTCTTAATCCTTGCTCCGTGCTTAATCAATACTCCTCTGATTACTGCCTTGTGCGTTTCCCAGATTGTTCCCAAGGAACTTTCTGGGCCTTCGTTCTCCTGAAAGAAGAATTTTATCTCCTTTCTGACATCCTCCAGGACTAAAGGATCCTGAAGGAGGCTCTCATTGAGTTTCCACATCCTAGAGGTTAAATGTTTTTTCCCTGTTAAATTATATTTTAAAAAAATTGGGGCATGATCTGACCAGGTAATTAGACCAATAGTGGCTTCCTTAACTGAGGATAATTGTTTATGCGGAATAAAAAACATATCTATCCGTGAATACACTCTATGCGGATTGGAGAAAAAAAAGAGTAATCTCTTTCCTTGGGGTGTAATAATCGCCATATATCTACCAGTTTTGTTTCTGTTATTACCTCTTTCTTATTTTAGGTGTCACTGACGATGTCCCTGATGAGGTGTCTTCACTGGGGATTAATGGGATATTAAGGTCTCCCCACATAATCAACTGTCCTTCTTCGAATTCCATAAGTTTGTCAAGTATCTCTTTAAAAAAAGAGGTCTTGTTGTATATTGGGGGCATAATATGTTGCTAATGTAACTCCTACCCCTCCTATAGTCCCCTTTACAAACAGATACCTTCCATTTGCATCTATCATGGAATCCCTATGATTCCATGCTACTGTTTTTGATATCATAATGGTGACTCCCTTAGTTTTGGAAATCGGGTTAAGTGCATGGTAAACCGTTGGATACCCCATAGACCTCAGCAGAGAGAAATTATTTTCTCTGAAATGTGTTTCTTGAATAAACGCTACATCTATCTTCAATCTCTTTAAATCATGAAATAACATTCGTCTTTTTTCCGGGACGTTCAGTCCCTTTACATTCAGGGACATTATTTTTAAAGTTTCCATATCTTCTCGGGGAAAGAGGCAGAGACAAGTAAAGGTGCAAACAAAAAAAAACAAAAGGGGGGGGGGGGAGAACCCCCTCTAACCCTACCCCCTCCCGCCCCCCTCCCTCCCGTCCAATCTGCTGCTCCCTCCCTCCCTCCCCCACTACCAATCCCTGGGTTGGCCGTTTACCAACGGTCTCCCCACGAATCTCAAAGCTCTACTGCTTTTAACCACTCAATTTCCGGACCCTCCGGATTATGAGTGTTTACCTAATGGGGTTTTGTGGTTGTGCCTGGCTGCTCCTGGGCGAGCTTCCCCCGTGCCCTCCGCCAGTCTTTTATAATATCATGTTTTCTACTGTCACCTATTACTTCTCCACATAGATTGTGTCTACTCCAACATGGCTCTTTTAAGAGAGGGGGGGTTAAAAAAAAAAAAGGGAGACAGAAGCCATAGTAGAGGCAAAGTTAATTATGTCTGTCCATTCACATCTACGTATATACTTTTACATATATACACCTATACCCTTGCATATACATGTATGGACACACACATCCACAGCTGCACCTGTGTTTGTAAATTCATACATGTACCCATCTCTATATTTATCCAAAGCTTAAGCCTCTCCTGTATATATAATTTATATCAATCCCCCCCCCTTTCCCATTTTCCATGTCTCCTCTCCGTTTCTCTCTTCCTTCCTCCAAGAGCCATATTGTGTATTGACCTTGTTCCAAAAAAAAAAAAAAAAAAAAAAAACCGTACCATAATACAATAAAACAACAATATAATATAATACCTTACACTCCTCATCCCAAAAAAAAAAAAAAAATTTTCTTTTTTCTTTCCCTCTCCTTTCCCCTCTCCCCTTTCTCCTTAAAAGGGAGGAGGGGAGGCAAGGTGGGGAGAGGGAGAAAGGGAGAAAGAGGGGGGGGGGGACGGGGCCGGAGGCCACATCTTATAAAGTTATTTTATTCATCCTTAAGTTCAGGTAAGGGGGTCTGGTCCCAATCCGTAAACCCTCCGTTTCCCCCAGGTCCCTAGCTATGTGCTTTATTTTGTTAGTAGTCATATTAAAAGTTACTAATATTGGTGATTAGTGATTGACCAAAAAAAAGGGAAACCAACAGTTTCTTGTGTCCTAATTCTATATACTCTCCCCCCCAGCTCAATATCCCTCCTTATCCCACCCTCTCAACCCTCACAAGTCTAAACCATCCCCTGTGCACCATCATTCACATATACATTTACTGACCCTCCACATCCATTACTCCCTCCCCCCCCAAAAAAACAAGAAAAAAACAAAAGAAAAATATTATATATTATATTAAATCCCCCCCTCCTGCCAACACTTCTAAAAAAAAAAAAAAAAAAAAAAAAAAAAAAAAGGGAAGAAACCACTGCAACCCCTATCATCCTATTTTCCCCCTCTTTATCCCTAGTAAATTATAATAGTAAATTATAATACTCTCCTAAGTGACCACCTCTTCTAGGAACCTCGGTCATGTAAATCCCCCCCCCCCGGGACCTGAACCCCCCCCCCTTTATTATAATTACCTAATCTTATTTGTGTATTTATCTTGGACTCTCCACCTGAAGCTGCATCTCCACCAACGTCTCACCCTGCTCTTTGCTCTCCCTTTCCACTCTCTCCATTTTTCCTTCAAATGAGGATACTCTTACCTCCCCCGCTATCAAGCGGTCGGAAATGACCTGGATCTCAGTGTGTACTTGCTGGATCTCAGCACGGTGTGTCTCCTCCACTCTCTTAATGAGAGCCTCTATATCGGCTTTCATTGGTAGAGCCTGGATTAAGCTCTTCAGATCCTCCGCTTCCGATCCTATACTACGAGGGGTGACTTCCTCGCATTCCTCTTTGCCGTTCCCGGCCTCGGTTGGGCTTTCCGTCTCCCCCCTATTCGTCCGCGCACTCGCCTCCGCTTCTGATCGTTTAGTGCGAGGGGTAGCTCCTTCGTTTTCCTCTCTGCCATTCCCAGCCTCGATTGAGCTTTTCATCTCCCCCTTGTTTGTCCGAGCGCTCACCACCTCGCGGGGCTTAGCTACGTCCGTAGTCTCCGCGATATGCCCGGCAGCTGACATCCGCCTCGGGGAGAAATACTGCTGTATAGCGGGTTGTGGGGCACTGCACCCTGCAGCTCTACGCGAGGTTTTTGTTTCTCTCTGTCTAGGCGCGCTCATTCCGGGATCCTCAGGTGCAAATCACCTATGACTGGCGGTTCAGCTAGGAGCACAGACTCTGCACGCCTTCACTCAGCCATGCTCAGACCACACCCCCGTGAGTGATCTCTTATCCAGATACCCGAGCACCAGGATCCCTTGGGCCCATAAAAGACCCAGTATTGGTGCTAGGACCTTTGTGAACACCCGGGGAGCAATAGCAAGCCTGAAGAGTAGAGCCACAAACTAAAAGTTCCTCTACTGCAAATCGCAGGAACCTCTGATGAGGCAGAAAGATAGGTGCGTGCAAATACGCATCTTTTATATCGATGGACGCTAGAAAGTCTCCCATCTGGAGTGAGGCTACTACTGAGCGAACAGACTCCATCCAAAAGGACTGGATCAGAAGCTACTGGTTCAGGGATCTTTGATTCAAAATGGGCCTTGGGGTACAGGAACCTCTACAATCACTCCTTAATGCACTAAATAATGTAGAGCCTGAAGCAGGTCTTTTTGGAGGATCCGAGGGAACGCTGAATCTTAAAAATCTCTGAGGAGGCACTCCCCCACAACCACAGCTTGTAACCACGGGATATAGTTGAGGTGATCCACTCGTCCTGAACTATTGTTCTCCAAATGTCTGCAAAGTGCAGCAGCCTTTCACCCAGCCGATAGAGTGGGGGTGTCCCCTCAAAAGGAGGGCTTGGTGTTGGGTTTAGAAGGGTTTTGGACCCAGGGCTTTTTCTGGCCCTGACCTTGCCGCTTGCCTCTGGTGCCCCTGTTAGAAGCGGAACTGCCCTGGAGCACTTGAGGAAGCAGTCCCTGAAGTTTTAAACGAGAGACGCCTGCTGCTTTTCTTCATAGGAAGTATAGCACTCTTCCCTCCGGAAATCTTTTGGATAGATTTGTCCAAATGATCACCAAATAAATGTTCCACATGAAAGGGGAAACCTGCCAATAACTTTTTACAAGGAAGCTCGGCTGACCAGTTCTTAAGCTACAAAAGTCTGCTCATATGTACAGACAAGAGAGACAAATGAGAAATTTGCTGTATTGAATCCTTTAAGGCGTCAACAGCAAAACACAGCACTCAAATATCTGTCTTATTTTCAGCCAGATCATCCTCCCGGGTTAGACCTGCCAGGCCGTCTGACCTGATCCTTTATGGACTGGCAGATACCAATTGCTGCAACAGCTGTCTGAATAGCTGAACTGGCAAAAGAAAAGGAAGCTTTTAATAATGGCTAAAATTTCTTGTCAACAGGGTCTTTGAAGCCCTGTGCGTTATCTACCGGACAAGTTAAGTTCTTGTTTAAAGGAAGAGACTGCTGCATCTACGGCTGTCATGCTCCAGTTAAACTTTCCATCCATGGGATATAAAAGGGAAAACCTCTTAGGAGGAACAAAAATCCTGTCAGGATGTTCCCAATCAGCATACATCACCTTTTCCAACATAGAGTGTAAGGGGAAAGCCTGTGCGGCCTGAAGAGACATCGGGGACCCCAAAGAGGACCCAGGGGGACTCAGTAACATCTGTAAGAGGCAACTTTAAGGCAGAACGAACCATCTTGGTGCTGAATCAAAAGCCTCTGTGACTGAGAGGCAGACATCAACTGCATATCTTTTTGTACAGATAGCTCGGAAGCAGAGTCATCCGCCAGGCCCTCCACAGAATCTTGAGCTTTTAGCTCTTCCCCATCCTCAACCCATTCCTGCTCCAAACTAGGAGGCTCCGGAGAGGGGGATCTGTCACGCTTCTTGCCACCCTGTGGGATAGAGGCAATCATGACAGCAATCCTGTGCTCTAACACGGCTAGGGCCGAGGACAGTTCATCCTTGGTGATAAAGGGTGAAGCAGCAGCGTTGACTGTAGACACAATACCAGATAGGGGCGGCGTCTCAGCTTGCCCAGAAACCTCTGGTCCTTCAGGGGATACAACAATAAGGATACAACTAGGTTCATCAGGAACTACTGACAACATAGGTGTGCCCTTCCCTGTAGTGTTAGTCTTGTTTTTTGAAGACATTTACCAGCCACAAAAAGTACCTGGGTGTAGTATTAACACACCTCAGAAGGGAGACTTTAATAGGGCTCACCAAGCCCCTCTGCAACAATCCTGCTAAGCACCTTTAGCCTGGTGACTCACTTTACCCGGGTAAAGAGAAAAGAACCACTACAAATGCCTGGTTCAGAGCCTGCTCTGTGTCCCATAGCTGCCTTCTGGAAGCACCGCTTGCTTGGCATACACAGCTTAAATAAGTTGGCTGAGTGCCGGAACGTTTTGCGAATGCCATGTGCGCCATGGCAGCCAAACTGTCAAGCCCAGCGGTACTCTTGAGAATGCACGTGCGCCATGGCGAACCAAGGCGAAATGGCACACCTCGTGTCCAGCCTCTAGCTAGCTTGACTGATTGTTACAATCACTGGGACACTCCACAAAAATAAAGGGGTTTCACTTACCGTCCAGGCGCAAGGCAGCTTAGAAAGAGCCCAATCTTCGCCCCTCACGGCGGGTTCCTATCACTTGAGGACTTTCAAGGACTGGGTACCCTTCTTATGTTTAGAGTCCACTCCCTTCGACTTGTACAGCACCCTGCAGGAATGCCTTAGTGCATTCCATTAGTAATGTCCAGGATTCCACTTCGCAGGGTCCAGCACCCGGATGCTGCATTACTGGCAAAACCTCGCAGAGTCTTCTTTGCCAAGCTCGGGTACCACTTATCCAAGCACAGAGGCCTGTGTCAAATGCATTCACTCAATCTCTTGATTCATTTAAGAACAGTTTGGTAGACTAAAGGTCTTTAGAAAGGAAGTGATCCCCCTATATAACCCCTCCCACACAGGCAGTACTTCAGTTTTTTACCGGTGTCTGCAAGGTGGATTGCACGGTTGTTTGAGATCTCTGAGCTCCAGGTCTCTAGTCCCACAGTGTCCATTCACCTGGAGAAGTATAACCCAGTAGGTAATGAATATTAGCCTAACTCTGTGTCCCATGATGTACGAAATCATACACTGGCATGTGATTCATTTTCTCACATGTGTATTTTTCCATTTGTGTATATTACAGATGAGCATTTCTATCAATATAAAATGTATACAGACACGAGTATACTCACATGCATATACTTAACATGTATCTAAATAACTTACACACACGTTTACCAACATGCATATGTTTATAAATGTTATTAAAGAAGCAATCAAGGACCGATTGAAACGTTGTAGACACATTAATAAACTTGTACATACATATAATTAGACAATTGGATAATTGTGGATGGGGTTTATGTTTTACCCAGATAGTGGCATCACATAAAAGTTCAAGAAAGATGGCATTAGTAAGATAGGAAAATGGGTTTTGTCTCATCGGAGACCTGGAGTACAGCCAAAAAAAGTGTGGGTTGGCTCCCTAGCCATGACTTCTCTCTAGGTTTTTCTACAATTTCCTGGATGGATATGGGACAGAGCCACTATGAGTGCAGATTCGCATTTGTGGTTGTTTTGGATCTGCTGGGCTGGAAGCTGGAAATCCAATGTTGTGTACTCCAGTTGGGAAGATTCTGCCATTTTAAAGAATAATTGTGGGTAAGAAAACACTTAAATGGACCTTTCCTCAATCTTACCTCTTTGTTCCTCTCTTCAGCATAAGTAGGTGTGCTCTCTCTCGCGCACAATGCATGACCATACTGTATATTTATGAACACCCCTACATACATGCATAATCTTACACAAGTTTAAACATAAACTGTACCTGGACAAAGGCCTGGCCTTCAGCTCTGGAGGACCTGACTATGTGGTTTCCGGTGGTTCCCGCAAAGGAATGTTGCTGACGTAGTTCAGGTTTCCCCGTGCTGTGGTTGTGAAAAGTCCCAGCTTCCTGATAACCACTATCAGAGTACGAGTTCATTTGTGTTGAGCTTCTTGAATTGCCTAAGGATCCTAAACAGGAATATTATCTCAATTAGTTGAGCAGTGCTTCCTAAAGCAGGTGAAATCCTGTATGTGAATGATTGTAATATAATAAAAATGAAAACATGGAACAGACCCTCACTTTCATGAAGGGACGTCTGCTCTGGGGAATACATGGTGACTGGTTCTGGGTCAGCTCGGATGAGGAAGTGGTTGGGGTGAGCGGAGTCAGACAGTCTCTGCTTAGGGGGAACTCCGGAAGACGCATCTGAAACAGAAAATAAAACATCAACTTGTGACTTCTAATGAAGGTGGTATCTGAGAACAAAGTTATTTTCTAAGAAGGAAAAAAATAAATAAAGGGCCACTATATTTTATACTTCATTTTCATGAACAGATCTAAAAAAAAAAACATTAACAGTAATGGATAAATACAAGATTCAGATTTTCATTATAAAACAGTATATATTTAAAACCAAAATGACAAAATGATATTTTCCAGCAGAGTTAAAATTTATACTGCAGTGTTAAAAAAAGCTATAAGTTCCAAAATGCAAAAAAAAAAAAAAAAAAAACTACTCCGCAGGTGTTAAATTAAAAAGAAAGAAACCAAATATTCAGACCCCTTTCACACTGAGGCAGTTTATAAATAGCCTCTAAAAAGCACCTGAAAACTGCCCCTTATTCTTTGCAATGAGTGCTTTTACACTCAGGAGGTGCACTTGCGGGACTTTAAGAAAAGTCCTGTAAGCAGCATCTTTGGGGCAGCTTGGGAGCACTATAAATAGCGCTCCCAATATACCCCTGCCTATTGAAATGAATGGGCAGCGCTTCCAACGGCCTCTGTGTGAAAGGGGTCAAAATGCTTCCATGTTAGCCTGTGTGTCCATTCACACTATAGGCATTTGCAGGGGTGTTTACAGATAGAACCCCCTCCCTACCAAAGTAGCCTTTCAGGAAAGGAGATTTTGAGCAAAACGCCTTACATGTCCAAATGCATGTAAAAGCGTCTAAACACATCTAAGTGATGGGGGCATTTACCGCTTGAGCATTTTTTCAATTCAGTGATAGTTATATATAGTTAACAATGAACTGAACTCCCTGTGTAGAGTTCTCAGTTTAACCATTTAAAGACTAAATCTTTTCTGACACTTGTTGCTTACAAGTAAAAATTCTGCATTTTCTGCAAGAAAATCACTTGGAACCCCCAAAAATTATATATAATATATATATATATATATATATATATATATATATATATATATATATATATATATATATATATATATATATATTTTTAGCAGAGACCCTAGGGAATAAAATAGCGGTTGTTGCAATATTTTATGTCACACGGTATTTGCGCAGCGGTCTTTCAAATGCAATTTTTTGGGAAAAAATACACGAATGATTTAAAAAAAAAAACTAAAAACAGTAAAGTTAGCCCATTTTTTTTTCGTCCAAAAGCTTTGAGTACCTGTTTTTGTGTAATATTTAATATATAAATATTTTATCTAAACTAAACTGATTGGAGGTTTGTTTTGTTTAACCACTTCAGCCCCGGACCATTTTGCTGGTCAAAGACCAGACCACTTTTTGCGATTCGGCACTGCCTCGCTTTAACTGACAATTGTGCGGTCATGCGATGTGGCTCCCAAACAAAATTGACGTCCTTTTTTTCCCACAGAGCTTTCTTTTTGTGGTATTTGAACGCCCCTGCGGTTATTTTTTGCGCTATAAACAAAAATAAAACAATTTTGAAAAAAACTAATTTTTTTTACTTTTTGTTATAATAAATATCCCCCAAAAATATATAAAAAAAATTTTTCCCCTCAGTTTAGGCCGATATGTATTCTTCTACATATTTTTGGTAGAAAAAAAAAAAATCGCAATAAGCGATTGATTGGTTTGCGTAAAAGTTATAGCGTTTACAAAATAGGGGATAGTTCTATGGCATTTTTATTAATAATTTTTTTTTTTTTTTTTTTTACTAGTAATGGCGGCGATCAGTGATTTTTATTGCGACTGCGACATCATGGCGGACACATCGGACATTTTTGACACATTTTTGGGACCATTGTCATTTATACAGCAATCCCTGCTATATAAATGCAGTGATTCCTGTGTAAATGACACTGGCAGTTAAGGGGTTAACCAATAGGTGGCAGTGTAGGGGTTAAGTGTTCCTAGGAGTGTGTTACTAACTGTTGGGGCTGGGCTTTCATTTAGTGAACGCTGATCTCTGCTCCAATCACATGGAGCAGAGATCAGTGTCACTAGTTGCTAGGCAGAACAGTGAGATGCTGTTTACAACGGCATCTCTCCGTTCAGCCACCCCGTGAGACGATCACAGGTATGCCCCTGGTGATCGAGTACACAGGACCCACGACTGGACTCACGGGGGTCCCGACCAGCTCGCGAGCGTGCTGCCTGTGGTGCGCTCGCAATGGCAGGGCAGCATTAGAGATTGGACGTACCTGTACGCCAATATGCCTGCCCGTGCCATTCTGCCGACGTAGATCAGAGTGCGCTGGTCGGGAACTGGTTAATAAATGTTTAAATGTAAGAAATTGTCTGTATCACCTATTACTGCTTTCCCACTGGAGCGGGCAGGCGTTGATGGTAAAACGCTGCTAGTTTTAGCGGCGCTTTACCGTCATTTTAGTGGCGCTATTCAGCTGCTAGCGGGGCACTTATAACCCAGCTAGTGGTCGAGGAAGGGGTTAAATGCGCCTGTGAATTCATTTCAATGGGCAGGAGTGGTGGAGGAGTAGTATACACCGCTCCAAAGATGCTGTTAGCAGGACTTTTATTTTTATTTTTTTAACGTCCTGCCAGCGCATCACCTCAGTGTGAAAGCACTCGGGCTTCCACACAGACTGCAGGGGAGACGTTTTGCAGACACATTACAGGCACTATTTTTAGCCCAAAAGTGCCTGAAAAAACACCCCAGTGTGAAAGGTGTCTGTTAGATTTTATGAGATGAAGGGGAAAAAAATTAAATAAAAATCGGCCTAACATATCGGCCCAAAAAAAAAAAAAAAAAATCGGCATCATATATCGGCCACTGCGATTTCTAAATATCGGCATCGGCCAGAGAAACACTCATATCGGTCGACCTCTAATAACTAGTTTATGGTGAAGAAGGCAAAGAAGGACTTGCTATGTCTGTACTAGAAACTAGCAGTTTTGAAACAGCTGGCCCAGGTGCGTAAAGAAATTTACATGGCTCCGTCCACTAAGCTATGGTGCATAATAAAACCCTTATTTTTGGAATGTATTAGATATAAGGCCAGCTTTACTTTGCTTAAAGGAGAAGTCCAGCCAAAGATTGTTTGGCTGAGCTTCTCCTATGGATCATAGGAGTGCAATTCGTTTTGCACTCCTGTGAACCGGTTTCAGTAGAGAGCGGGCTGAAGTTGACACAGAAATCAGTCCAGGCACCGCGTCATCGCGACAAAGTCTGGATCTGCCAGGTGCCTCTGCTGTCACCCATCTCAGCGAGTCGCTGAGAGCCTGAGATGGCTTCTCCTCCCCCCTCCACAGCTCAGCGCTCCAGTCAGGGGCAGATCCAGAGTCTAGTCTCGGGAGGGGCACTGCTATAAAATGTTTTTTTGGGGGCAATTTATATGGGAAATGGCTGGTATTGGCGCTTCGATCATTACGGCACCATGGCTGTTATGGTGTCAGGATGATTGAAGCGCATTATTTCTATTAATACATTGTAATATAAAATTAAATGGTTCAACTCACCATAATGCAGAATCAGTGGGAGCCCTGAGGGTGTTATTTGCCATGTCGCCTGCCACCAAATGCGGATTGTCACTTGCCACATCACTTGTCACCAAATGTGGATTTTTACTTGCCATGTCACCTGCCACACATTGTGGATTGCCACTTGCCACGTCGCCTGCCACACATTGCGGATTGCCACGTCACCTGCCACACATTGTGGATTGCCACTTGCCACGTCGCCTGCCACACATTGCGGATTGCCACGTCACCTGCCACACATTGCGGATTGCCACTTGCCACGTCACCTGCCACACATTGCGGATCGTCACTTGCCACGTCACCTGCCACACATTGTGGATTGTCACTTGCCACATAGCCTGCCACACATTGCGGATTGTCACTTGCCACGTCTCCTGCCACACACTGCGGATTGCCACTTGCCACGTCGCCTGCCACACATTGCAGATCGCCACTTGCCACGTCACCTGCCACCAGATGCGGATTGCCACGTAGCCTGCCAAACATTGCGGATTGTCACTTGCCACGTCACCTGCCACACATTGTCACTTGCCACGTCGCCTGCCACACATTGCGGATTGTCACTTGCCACGTCGCCTGCCACACATTGCGGATTGCCACTTGCCCCGTTGCCTGCCACACATTGCGGATTGCCACTTGCCACGTCGCCTGCCACACATTGCGTAATCGCCACGTCGCCTGCCACACATTGCGGATTGCCACATCACCTGCCACACATTGCGTAATCGCCACGGCGCCTGCCACACATTGCGGATTGCCACATCACCTGCCACACATTGCGGATTGCCACTTGCCACGTAGTCTGCCACACATTGCGGATTGCCACTTGCCACGTAGCCTGCCACACATTGCGGATTGTCACCTACTGTGTCACTTTTCTGCTAAGGTGTTCTTTTGTTGAGTCCCAGAGTGAAGATAGGCAGAAAAGAGATGATGTAATCTCTCTGCTGCACACAGCTTCCCGCACAGTGAGGGGGGAACTGGAGGGATGCGGGGCAGTGAGAGATGATATCTCCCTGCCCGCTGGCTTCCTGATTGGCCAGCAGCCCTCCTAAGCTGCCCCCCCTAACCCGTCCACTCAGTGCAGTCACCCAACGGAACCGGCCGCGCTGGCACCCGCGGAACCGGCCGCGCTGTCATCCGCTGGCCGTATTCTTGGAGGGGGGAATTGCCCTGGATCCGCCCCTGGCTCCAGTGAGCACGGGGGGCAGAGCGGAGAGCTGCTGACAGTCAGCAGCTCTCTACTTGGAGAGGGGAGAGAACAGAGCCATTGGCGGTGTTCGTGGCACGGTTCTCAGTGTAGAGGCGCCAGGAGACAGATGCAGCTGCATCCACCAGGTGAGTGCGATTCTCAAAAAAAGAAAAAACACACATACTTCTCTTAACAATACAAGCCAATAGCCTTAGTACACAGACCATTTACAAAAAAAAAATTTTTAATCGGCCAATGGAAAAGAAAATGCTTTATGAGATTTGTGCAGAGAAATCAATCAGCAAAATAAGAAACTGGATTAGTCAGAGTAAACAAGCATACAAATTAGAGAACGCTCCAGTCCTTGCAACTACCACTCTACCACTGACCCACCAAAAAAAAAAAAAAATGTATGCTAAAAAAACGAGCACAAACATAGCACAAACATGAAAATAAATAAAAATGGAAAAATTAAAGAATAAATAAATGTTCACTATGCTAAATGCAGCCTGAAGAGTAGATCACCAGGTGAAAATAGAGGGGAAAAAAAGCCAAAGAAAGGAAAATGGACGCAGCCACCTCTACTAGGGCTGCAACTAACAATTATTTTCATAATCGATTAGTTGGCCGATTATTGTTTAGATTAACCGATTAATCGGTGAATAACCGTAAAAAAAAAAAAAAAAAAAAAAAAAAAAAGTGGGTCAAATTGACATTCATTTTCAACCACAGTGACGGGAAAATGTGGAAATAGAAAACTTCTTGGTCAAATTTTTAGTTTATGTGGTTTTTGTTCAGAAATGAAGTGAAAATTTCAAACAAAATTCTTTCATTCAGCAAATGTACAAAGATTTATCTGAATATTCTCACCTGAAAATTGATCGGTGTGGCCAGCATAAGGCTCGGTACACACCTATGCAGTTTTTGCTTTTGATCTGTTTATGCAGTGCTTTTTGCTGTGCGTTTTGATTTTTGCGCACGTGATTTTACAGCAATTTGCGTTTTTTGCAATTTTTTTGGGCAGATTAAAAAACACAAATTGCTACAAAAACGCATTACATTCTTTTCTGCAGCTTCTCCATTGAAGTATATTGAACCAAAAACGGCACCATTTTGCGTTAAAAGTCACTGACCCTTTCCAAATATGCAGCGGCTGAAAAAAAAAGCACAGATATGAACATGTCCATGAACTGTAGTGGGTTTCTGCAAAAAGCACCAACAAACATATAGATGTGAACCAGGCCTAAGATGTGTAGTAACATAATGGGGTTAAAAAGACTAAAATTAGCCCTTTATAGTAGAAAAAAAAAGCAGATAATCACTACTGTAAGAGGTTTATTTTTTACTGTAGAACAGTGAAAGTAATATTTACAGTAGTAACTATATTTTTGTACTATAAGGGGCTCATTTTAGTTTTTTTTAAACCCCATTATGTTAGTGGCCGATTAATCGATTATGAAAATAGTAATCGATTCATTTCATAATCGATTAGTTGTGGATTAATCGATTAGTTGTTTCAGCCCTATTAGCTACAATACATTTTTGGTTTTGGGTTTAATAACACTTTAAATCTCCACAAGCTGTTGTAAGTTGTACTACAAAAGACCTTACAATAATATAGAACCAGAAAGCACCACTGAGAGCTTCATATTTTATACTGAGGGAAAGCACTTGAGAGGCTCATGACTAATGAAATTGTGATATTTTATCGGATTTTGGTTGTTAGGAAGTGATCCAACCATCAAACAATCTTTCATAGCTCTGACATTACATACATTATTAATGCACATTGCTAGAGCAGTCTGCAGACTGAACATAGTGTCAGGTAAATGGAAATGTAATATAAAACATAGGGGCTAAGTGGTTGGCATGCTTTCCTTGCACTGAATACGGATCCCACAAGAGACACCAACTACGGGCTTCCTTCATGTGCGGCATCCTTACAAAGTCTAAAAACATAGCTTTAGTACGATCGCCTCCTGTGAGTGTTTTTGAAACTGGTAGGAACATTACACTGTAAGCTCATGCATAGCTTGATGTAAACAGGCTCCATTCACACCTGGGAAATTTGATTGCGAGTTGCGGCAAAACGTGGGAAGCATTTGCGAAACCATTATTGCTCAATGGCATCTCAAACTTTGTGCGATTTAGCCACAATTGTCGCACAACAAATGGCAGCAAAAATTGGGCAAACAAAATAGCGGGACACATCACTCAAAAGAAGTTCCAGAAGTGCCCCTCGCCTTAGTTATTTAACCACTTTCAGATCGGACCATTTTGCTGGCTTAAGACCAGACCACTTTTTGCGATTCGGCACTGCGTTGCTTTAACGGACAATTGCGCGGTCATGCGACCTGGCTCCCAAACAAAATTGAGGTCTTTTTTTTCTCACAAATAGAGCTTTCTTTTGGTGGTATTTGATCACCTCTGCGGTTTTTATTTTTTGCGCCATAAACAAAAATAAAACAATTTCGAAAAAAAAAACGTTTTTTTTACTTTTTGTTATAATAAATATCCCCCAAAAAATATATATAAAAAAAAGTTTTTTCCCTCAGTTTAGGCCGATACATATTCTTCTACATATTTTTGTTAAAAAAATTGCAATAAGCGATAATTGATTGGTTTGTGCAAAAGTTATATCCTAAATAGGAGATAGTTTTATGGCATTTTTTTTTTTTTACTAGTAATGGCAGCGATCAGCGATTTTTATTTTGACTGCAACATTACGGCAGACACATCGGACATTTTTGACACCATTGTCATTTATACAGCAATCAGTGCTATACAAATTTACTGATTCCTGTGTAAATGACACTGGCAGTGAAGGGGTTAACCAGGGGGTGGCAGTGTAGGTGTTAAGTGTTCCTAGGGGCCTGTTACTAACTGTGGGGGGCTGGGCTTTGTGTTGGTGAACACTGATCTCTGATCCAATCACATGGAGCAGAGAAGTGTCACTTGTTGCTAGGCAGAACGGGGAGATGCTGTATACAACTGCATCTCCCCATTCAGCCTCCCCGTGAGACGATCGTGGGTATCCCTGCGGTGATAGAGTCCGCGGGACCCGTGTTTGGAATCACGGGGGTCCCGACCGGCATGCGAGCGAGCCGCCAGGGCCGCGCACGCGATGGCAGGGCGGCATACAGAAATGGACATACCTGTACGCCATTGTGCCTGCCCGTGCCATTCTGCCGATGTACATCGGCGTGCGCCGGTTGGGAACTGGTTAAGAGATGCCAGACGACAGAGCCGGCAGCCTTTGCCAGACTGGAGTTTTTTTTCTTCTTTTTTTTCGGGTCGTCTTGATGGACGATGGATCTCCAGCAGGGGACATTTTTTTTTTTATTTGTGACTTAAACATGTTTTTTTTACACTTTTTTGGTGAATGAGTAGGGGTACTGTGTACATCATAGTTATTCACATGGGTGGTGGGATCTGGGGGCTTGCAGATTCTAATAATCCTGCCTGCAGTCCCCTACAACCATCGGCCAGGGTTGTGGGGAAGAGGCTCTTGTCCCTATGAACATGGTGCTTTGGGTGTTATGGGCAACCTAGTATGGTCCTGGCACAGATAAGGATCTGGTATCGATTTTGACGGAGATCCCATGCCATAAAAACAAACAAACAAAACATTGGCGTGGTTAAAAGTCTGGTATGGATTTAGGGGGCACCTCATGTCTCGCACCCAACGCAGTTTTTTTCACATTTTTGTATTGCTGACTATATATATATATTGTCAGCAATACAAAAATGTGAAAAAAACTGCGTGGGTGCGAGCCTTGAGTTGCCCCCCAAATCCATACCAGACAACCACGGCAAACCCCACTGATCATTCATTGTTAAGGACACCAGTGGCCTCTTTTTTTTTTTTTTTTTTTTTAAGAGAACGATTGACACCAGCGTTTAGTAGAGTTTAGGAGCGGTCAGCGTTTTTCTGCCAAAACACTGCTGCTCCAGAAAACACTGGCAGGCGTCTTTCTCCTGCCACTAAACTCTCCTGCCAAAAAACGCTGATAAAAGCCTATATGTGCATGAAAGCATAGGATAACATGCAGGGGAGTTTAGAGGCAGTTAACAAAATAAAAATAAAAACATTCGACTCCCAACACAGCAGCTGTAAAAACGCCCAGTGTGTATGAGGCCTTATTTACACACACTCTTAAAGCAGACTGCAATTTGATATTACTATATAAATTGATAAAATAAACAAATTATCAAAAGGATTAAAGCACACTATCTATAAAATGCTCACAGATCAAAAATACGTTGTCAGTATTTGAATTGAAAAACATATATACTGTCTACTGAAAATAAGCCCGGACATAGGAATGTCCCTTACGCTGATTTCTCCTTGTTTAGTTGAAATCTACCTCCTCTGACCCCGCCACTAACCCCACAGGGATAACAACAATGCCCCACTAGTTCCACACTTTCTGCCCAACTCCACCATTCACAGAAGCTGTGCTACTGCTTCTATAAATTATAATGATCTCTAAATTGAGAATGGCCGAATGGCTGAAAGGTTCACTTCATTCATAGATGACAATAACTGAAATAATTTGACTTTGAAGTTGTGTTACAAAAATGCCAAATATGAAGTTGTGCTAACATGGAAACCTAAACTAATTATCTCTACAGTATCACTTTCTGCTAATGAACCAGTTGCCCTGGATTACAAGAATCAATTTGGACGATTTCATTGCATCTCTAACACTGAATGACTTGGAGTGCTATGCAGATCTTCAAATCTAGGCAGATGCCTTATGGAAGGTAATACAGAAACGAAGAATATGTAAAAGCACCTTATGGAAAGGGCTCTAATCCTTCACTCCAGACTGTTGAGCCTTGTTGACACGCTATAAAATCAGAAAGCACTTCACGGTGCAGAAAAAAAAAATTGATTTCAAAAGCGGCTCCTGCAAACTGGCAGATGCTGATAATTATCCAGCGTGAATGGGCAAAGTGAGAGTTATGTTCTGGCGCCTCTTCCTCCAGCTCTAGCAGATAAAATCATTGAGTTAATGGCAGTATTGTTATTACTAAAAAAAGCAAAACTGACCGATTTTTTTAGGAAAACTTACACTTGCATTTTAACACTAACAGATGGGGGGTGAAACTAAGAAAGGATATTAAGGGCGGCTGTCAAACGGATAAAACGTCAAAGTAAAGAAATATGTTCAAGCTCAGTCTAAACCTATGAAATTGTAAATATCTCTAGGACCCCTTTCACACCGAGGTGATGCGCTGGCAGGACGTTAAAAAAACTCCTGCAAGCAAGCATCTTTGGAGCGGAGACGGAGCGGTGTATTCACCACTCCTAAACCGCCCCTGCCCATTGAAATGAATGGGCAGCGGCGCTTTGTGGGTCATTTTAACCCTTCTTGGCCAGTAGCGGGGGTCAAAAGTGCTCCGCTAGTGGCCGAAAACCTCCACAAAAATGACAGTAAAGCGCTGACGTCCACCCGCCCCAGTGTGAAAGCAGCCTGATAGTGTTTAAAAAAAAAAAAAGCAGCAGTGTATGCAAGGTAAAGCAGAGGGGTCAATATAAGAACTACACATACCCAAAAAAACAAACTGGTGAGGATCCAAGCAGCAGGATAAGAGATCACTATGGCCAGAATCTCACAGGCACACCAGGTAAAACCAAAAGGTAGTGTTGACCACTACTACAGTTTAAGTGAATTAAACCCACTGGGTGGACTGTGCCTTCGGGAACAAAAACAATTTGTTTGCTTGCACACTACAGCTTGAAAAAGCTAAGTACAGCTTTCTTTCTTACCGAGCTAAAATACAGCCCATTATTTGTAATGTACCTGTGTACACAGGTGCGGAATCAACGCGCATGCTTCAGTAAAAAAATAAAATAGAAAAATCTACCCTTTTGGTCAGTAATTTACACCTCGTGCACAAATGCTCATTTACATATTAACATATAAATGTCTGAAAAAGTAGATGCTCAAACAGGAGTATCATGTGCAAGAGACCTTACATGACAAAAAGCTATGAAAATAAACAAGATGCCATTACATTTGTGTAACTGAAAATTTGACTGCAAACTCTGCTTGGAGCTGCAATCTAAAAATGCCTTTGATGTCTGTGTTAAGGCTGCAAGTAAAAAAGACTAATACAATTTTCATTACCTGTGAAATATTACATGCCCATGCAAAAGCAGCACAGAATAACCAAGCTGGACCCAGTATGGCAGTATGAGGATGTTGTCAGACACTTGCTTTTTCCTTGAGTGTTTGGCGAGCCAATACAAACTGCACATCTGGGGCTACTGTGAAAGTTCCAAAATTAAAGCGTTTGTTACCCCAACACTTCATATTCCTGATATGTGCCTGCTGTACCGTATACTCTTATGAGTATCCTGTTCTCTTTGTATTGCTTCATTTGTGTGAAATTCCTGCTAGTCCCCTTGCTTTCTGATTAAAAACTGCCCACACTAAGCAGGAGAGCATACCATGGTCAGTTCTCTAGCTATGCTTGGAACGCAGTGTACTCTCCTCCAATGATCAGACTTGTCCTGACACACCCCCGGCTTCACAGCCATTTACTGGGAAACTCAGTGTGCTGCTGCTTCTCCTCCCCCCAGCTCTTATGCAGCAGAATACAGAGAGAATGTGATCTCTTATATAATCTTATTAAAAAAAAAAAAAAAAAAAAGGTAAACATTTATAATCTTTTTTTATATTTATACAAATATGTTTTGCCATTAATTTCTATTTTAAAAGAGAAGCATGTTTTTTTTTTCCCCCTAGATTCATACTTACCTAGGTGGCTGCAGCATCAGTCCGATGCTGCATCTGTCTCCTGCCACCTCTGCACCAGGAACCGAGTGATCAAGTACCGCTGATGGCTCGGTTCTCAAAGCTCCCTGAGCAGAGAGCTGTTGACTGTCACTGGAGCGCTGAGCTGTGGAGGGGTGGGGATCGGCCATCTCAGGCTCTCAGTGGCTCGCTGAGAGGGGTGTCAGTCCAGGCACCTGGTAGATCCAGACTTTGTCATGGTGGCTGGACTGATTTCTGTGATGCCAGCAGAGAGCGGACTACAGCCTGCTCTCTGCTGAAAACAGGTCACAGGAGTCTAAAACATTCTTTGGACTGCAAAGAAAAAGGTAAAAATATTGACTTAGTGGCAGATACCCTTGTGACCAAACACATAGATGTAGCTTGAGCATCAAACTACTACAGAATCTGTTGGCGACAGACGTGACTAGACTACTCAACATCATCAGTTAAAATGTAGTCTAAGGGTCCTTTCACATGGGGCGGATCAGTTCTGATCCGCCCCGTGGATATCCGTTTGCTCAGCGGGGATCACTCCGCCGATCCCTGCTGAGCAGGGAGATGACAGCTCCGTCTCTGCACACTGCGCAGGGACGGACCTGTCACAGCGCCGCTCTCCCCTATGGGAGATCGGATGACGACGGACCGCAGTGCCCGTCGTCATCCGATCCGCAGACGGATGGAAAAATAGCTTTTTCCTCCGTTACACTTTTTCGGATCGGAGCGGGTCGGATGTCAGCGGACATGTCACCGCTGACATCCGACGCTCCATAGACCTCTATGGAGCACCCGTTCAGGTCCGCCTGAAAAACTGACAGGCGGGCCTGAACGGGACGTCAGTGTGAAAGAGGCCTTACAAGTAAAAGTTTTCAAAACAAAAGATTCTGAAAGTAAAGCATATTAAAGGGATCGTATAAAAGTTTTAAAATCTAAAGTTTGCCTAAGCAGACCATACACTAGTATAATCTGATTTTAGAAATATTTATTTAATTTTCCAATAGTGAGTTTGTTTTTGTCTGCAGGCTTTTGTTGAGGAATTTGCATTCATTTCAATATATGTTTAAAAGTAACAAGATTTTGAAGTTTTTCATAAATTTGAACATTTGTAAAGCCATTTAATGTACCGCTCATTTGAAAATCTACTAGTGTATGGCACATTTAAAGTGATACCAAGTCTATTTTTTTTTTTTGTTTTGTTTTGTTCAAAAATTACAAACATGTTATACTTACCTGCTCTGTGCAGTTGGTTTTGCACAGAGCAGCCCAGATCCCCTTCTCAGGTACCTTGGCGGCACTCCTGGCCCCTCCCTTCTGCCGACTAAGCAGCTCGCTATGGGCCACCGGAGCCGAGCCGCTGCAATGTGTCCATTCAGACACGGCTTGACCTTGACCCTCATTGGCTCACTGTCTGACAGCAGCGGGAGCCAATAGCGCCTGCTGTGTGTCTCAACCACTCAGGAGGGAGAGTCCAGGACAGCTGAGTCTCCGGTGAAACATCGCTGGATCGAGAGGGGGCTCAGGTAAGAATTACGGGGGCTGCTGCACATAGGTTTTTTTATCAATGCATAGAGAATACATTAAGATTTAAAAAAACATCTGCCTTTAGAACCACTTTAAAGAGGAAGTTAAGTCTTCGTCTTTATATTTACCTACAGGTAAGCTATAATAAGGCTTACCTATAGGTACTGTAAATATCTCCTAAACGGGCACATGTATATGTACTTAATAAAATTCACCTACTCTAGACTAATCAAACAGCTTCCATTACAGACCCTTTGTCATGCATAAGGAACAATGTTGGCATATATTGTGCAGACAGAAGAAACTTTAGGTTGTGTTCTGCCTGAATATTAAAGGATAAGTTCATTTTTCTAAATACGTTTTTATTGTATTATTTTTATTAATGTCAGGTACTTGTATAGTGCTATTAATTTACGAAGCAGGTCCCTAACTCACATTTGTAGTCAGAGTCTTCAAGTGAGAAATGCGATACTCCTAAGATCCAAGGCCTGAGGTGTGTCATGGCCTAGCTGGTCAGTATGCCTGAAAAGAGGGCATACCCACAATGTAAGAATAAGAAAAAAGTACTACGAGTATGTATGAAGGTTGGGCGAAAGGGGTGGGTGGGAACCAAGAAAATGCCAACACCGGCCCTGAACAGAGGAGGGGGGTTAAATAGCCCTCTCAAACTCCTCCCACAAATACAGGCTAGCCTCCGGCCAGCTTTACAACCAAGGCCTGAGGTGTGCCATGGCCTAGCTGGTCAGTATGCCTGAAAAGAGGGCAAAAAGACACAAATTTAGGTGAAGAAGGGAAGGTAAGAAACCATCAAGTGGAGTATTGCACGCCCGGATAGCAACAGTACGTATCCGGTAAGTATCCGCTGTGACAGGAGAGACCCGACTCCTGACTTGGTGATGAGAAGGAACCCCCTATAGAACCTGCAAAGCTACCCAAAACCCAACTAAACGTCCCGTGAAAGATTGGATGAGCCAGATGCCCGAGACAACCCAGACATGATAATGAACTGCTGGTGAATGAGAGGATAAGTGGGCGAAAGGGAGCAAGGGCTGGCCCGAGGAGCCCCTGCAAAACGATGGGCGAGAAGATTGAAATATTACAAATGGACACCAGTGAAGTAGTTCAGTGAAATGCCCCCAACACCAGGCCTACCCATACTTGGTATGGGGAAGTGAGAGGGTGAGTGCAAGAGGACAACTGGCAGGAGTGTGAAATGCTGGATACCTGATGGGTGTGATGGAGTAGGGGGATGAGGCTCATGCGCTATGGCAATAAGCATCGTCAAACATGGAGAAACCATGCCAGGGACAGAACATTAGTCCCACCTAATTCAATTAGGTCATGCTTCAGCCTGTGATCTGACAACCGAGTCTGAATCCTGAACTGAAGCAGGGCCAGACTCCATCCTGGGGAAATAAGTTCCATGGCATGATACAGCCATACCCAAAGTGACTGAAACCCCCCCCCTACCTGGAACAGGCTGGGGATCGGAAAAGATGAATGGACTGATGCAGTTTTCCAGGCAACATCCTAGACAAGAGATCAGAGCAAAGCGTGGAATTCAGAATCATGGTCGACGTTTGCCCAAACCTACCATTAAGGACCATCAAGGGGACGTGGCACAGCACACACCCTGAGAGAGACTATAAATCCCTGGGTGGTAACAAGGGCCTCTATGCAACAGGATGTCAACTGAAAGAAAATAGACAACTGCTTCTGACCAAAGGGTGAGCCCAGTGACGAAACGACATCTGCGCCAATCAACTAGCCCTAAAAACGGGCAGGACTGATGGAAATGAGTGCAAGCATGGTTGATATCGGTATGGATGGCAATACAGCCCAACCTGAGAACACAAATTAGAGAAATGACAGAAAACCAGACATGAGACCACCCCCCCCCCCCCCCCCCTTTGTGCCCAAGTATGAACATGAGCAGAAATGTCAAGACAACTGCACGTAAATGAAACCTGATAATGGACCCTTCCCCTCCCTCATGTAATTAGTGATTAACTTGCAGTGCAGAGACAGGTAATTAAACTAAAAAACTCAGGGCTAGTGCACCCACAGACCATGGTGGGTAGTTGTACAAGTGTGGTGAATGAACATGCATCTTATGACGTATGGTATACGGGCGAGAAGATTGTGGTCAACAAACCTCAGCCTGTATGGATCTGTAGACATGACAGATCCCGACATGTGAGCCCTAGCTAACTGACCCAGGTACAAAGATGAACAGATATGATGAGACATGACAACCAACGAAGATGAAAACAGCTACCGGAGTAAGCCATGACTGAACAACAACGCCCATCTGAGAAACGCTGAGGCTGAAACACGAGGCTGAAACGCTATGACAGAAATGCCGAGACTGAACGCTGAAGCAGAAACGCAATGACAGAAATCCTGAGGCCGAAACGCAAGGACAGCAACGTTATGAGAGAAAATGCTATGACAGAGATGCTGAAACTGAATGCTGAGGCAGAAACATAATGACAGAATCCTGGGGCAGAAATGCTGAGACTGAAACGCTGAAGCAGAAATGCACTGACAGAAATCCTGGGGCAGAAACAATATGACAGAACGCTGAGACTGAATTGCTGAGGAAGAAATGCAAAGACAGAAATGCTGGGGCAGAACACCATGACAGAAACGCTACGACAGAAAAACACCATGACCGAAATCTCCTCCCACAAATACAGGCTAGCCTCTGGCCAGCCTTACACTCATACATACACATAGTACGGACAATTTAAACAGGAGCCAATTAACCTACCGGTATGTCTTTGGAACGTGGGAGAAAACCAGAGTCCCCAGAGGAAACTCAGAGGGAAGCATGCAAACCCTAGGCAGGTAGTGTCATGGTTGGGATTTGAACCAACTGGGAATTCCTCTCGTAGTCAAAGTCTACGAGAGCGCTCAGGAAAACTTCCTCGGCATTAGAATACACCGATCGGTGCTGCCGGCTACCGTAGGTGGTGCTGACTAAGCGGGGAAAATCTGACAGAGTGGTTGTACAGAAGTTAATCGGTAGACTGACTTCTGTACAACCTCCCTGCCCATATACACATTGAAATTCAGATGGTCCCTGCTGAACCGGCCAAAGTTCAATCCATGTATGGCCAGCTTTACTCTCTCAGCACAGGCTTCTTACTATTACGGGACTGATGTGGGAAGCAACAAACACATCTGCCTATCCACAGCTAGCTATATACTAAAGAAAAATATATACTGTTTGTCATATTTAAAATGGGCACCATTACAGTAAAAAAAAAAAACTTGGATAACAGTAGACTGTTATAGACATTGCAGTCATATTCTAAATTCTAAATTTACATAAACACATATCTTGTTTATTAATACTTAGCATTGAAGCAATAGGTTTCCTTTTAAGCTAGGTCATAAAAAATAAAAAAAAAGGAAAAAATAAAAAAAAGGTGAGACAACTCTGAAATATTATAGGATTAGCTTTTCCATACCTGCTGTTCTCCAGGGAAATGACTTTTCGGTAGAGCTGAAAGGGAAGAGAGAAAAGACTTAATGAAAACTTTAACTACTGTGCATTGTCCTCCTGTACACAGCAACAAGAAAATTAAGCTGGGAAGAGGGGGCAAGTAAAAAAAAAGTCAAGTCATGCAGAAAAATATCATGGCACCGATTTATAAAACTTCTAGAAACAAAGTGATGCAGTGGCAACCAAACAATCCTTCAAACATTTTCAGTTTGCAGAAGAGAGAACAGAACTTTTTTTTTCCTGCTGTCACAATGGGGAGTTTTGGAAGCTGCTCAGTTAGTAACCTGTTACACTCTAAATATGGGTTAACAAGTTACTAAAGGTGAATCTACCAATTTCTAGGGTGAAACATGTAACATGTTCCCATATTGCAGCCAATGCCCACCCCGTTCCCTCCCAGTGTCTGAAAATGGGGGATCTTCTCACCCTGCTTGCTGCCTTTGACCACTTGCCACCCAGGCCAATTCTGACATTTCTCTCCTACATGTAAAAATCATCATTTTGTTCTAGAAAATTACACAGAACTCCCAAACATGATATATGTTTTTTTTTTTTAGCAGAGACCCCAGAGAACACACTGGGGGTCATTGCAACTATTTTGGGGAAAAAAAACAACTCAAAAAACAGTAAAAGTTAGCCCAACTTTTTTATATAAATGTGAAAGATGAAGTTACGCTGAGTAAATAGATACGTAACAGGTCAGGCTTCAAAATTGCATAAGCTCGAGGAATGGCGTCAAACTTCGGTACTTAAAAATCCCCATAGGCGACGCTTTAAAATTTCTTACTGGTTACATGTTTTTAATTGGTGAAGGTCTAGGGCTAGAATTATGGCTCTCACTCGAACGTTTGCAGCGACACCTCACATGTGGTCTGAACACCCTTTTCATATATGGGTGGGACTTGCATATGTGTTTGCTTCTGCGTGCAAGCACTCAGGGACAGGGGCACTTCAAAACATTTTTTATTATTGGTAATTTTATTTCACTCTGATTATGAAGCCACAAATAATGGAAGCAAACCCTGCAATAAAAAAAAAAAAAAAAAAACGCTGCAAACTGCAACCAGATCAATCTATCCAAAAGTGTCACAAACACAAATGGGACCTTCAATATAACAGGATCTTATAACTGTAACTCCAGTAATGTTGTGTACCGCAAGCAATGCAAAAGGTGTAGAAAAGGATCTTATGTTGGTGAAACAGGACAGAAGTTGCAAGCAAGGATGAATTTGCACAGACATTCCATCAAGGAACATAAAGAAGGCAGTTTCTGCACACCTGTGGAACATCACTTCTCACAACCGGACCACACTATAGAAGACCTCAATGTTTTAGTTCTTAAAAGGGAATTTCAGAACTATCCGGGAAAAGAAAACATTTGAAGAATGATACTTCTTTTTGACACAAAAAATAATGGCCTAAATCTAGTTTTATGACCCCCTCTGTGACTATCACCCCCCCAAGTCTATAGCTCTCCCCCTGTCTCATCTCACTAGCTCTGCTGCTAGCTTTATCACCATTGATTTGTATGCGCCTGTTTTTCTTTTCTCCTTAGAGATTGTGTTTTTTATTTCTTTTTTTTTGTTTTAACATTCTGCTAAAACATTTGGGAATCAGTACGGCTTGGACCTTGAAGAAGGGGACATTCAGGACGCCGAAGGCTTGTCCTGAAAAATTGTATGTTAGTGCAAATTTAAAAAGTATCACAGATCGTATTTAATTTTCTCTGTCACAATTGCACCAATAAGGCTACAATCACCACAAGTAGGAGGAGGCTTCAAAATATATGTATAGCTTCATTAAAAGAACAGTCTATGTTTGTCACCAAATACAAGTGCCCCCTAATATGTTTGGATGGAGACATAAAAAGTAAAAGGCTTCTACACAACTTTTGTACATTCACAGTGTAAAAAGGATTCTAAGAAACAATGTTTTATTGGTTATCAACTCAAAATGCATCTTCTTTTTACAGCCAGATTAAAGTGTTTGCAGTATGTAGCCTCACTCTGCATGGAATTGGCCTGGAACCCACAAATCACATCTATTTAACTTTAAATATAAAGCCAGAGATCCATGTTCTAAGAGAAAATGCTTAAAGCATCCCCCACCCCATTCACACCATCCCTGGCAGCAAGGAATGACAGATAGTGATCCATCAATACAAATTCCAGTCACAAAGTTACTTCCTCGCTGAGATTAAACATTAAACCCACGCACAATAGGCGTTTGTGCCTGCCAGGCTCGCCAAGGGACATTCGCCTTATTCCCGTGCCAATAAAATGACACGTTCAGGGTTGGCACCATTTCCTTTGCGAGGTCTGGGCATGGGGTTCAGGACCATATTCTCTGGTGTGAGCTGAGCATGTCTTCAGGCCTAATTTTTTTTTTTCTAGTGAAAACAGTACGGTTTTAACCACTTCAGCCCTGGAAGATTTGGCTGCTCACTGACCAGAGCACTTTCTACAATTTGGCACTGTGCTGCTTTAACTGGTAATTGTGTTTTTTCCCCCCCATAAATGAAATTGCTGAGAGGCATGTTGAGCCCATTGAATATTTTTTTTTTTGTCACAAGCGATTGAAAAAATAACAAAAAATAAAAAATTACACAAAGTTGTCACTAAATGATATATTTCTCAAACATGCCATGGGCATATTAATAAAGAAGGGGACAAAGGGGTAAGCAAGACCCCGGGACTTTAAAGGTGCTTAATAATGTATGGTAGGTATTCACAGAGTATGTATCATAAAATGACAAAAAAATCTGAGAGGCCGTTCATTAACGGACTCCCAGAATTCTGCTCTCGCGCGCCCCCTGGGGCATGCACACGAGAGCATCCGTGACCGCCGGGTCCAGTGGACCCTCCGCATCACGGATCACCATAAACGGCCGCTCATCGTGGCCGATTACCACGTGATCGCTCCGTCAAATGACGGAGTGATCACTTGTAAACAAACCGGCTTCATGTTATGACGCCGGTTCCTCCCTCCCCCTCTCTGTACCGATCGGTACAGCGGAGGGGAAAGAGATCGGTGTCAGCAGCGCTGTGGACTGCATCTGCAGTGCCCACATCGCTGCTCACCGAAATTTAACCCCTCAATTCCCTGCCATTACTCTGCAACGCCCCCCAAAAATGCATTTTTTTTTTTACAGAATTTTCTGTATTTTTTCTTTTATAGCACAAAAAATAAAAAACCCAGCGGTGATTAAATACCACCAAAAGAAAGCTCCATTTGTGTGAAAAGAACAAAAATTTCATATAGGTCCAGTGTTGCATGACTGAGTAATTGTCATTCAAAATGTGAGAGCGCCGAAAGCTGAAAATTGGTCTGGTTATTAAGGGTGTTTAAGTGCCCAGTGGTCAAGTGGTTAAGGTACACTTCGTGGATAAACAAATATATGCCAATTGAAAAATTGCACCGCGATAAAATACAGCAGCCACCTAACATAGGTGATATCAAAACAGGATTCTGGATCACACACAAATATGTCTGAGTCCAGGGGGCCACAGGAGGCTATGCCATGGGCATATGTGAAATTACACCCCAAAATACATTCTGCTGCTTCTCCTGAGTACGGGGATACCACGTGTGAGACTTTTTGGGAGCCTAGCCGTGTACAGGACCCGAAAACCACCGCCTTCGGGATTTCTAAGGGCATACATTTTTTATTTCACTCCTCACTACCTATCACAGTTTTGGAGGCCATAAAATGCCAAGATAGCACAACCCCCCCCCCCCCCCCAAAATGACCCTATTTTGCAAAGTAGACACCCCAAGCAATTTGCTGAGAGGCATGTTGATTGTTTTGCAGATTTATTTCGCTTTTTGTCATAATATACATTTTTCTTTTCTTTCTTCATTTTCAAAAACAAATGAGCTGAAAAATACTCACCTTGACTCTTAGCAAATACCTTGGGGTGGCTACGTTCCAAAATGGGGTAATTTGTGGGGGTTTTGTGCTATCTTGACATTTCAGTTCAGGGCCTCCGTAACGGTGATCGGTAGTGAGGAAGTGAAATCACTGTTTTACGCCCTTAGAAAGCCTGAAGGCAGTGACTGGTTTTCGGAGTCCTGTATGTGGCTAGGCTCCCAAAAAGTCACACACGTGGTATTCCCATACTCATGAGAAGCAGCAGAATGTATTTTGTGGTGTAATTTCACATATGCCCATGGCATGTTTGAGCAATATATCATTTAGTGATAACTGTGTGCAAAAAAAAAAACACAAAAAACTGTCCTTTTCCAGAAACTTGTGGCAAAATATAAAATATTCCATGGACTTAATGTGCCTATCAACAAATAACTTGGGGTGTCTACTTTCCAGAAAGGGGTCATTTGGGGGGTTTTGAACTGTTCTGGCATTTATGCACACCACTAGAAGATTATGTTAGCCATCACCCACTCTTCTAACCACTTGAAGACAAAGACCTTTCTGACACTTTCTGCTTACATGTAAATGTATAGCAGCTAGCAATAATCATAATAATCTGACAGGCTGGTTTGTACCCAAGTTGATCGATCAACTTGGGTACATTCAGCCTGCCCATACATGGTTCGAATCAAAACTTCTATGGCTGGCTTTACTGTATTCAGTGTTCATAAGCAAAAAAAAAAAATGGGAATCTGTAGCAAAGGATCTTACATGAAATGCCAGTAACACCACTTCTTTTTTCAGGGTGACCACACCAAACCACTACCTTGCAAGTAGCAGCAGTGTGAGCCTGCTGTGCAAGCTTCTTCAGTTGGCAGCTAAGCTGTCTATTTGATAGACCTGCTAGGCAGCACAACAGGCAACCAAATGAGTGCACGCAGCAGGCTGACAATGCTATTGGTAGATGAAAGAAGTGTCTAAGCATGCATCAAGAAACCTAATAAGAAACTTTGCAACAGATTCTATTTGCATAAGAACTACTTGTTTGAGAAACTGTTCACAGTGCTGCATGATGCCCAGTGTGCTTGGACATACGGTAGATTTGGGGTTTTATGCCCAGTTAGAGCTGGGCTACCTAGAATTTATATCTAGGTTTTAATAATGTTGTTATTGCTGGATAAGCTATTTATGTTTTTCTGATGGAAGCACAATAAAGCTGGTTATGGCCTGACCTGACCTGTTGAGTGGACTGTCACTACCCATACTCTACTTCAAGAGATGGCAAAAAAAGGCTGCTATTATTATGAAGGGATGATCACAAAATGTTTACAGTATGACACAAGCAATTTAAGTAGATCTAAACCATAAATGGAACACTTTTAGCTTTGTAAAGCACTATGCATCATAAGAAGTTTTTTCATAGCATGCTGTTTTCAACTTTTTTCCATCTCTGTGTTGCGAATCTCCTGCAGCCTCTTTCAATCAACATGCACTTGCTCCAGTGTTAGTTGCAGATCCAAAGCTCTGAGCCAGGTTCCTGAATAGCGACAACGGTGGACCATGCCTGCGCAATGTGTCAGCATGGCTGCTTGCATTGTATAGAATAAACTAATAATCCTGCTCTAATCCTAAACCTGTGAAACAACCCCAAAAATGGTGTGTGTAAATTATCTGAAAAGATAATGGGAGTAAAAAAACAAAAACAATCTTCAAAACAAATCAAACAGCATTCACAATAAGGTGTGTAATAATACCAATATACTTAACACATAATTATATTGTGTAAGGATCATTCGATATTAATAAAATAGTTCATAATCCATAATCAAGGTAGTCCCCATTTCTAAGGGCTGGGCATGCAATCTCGGAACCCGGAAGTGGCACATACATGTTTTTGGCCGATTATGCGGCTTGTTCCATGCCAGACATGGAACAATTACATTTAACCACTTCAGACCCAGGCCAATTCTGACATTTCTCTCCTACATGTAAAATTCCTAATTTTTTTGCTAGAAAATTACATAGAACCCCCAAACATTATATATGTTTTCTTAGCAAAGACCCTAGAGAATACAATGGCGGTCATTGCAACTTTTTATCTCGCACGGTATTTGCGCAACAATTTTTCGAACACGGTTTTTTCAGAAAAAAAACAGTTTCATGCTTAAAAAAAAAAACAAAAAAACAGTAAAGTTAGCCCAATTTTTTTGCATAATGTGAAAGAGGAGGATATGCTGAGTAAATAGATACCCAACATGTCACGCTTCAAAATTGCACGCGCTCGTGGAATTGGGCCAAATTTTGGGATTTAAAAATCCCCATAGGCGACGCTTTAAATTTTTTTACTGGTTACATGTTTTGGGTTACAGAGGAGGTCTAGGGCTAGAATTATTGCTCTCGATCTAACGTTCGCGGCGATACCTCACATGTGTGGTTTGAACACCGTTTTCATATGTGGGCGGGACTTACGTATGCGTTCGCTTCTGTGTGCGAGCTCACGGGGACAAGGGCGCTTAAACATTTTATTTTTTTTTTTTAATTGTTAATTTTATTTTTATTTTTTTCGTTTTACACTTAAAAAAAAAATAAAAAAAAAAATTGATGACTTTTATTCCTATTACAAGGAATGTAAACATCCCTTGTAATAGGATTCTGGCACGATCGGACCTATTTACAGTGAAATATGGGGTCAATAAGACCCTATATCTCACCTCTAGACTGGGAAGAATAAAAAAAAAAAAAAAAAAAAAAACGATCATGGCTTCCTAGCCAGATCGGTGCCGTTAATTTGAATACCGAGGCCGGGCGTGACGTCATAACATCGTGCCCGGCCTCCGAACGATCATAGAGACTCCGGGGACAATCTAGTCTGCCAGAAATCTCTATGATCACATGCTGGGGCCGGCGGATCCTGTGACCGACTCACCGTTTCCATCGGTGGAAGCACCGGAGGGCGGCGGGAGGGGGGGGGGGCGTCCCCTCCCCCCGCCCGTAAGAACGATCAATCGGCGGAACAGCCGCTATGATCGTTCTTATGGTGTAGGGAATCGCCGGCTGAAAACGGAAATATCTGAATGATGTCTGTGGACTCAGGCATCATTTAGATATAACCAGCGAAACCCCATGACGTCAATAGACGTAGTGCGGGTCTCAAGTGGTTAATTGTGCTTTTTTAAAGTATATATTTTAGATTGTTGTTCAACACATTTTTATTACAATCTGTCTGCCCTCTAAGGCTCACACTTACGCTGCTTGCTTTTGATCCATTTCAGAATGCTTTGACGCATTTTTCATGCGTTTTTTGATGTCTTGCATTACAAAATCGGAGCAAAACTGTTCTACGCGCTTTCTGCAGCTTCACTATTGAAGTCTATTGAACCAAAAAAAGCAGAGTTTTGCTTTTAAAAATGTCCCTGGTCCTTTTCAAAAGCACAGTGGCGGAAAAAAAAACAGATGTGAACATGTCCTACAGGAAACCATATGGGCTGTAGTGTATTTCTGCAAAAAGCATTGAAAAACGCATGGGTGTGAACCGAGCCTTAAATAACGCCCTAAGGTTGTGTCCAGAGCCGTGGTGGTTTTAAACAATATTTGTGGACCAATTAGAAGATTGTTAAATGCCATCTATGACCACCTTATTTGATTAAGGGTTCCACTTAAGAACGTAAGCAGATTTCCACAAGGGGTGCCTTTTGGAGTGAATTACTGGAATCATCTGGATTTGGGGACTATCTTTATGGATCGTTTGAGTGTATGATGACATTGGCAGGATCAGGTTTTAGGCTGGACATATTGGGGTTGATTTGCTAAAACTGAAGAATGCAAAATCTGACACAGCTGACAATGGTAGCCAATCAGCATCTAACTCAGCTTGTTAAATTAACCCCCCTGGCGGTATTCCCGAGTCTGACTCGGGGTGGATTTTTCATACCAAAAGCGGTATCCCCGAGTCAGACTCGGGACAGCGTCGCTGGATCCAGGAGGAGGTTTACTTACCTTCTCCTTCGGATCCAGCGTTGTCTCCCCGCTGTACGAGCGAGCCGTGTCTCGCTCGATGCATCACATCACCGATCTCCGTGCCCTGCGAGCGTTGCGACGCACGGGGACGGAGATCGGCGCCAAATTCAAAAAGTGAAACAAACAGTATACATACAGTATAATGTAATCTTACAGATTACATTGCTGTATGTAAATATTTCACATCCCCGTTGTCCCTAGTGGTCTGCCCAGTGTCCTGCATGCAGTTTTATATAATAAAAACTGTTCTTTATGCCTGGAAACTGGAGATTGCCCATAGCAACCAAAACTGTCACTGTACATCAAAAATGATTTTAGACCAGCTAGAAAACAGCGATAATAAATTAGAATCACTCGCAGAATTGAGGGATAGCGATTTGTGGGGAGATCCGTCATCAAATACTGAAAAGTAATGACAGTGACAATTCTGCAACTGAGCAAATTTCAGTGTTTTTGATTTGATTACATTATTGAATAATTTTTATTATTGTTATATTATTATTTGGTACAATTATTTATAATTATTTATTATATTATAATTTATGATTTAATTTTTCAAACTTTATCATACCCGGGATATCTGCTAGACTCTGGCTTGGACAGATTTAAGAGAGTTATTCCTAAGAATTGCAGGACTACAATATAAAACGCCAAATTTTCATGCAAAATAATGGTACCGCTTTTAGCACCTAAAATCCGAAATAATCGTACCGCCAGGGAGGTTAAGCTATGACAAAAAAAAAAAAAAAAAAATCTGGAAGTCGATTGGTTTCTATGCAGAGCTGCACAAGATTTTGCATTCTCCAATTTTAGTAAGTCAACCACACCGTTTGCCGTTTTCACTTTAATGCACTTTTTTAATTTTGATGAATTATGCATTGTTTTATTTCTTTTCATTCCCTTTATTGAACAGTCCGCACACAATATAATTATGAATTGATAAGTTTATTGACATTTTTACACATGCTTTTGTGAATGCCAATCATTGTGTGATTACCAGAAAGATTTTTTTTTTACCGTTTAAAATTCTGCTTGTATTTTAAACAGGGTGGAAAAACAGAAGCACAATAGATGGTTGTAACCCCATAACAAAAAAATCCTGAACAAGGACTTGCATGGTAGAATCACCAGGAAAGTTAATAAAAAAAAAAAGCAACAGATTTAAAATAAAAATAACTCTTTAAATGACGTAAGATTAGGGTTATATGAAGTTTCAGTGATTGGGTTTAGTTCTACATAAAAAAATACTAGCAAAAGAGTGCCTGTTAGTTAAATGGGATGAATACGGAAAGGTACTTATATAAACTTATTTTTTCAAAATGATTTACTTGAATTTCAAAGCAAGCATACAACACATTTAAAGCGGAAATAATCTATTACAGCCAAGGAAGCTGCCATTTTAGCCTCTGTTTGCGTTCCAGTTGCCACGGTGTTTGTACATGTGAGCAGCAAGTGCCGGTTCAAACAGGGCGACACGACTTGAAGCGCGACTCACAGACGCGACCTGCACACGACTTCAGCAGTGACTTGCAAAACGACTTCTGTATAGAAGTCAATGCAAGTCGCCTGAAGTCGCCCCAAAAATAGTACAGGAACCTTTTTCTAAGTCGGAGCGACTTGAGTCGCTCCTATTAGAACGGTACCATAGTACAGAACGGAGCGCAACTTGTCAGGCGGCTAAGTCGATTGATGGCTTGGTAGTTTGGGTGAGATTTACCAATACTGGTTCACACAGAATCTGGTGCAGCTGTGCATAGTAACAAATCAGCTTCTAACTTCAGCTTGTTAAATTACGTTTTGAAAATAAAACCTGGAAGCCAATTGGTTACTATGCACTGTGCGCCAGATTGTGTGTGCACCAGCTTTAGTAAATTTAGCCCTTTGGGTGACAGCACAAGTAACCGACAGTGGTCATTCACACGCATTGGGAGCTCATGTCTAGGGCTGAAACAACTAATCGATTAATCGAAAACTAATCAATTATGAAATTAATCGATTACTATTTTCATAATCGAATAATCGGCCAGTAACATAATGGGGTTAACAAAAAATTAAAATTAGCACTTTATAGTACAAAAAGAGCAAATCGCTACTGTAAATATTACTTTCAATGTCCCATAGTAAAACATTAACCCCTTACAGTAGCGATTATTTGCTCTTTTAGAACTAATTTTAGTTTAACCTCATTATGTTACTAAACATATCAGACCTGGGTCACACCTCTGTTTTTTGGTGCTTTTTTTCAGAAACACACTACAGTTCATTTACATGGTTTCCTATAGGACACGTTCACATGATTTTTTCAGCTGCTGCATATTTGGAAAAGACAAGGACTTTTTTTTTTTTTTTTTTAACGCAAAACTGTGCTATTTTGGTTTAATATACTTCAATGGAGAAGCTGCAGAAAAGCATGTAATGCGTTTTTGCGGCAATTTGTGTTTTTTAATCTGCCCAACAACAAATTGGCCAAAAAAATATGTAAAAATGCAAATTGCAGCAAAAGTACTTTTTTTTTTCAAGGTTATTAACCGATTATTCGAAACAATCAGCCAACTAATCGATTATTAAAATAATCGTTAGTTGCAGCCCTACTCATTTCGCATGACGTGAAAAAATGTTTCCCTATGGGAGCCGTCTTAACTGGTCCGCCACAAGTTGGTCCAACTTTGAAAATGCTCCCTGCACTACTTTGGTCCGACATTGATCCTACTTAGGCCCATTGAATGTCACTGAAGTCGGATCGCTATCTTGACTGATCCGATGTTGGCATGCAAATTGTGCTTTAATGATCTCGAAGGGGAACTCCGACAAAAAAACTTTAAAACACTTAAAAAAAAAAAAAAAAATGGCACGAGTTCCCCATCCAAGAGCATAACAGGCCCTTCAGTCTGGTATGGATTTTAAGGGGAACCACCACGTAAAAAAAAAAAAAAAAAAAAAAAAAAAAGTGTTGGATTTCCCCCACAATCCATATCAGATCCTTATCTGAGCACGGCAGGTCAGGAAAGGGGGTGGGGACGAGCGAGCGCCCTACCCCACCTCCTGAACCATACCAGGCTGCATGTCCTCAACATGGGGTGGGGGGTGCTTTGGGGCCCTGCACAGAAAACAGCGGACAGAGGGAAAAGAACCAAAGAGATAGTGGAGAAGAACCAGAGAGGGGAGAAGAACCAGAGAGGGGAGAAGAACCAGAGGCAAAAGACATCAGCGGAAGATAAAGAGCCGTGTAATGAGTTTTGTTTTTGACACTTTAGGTCAATGGGTAGGAATTCTGATAAGCTCCCTGCCTGCAGACCCCAGAAACCAATAGTCAGGTTTGTCAGGAAGAGGCCCTTGTCCTCATCAACATGGGGATAAGGTGCTTTGGGGTGGGGGGGGGGTGTTAGCTAATTCCCACCCCCCTTATTGACCTGCCTGGCTGTGTGTTCTGATAAGGGTCTGGTATGGATTTTAGGGGAAACCCCACGCCTTTTTTTGGTGTGGGGGGTTCCCCTTAAAATCCATACAAGACCTAAGGGCCTGGTATGCTCTTGGAGGGTGAATCAATGCTTTTTTTTTTTTTTTTTATTTGGCATGGAGTTTCCCCTAAAGATTCATACCAGACACAGAGCCTGGTATTGCCAGGGATCAAAGTCAGATCCCTGTTTATTGAAGTCAGACTTCAAGTCACAGGGCAAAGTCTCACCCAAAGTGGTACAACTGTCGTATTGTAGCAGTGTGAACCCGGCCTGAAGGTAACAGGTTTAGATCCACTTTAGGATATAACATAAAACATGATCTGAACTACCATACATGGCAGTCCAAACATGATCAGAACATGAACTGCCATATGAGTGTGTACACAAAGAACTAAGAAATCAAATTGCCTATTTTTGCGATTGGTTCACGGCTTTTCCCAAAAGGGGTAAAAATCTCTGGCATTTCCCAAGACTCACCTCTGATAGGCAGAGAAGCAGGAAAAGGGAAGCATGCATTCTTTAAGCTGGTCAGACTGTTCAAGTGACGGCCAGTTCCTGCTGAGATTCGAACCATGTATGGGCAGGCTTAATGTACCCAAGATGGTCAAACAACTTGGGTACAACTAGCCTGCCAGATTTTACATGTGATTATTGCCAGAGGCTGTTACGGCCACTAGCAATAATCAATATGTTCTCCCAGTAGGGACAACTTCCCAATAGCTCTGCAGGAGGGATTCCACGGTCATTGTTGGTGGGGTAATCAAGTGTTTTTCTTTCCTGCATACCCTGGTTGCAGGAAAGAAAATCGCTCTGCCTATAGCTAGCCTTATGCCTAGTACACACGGGCCGAATGTAGGGAGACATCAGCTGGATCAATAAAAACTATCCAACGTTCGGCCGGTATGTATGTCAGCTGCTCCACCAGAAGCCAGCTGTTTGGCCTGCTTCTGTCAGATAATCATGCTGAAAAAACAGAAACCGACTGGCTCCCGAACAGTGTCCTCAGCCAATGGCTGAGCACACTGACTGGAGTGTTCTGGTGGGGGAAACATCCCCTTGTCACAACACAACAGCTCAGCAGGGTCGATCGCTGTTCTAACATTGGACCGTTAGTATTGCGGCTCTGACCAAGCTGACAGGGTTTTTTCTGTTCAACCTATTGGTTGTAGTCTAGGCTTTATGCTACCTTTTCTAAAGAAAACTGGCTACTTTGTCTACAATACAAGCTGGAAATATAAATTCTTAGAAGAGGTTATTTTATCTTTATTATACCCTTAGTTTTTATCCCTTTTGTTTTTGGATACCCACCGATCCTCATGTCTCAAAAACCACTCCTGGAATTTTGCCATGTCTTTTTGTCTTTGACATGGTTATGGTCTTTATCTTCCCTTTATTGTGTAAACGGTGTACTGTCCCTTGTGTTCTTGTACACAATTTTTTGATAATATAAAGAAATACAAAAAAAAAAAAAAAAAAAAACACTGTACATTTTAAAGATATTTCCCATATGCAGCTAAAGATATTAAAAAACCTCCTTTAAGTTCCCTTATAATTAAAGACTAGTGTCTCCGTTCTTAAACGTCCGTTTCCTGACAAACATGTGATGATATGATGAGCAGTGCTGGAAAACACCATATGTAGCAAGGTTCAATTATGGGAATTTGTGCTCAAGAACAAGGGCAGAGGGAAATAAGATCATTGATTTTATTTCTGCTTCTGTTTTCTTCTGTACAAGGGGGCATACAGGACAGGCGACCTCATTTACTGATAAGCAACTGCTCCTTCCATCAGTCAAGTGACAAAATTGCTTAGCTCGGCTCTATCTCTAATAAGAGCCAATGCACCAGTGAATATCTCTCAGCGTAGGAGCAGGCAGCCAAGGGAATGTTTTATTAATAAATTATTATTGATAAAATAACATTTCTTAATAGATTTCTATAAATCATCTTGTTCTCAAACTAAATGCTTCTCCTTCCATGAAATAAACTTGATTCTATTAAAGGAGAAACACCCATTTTCAATTTGTTTTGAACATAAAATGCCAGTCTTTCAAACACTTCCATACAAATGTGAGATTGAAATGTCAATAGAAATTATAAGATTGCCATAGAGGACAGTGAAACCGGGCCCCCCAGAGGCTGTGTGCTAGAAGTGTAGAGGAAATGCTTATTTAAAAAGGGAAATGCCACTTCATACCAGGTTATCCTCAAACACAAATGTGCCAAAACAAATGCATTATAATGCAAATCAGCCTGTGAATCGTTTTAACTGTGAGGATTCTAGAAATAATTTAATATTAAATCTACAACTCATAGAACATTAGCAGGAATAGGAAGTTGCAAATAGAAAAAAAAATAAGGATTAAAGAAATATGGTAATTTGTTGATGAAGACACAGGTCTTCTGTATTCCCAACCTTTGTTTCTGAATCTTCAGGGCCCTAAAGTGTTCAGCCCCATCAATCACAGACTGCCCTAGACTTACATGCTGTCTACAGCAGGGCTGGACACTGTACATGTACCTCCCAGGCAGGAATTTAGATTTACCTGTAAATTCCATATATTAGATTATACCGATCTCTTACAGACACTAGCAAAAAACTGAGGACTCACAGAATGGGGAAGGGTTATAGGGGAGGCACCCCAGGGGATGTGTGCCCAATTACCTGAAGGTACAAACCCTACAGTGCCTTAAAAAAGTATCCAAAAAACCAAAAAAAATGTATTTTATTGGGATTTTATGTGCTAGACTAACACAAAGTGGCACATAATTGTGAAGTGTAAGGAAAACGAGTTTTCAAAATGTTTTACAAATATATATCTGAAAAGTGCATTTGTATTCATCTCCTTTAGGCTAGGTTCACACTATTGCGATGCGGGAACGCCGCGAATCCGCGGCGTTTTCCCGCATCGCTCACCTCCCGCCGGCAGTTCACACTGCCCTATGCGGACGGCTGGGGGTGTCAATGTTATGTTAATGACACCCCCAGATCCGTCGGCATATCGCAGTGCGATCTGCCGACTCGCACAGGAATCGGATCGCATGGTGTGAACCCCCATGCGATCCGATTCCGTTGCGGACCCAAAAAAGGGTCCTGTGCGAGTTTGCTGCGGGACAGCTGCGAGTTCAGCCATACTATCTGTATGGCTGAACTCGCAGTGCTACGGAGATCGGATGTGATTTGCTGTGCGAATCACATCCGGATCTCCCCCCGCAGCAGTGTGAACCCAGCCTAACTCTGATACCCCTAACTAAAATGTAGTGGAACCAATTGCCTTCAGAGGCCACCTAATTAGTAAATAGAGTGCACCTGAGAGTAATGTAATCTCTGTATGAATACAGTTGTTCTGCAAAGCCCTCAGTTTTTTTTTTTTTTTTTTTAGAGAACCTTAGTGAACAAACAGCAAGGAACAATCAGGAAGGCCAAGGAACACACCAGACAGGTCAGGGATAAAGTTGTGAAGAAGTTTAAAGCAGGGTCAGGTTATAAAAAAAGATATCCCAAGCTTTGAACATCTCATGGAGCACTGTACAATCATCCGAAAATGGAAAGAGTATGGCACAACTGTAAACCTACCAAGACATGGCTGTCCACCTAAACTGACAGGCTGGTCAAGGAGAGCATTAATCAGAGAAGCAGCCAAGAGGCCCATGGTAACCCTGGAGGAGCTGCAGAGATCCACAGCTCAGGTGGGAGAATCTGTCCACAGGACAACTATTAGTCGTGCACTCCACAAATCTGCCCTTTATGGAGGAGGGCCAAGAAGAATGCCATTGTTGGGGGCAGAGCTAGCGGCAGATATGTAAGCAGCACTGAGTGAGAGCTCCGGCTGGGATGCATGCTCCTACAATTATCCTGAGTATCAGACACTGATCCAAATCTACACCCTAATACACCCAGGAGCGGGAAGAATGGTGGGAGATGGTTAAATACGGGCCAGCACCCATGGATTCAGCCATGGATCATTTGTCACGATTTGCAAGGGAATCCCAAGATGGCGGCTGACACGAGCAGACAGACCGGGGCCCAGACAATACACAGATTGGAGTGACTCAATCCCCCATTACCTCCAGGAAGGTAAGCCTGCTGCCTCGTAGGTCTAGAGGGCTAAGGAGGGGCCTTTCCTTAGACAGGCTACCCTACACAGATCCAGGGGATCCGGTGCTGGCAGAGGGAGAGTGGGAGCCTTCCCTGAAGCAAATAAGAGGCCATATTTATGTGTCAAACTACCCTATCAGCACATATAGACGGCATGCGGGCAGAAATGTCTTAAGCAAGATGTGCAGAATATCAGGGAGAGGGCCACAGAAGCTGAAAATAGAAACAGTGACCTGGAGGATGTAGTCCACCTATTAGAAAGCACAGCACAAACTACGCAAAGAGAAATCACTGCAGAAAGTAAACAAGCCAAGGACTTCTTGGAACTTTGGCTTCAAGACAATATGACAGATGCCACATTTTCACTTTATTTGCCGTAAATGATTTGCCATCATTTAACCATAGAATACAATCTAAACCTTCTCCACCTGGTGTACACCCACGCCCCACTATAGCATGCATACTGCACTTCAGAGATTGTGAAAACATCCTTCATGTGGCACGCTCCCTGGGTGACCTACAGTATAATGGTAATCGCATTTCGATCTATCCTGACTTTTCAGCGGCTACGCTGAGACAAAGGGCCAGTTTTGTTCAAGTGAAGAAATGGATGCAAGATTTACAACTGCCATATAGTATGCTATAGCCTGCAAAATTGAGAGTTGTGGACAGGGGAAAAGTTTTCTTCTTTAACACCCCCCCAGAATCATCACATTGGTTGGATTCTAGGGGGTGATACACCGACTGGCAAGCAGACTAGAAAAAAAAAAAAGATTCCTAAAATACTAACACCTGCGTTGAGACTTTTCTTCCTCAGCGCCTTTTTTTTTTTTTTTTTTTATAAGAGTGATATCTCAGTAACGGCAGCAGCTGCTGCCACAACCGAGGTATCCATCTCTTCAGGTGCCAGTCGTTTTTACAATAATGGTGGTCTTTGCGGTGGATTCGCTGCAAGATCACAGTTATTGGCCCCCTCGCCGCTCTCCCCCACCCTCCGTCGCTACCGCCGGGTCCTGGCTCCTGCTTGCTATGGATACGAGATCGGGCAAGATGGCCCCCACCCATCTCCATACCATAGCAGGGCGGAAGCGACGTCAAAATGTCACTTACGCCCATACCTCTTAAAAGGCACATTTTTTTCAATGTCATTTTTTCACATAACAAAATGTATTTATTTTTTTATTGCATTTAAGTCCAAATATGAGATGAGGACTTTTTGACCTCAGAACTCATATTTAAGAGGACCTGTCATGCTTTTTTCTATTACCAGGGATGTTTACATTCCTGGTATGAGGAATAAAAGTGACCTAATTTTTTTTGTAAAAACAGTGTAAAAATAAATAAAAATAAATAAGAATTTAAATTTTTTTTAAAACGCCCCGTCCCGACCAGCTCGCGCACAGAAGAGAACGCCTAAGTGAGTAGCGCCCGCATATGAAAACGGTGGTCAAACCACACGAGGTATCGCTGCGATCGGTAGAGCGAGAGCAATAATTCTACCCATAGAACTCTAACGCAAAACATGCAACCTGTAGAATTTTTTTAAACGTCGCCTATGGATATTTTTGAGGGTAAAAGTTTGACGCCATTCCACAAGCGGGCGCAATTTTGAAGCATGACAAGTTGGTTATCAATTTGCTCGGCGTAACATTATCTTTTACAATATTAAAAGAATTGGGCTAATTTTACTGTTTTTTATTCAAAATGTGAATTTTTTCCCAAAAAAGGAGTGTGCTTGTAAGACCCCTGCGCAAATACTGTGTGAAAAAAAGTATTGCAATGACCGCCATTTTATTCTCTATGGTGTTTGAAAAAATATATAATGTTTAGGGGTTCTAAATAATTTTCTAGCAGAAAAAAAAAAAAAAAAAAAACACAAAAAAAAAAAAAAAAAAAAAAAAAAACAGTTTTAACCATGTAAACACCAAAATCTCAAAACGAGGCTGGTCTTTAAAGAGGGATTTCACTGAAAAAAATAAATAAATATTAAAAGCCAGCACCTATAAATACTACAGCTGCTGACTTAATAAATGGACACTCACCTGTCCCAGGGTCTAGCGATGTCGGCAGCCGAGGCCGATCGGCTCTCGGCTGCTGCCGCCAACATTCTAGGTGAGGGAATCAGGAAGTGAAGCGTTGCGGCTTCACTTCCCGAGTTCCCTACTGCGCATGCGCGAGTCGCGCAGCGCAATAGGGATGGTCCGCGCTGTCTCTGGGACGTGTGTGTGTCCCAGCAGACAGCGCGCCGGGACAGGAAACTGCATAGACTCCCACGGGAGTCTATGCCTGGAAGTGGGTGCAAATAACTGTCTTAGACAGGTATATGCACCCCCCTCCCCCCTGAAAGGTGCCAAATGTGACACTGTAGGGGGGGAGGGTTCCGATGAGTGGAAGTTCCACTTCAGGGTGGAACCCCGCTTTAAGTGGTTAAGGAAGAACAGGTTATAGTACCGGACGGTACTGAGCTCCTTCAAGAGACTCTTGACACACACACATACATATACACTAGTGGGCCCCTACTGGTGTGGTACTAAATAGCTGTGAGCCCCCAAGGTCATTTACTGTTGTGGTTATGTGATACGGGCGCAAACATGTTGGAGTTGTGTGCAGGGTGGGAAGGGAAGGGATGTTGTGTTTCATTGGCTAGTGCGGTTTCTCTGTTTTGACCTCCACAGGACGGATGAGCTGACCAAAGACTGGTTGGCCACTGCTCTCCCAGGGAACATTTACTGGTATTCCTCCTATATATATGGCGGGTAAGATAAGTGTACTGTCCTGGAATGTACGTGGAATGAACTCAAAGGTAAAGAGATCCCTTATATTTGATTTTTTAAAGAGGTATAAACCCCATATTATCCTGCTGCAAGAGACGCACCTACAAGGGTCTAAAGCAGGGGTAATGAATTAAAATTCAAGGAGGTCCGGTCGCCAAAATTTTCTTTGGGCCGAGGTCCGAATCTCAAGTCTGTGCTATGACTCAGAAAGATTGTAGTCACTGTATATCTATCAAAAACATGAGAAATGTACAATTTCCTTAGCATTTCAACAATATTTATTGTCAAGTTTCAGTATTAAACATCTGGACAGTTGGAACTAGGATAGCTTTACATTTGCTCTTTATATCGGGTTTCCCCATCACAGTGCCCCTTTACATTGGGTGTCCCCATCACAGTGCCCCTTTACATTGGGTGTCCCCATCACAGTGCCCCTTTACATTGGGTGTCCCCATCACAGTGCCCCTTTACATTGGGTGTCCCCATCACAGTGCCCCTTTACATTGGGTGTCCCCATCACAGTGCCCCTTTACATTGGGTTTCCCCATCACAGTGCCCCTTTACATTGGGTGTCCCCATCACAGTGCCCCTTTACATTGGGTGTCCCCATCACAGTGCCCCTTTACATTGGGTGTCCCCATCACAGTGCCCCTTTACATTGGGTGTCCCCATCACAGTGCCCCTTTACATTGGGTGTCCCCATCACAGTGCCCCTTTACATTGGGTGTCCCCATCACAGTGCCCCTTTACATTGGGTGTCCCCATCACAGTGCCCCTTTACATTGGGTGTCCCCATCACAGTGCCCCTTTACATTGGGTGTCCCCATCACAGTGTCCCCATACATCAGATGTCCCCATCAGGGTGTCCCTTAACATAAGGGTCACGCTGATGGGCACATTTTATATTAAGGGGCACTCTGATGGACACAACAAAATGTGCCCCTTAACTTAAAATTTGCCCATCAAAGTGCCCCTTTAATATAAAATGTACCCATCAGTGTTGCTCTTAAAATAAAATGTGCCCATGAGTGTGTCCCCATCACAGTGCCCATTTACATAAGGTGTCCCCATCACAGTGCCCATTTACATCAGGTGTCCCCATCACAGTGCCCATTTACATCTGGTGCCCCCATCACAGTGCATCTTTAAATCAGGTGCCCCTTTACATCAGACATTCCTGTCAGTGTCCCCTTACATAAGATGTACCCATCAGAGTCCCCCTTAACATAAAATAAGAGTCATGCTGATGGGCACATTTTATATTAAGGGGCACTCTGATGGACAACAAAATGTGCCCCTTAACTTAAAATTTGCCCATCAGAGTGCCCCTTTTAATATAAAATAAAATATGCCCATCAGCGTGCCCCTTAACATGAAATAAGGGTCACACTGATGGGCGCCTATTATGTTAGGAGGCACTCTGATAGACAAAATTTTAAGGGGCATGCTTGTGGGTATATTTTTAATGTGCACATCAATGGGCATATTTTGTAGGGCACATTTTGTTCTGCCCATCAGTGTGCCCCTTAACAAAATATGCCCATCGATGTGCACATTAAAAATATACCCATCAGCGTGCCCCGTAAAATTGAATTTGTCCGTCAGAGTACCCCTTAACATAAAAAGGTGCCCATCAGCGCGACCCTTATTTTATGCTAAAGGGCACCTCTGATGGACACATTTTATTTTAAGGGGCACGCTGATGGGTATATTTTTTTAAGTGCACACTGATGGGCATATTTTGTTAAGGTGCACCTTAACAAAACATGCAAATCAGTGTGCATATAAAAAATATACCCATCAGCGTGCCCCTTACAAAAAAAAACCAGCATTGTGCAAATTACAAATATACCTATCAGTGTGCCCCTTAAAATATGCCCAACAGTGTGCATGATCACCAATGTGCCCACATACCTCAACTGCAGGAGGAAGGGCACAACTGAAGCTGCCTCAAGGAGAGCCAGGACCCGGGAATTGGGAACCGCGGGCAGCATGGGGGGCGGGGCGTGCACATGACGTCGCACCCCCTACTGCCTGTGAGCGTGTCTTCAGCTCCGAGAGATGCGGCCAGGAGCAGGGGGCAGGCGCATGCGCACAGCATCACTGGTTGCTAAGGAAATCCGCGGCCCCAGCAAACCAGTGATTGCTGTAATTTACTACGCAGGCGGCATAGCGGTCCGGGCAGAAGCCCCGCTCGGTCCAGACTCGGACCGCCATTTAATGACGGCTGGTCTAAAGTTATAGAATTAAAAAAAAAGCCAATGTTATTATGAGAGTTATCAATGCCGAATATGCCACATTGACGAGGGGTTGCTATTCTGGTTACAAAAAAGGCAACGACGCATATTATATAGGTCAAATCAGACCCGAATGGTAAATGCGCTATACTGGTATGTCAAATGTTCAAAGTATACTTAACCATTTGACCACTGGGCACTTAAACCCCCTTCCTAACCAGACCAATTTACAGCTTTCGGTGCTCTCACAGTTTGAATGACAATTACTCAGTAATGCACTGTACCTATATGAAATTTTTGCAATTTTTTCCCCACACAAATAGAGTTTTCTTTTGGTGGTATTTAATCAGAATCATTTTTATTTTTTGCACTATAAAAGAAAAGACCGAAAATTCTGTAAAAAAAAAAAAAATTACATTTCTTAGTTTCCGTTATAAAATTTTTCTAATTAGTAATTTTTCTTCATAAATTTTGGCCAAAATGTAGTTATTTGGTCTTTGTGAAAATTATAGCAATCACAAGCTATGGTGCCAATCTCTGAAAATTGATCACACCTGATGTACTGATGACCCATCTCATTTCTTGAGACCCTAACAAGCCAGGAAAGTACAAATAACCCCCAAATTACCCTTTTTGGAAAGTAGACATTACAAGGTATTTAGTAAGAGGCATGGTGAGTTTTTTTGAAGTTGTCATTTTTTTTCCCATACTTCTTTGCAAAAATCAAGATTTTTTTTTTTCTTTCACAAAATTGTTATATTAGCAGGTTATTTCTCACACACAGCATATGCATAGCACACATTACACTCCAAAACACATTCTACTACTCCTCCTGAGTATGGCGAAACCACATGTGAGACTTTTACACAGCGTGGCCACATACAGAGGCGCAACATGCAGGGAGCACCGTCAGGCGTTCTTGAAGCATAAATTACACATGTAATTTCTTGACTACCGCTTACACTTTTGAAGGCCCTTGAGTACCAGGACAATGGAAATGACCGAAAATGACCCCATTTTGGAAAGGAAACCCAACGTATAATCTATGAGGAATAGTGAGTCTTTTGAACATGTAATTTTTTTCTGTAAAATGTGTAAAGAAAACGAAAACGAATTTTTTTTTCACAAGGTTGTCAATTTATACAATATTTCTAACACATAGTAAGTACATACCAAAAATTAAACCTCAAAATAGATTCTCCTACCGAGTACGGTGATACCACATGTGTGAGACTTACACACAGCCTGGCCACCTAGAGAGGCCCAACATGCATGGAGCACCATCAGGCGTTCTAGGGGCATAAATGTCAAATCTAATTTCACTACCTATTACACTTTTGTGGCTGGGGGTGAATCGACGGATGGGGCCGGCCTGGCCGAGTATCGACGGATGGGGCCAGCCTGGCCGAGTATCGACGGATGGGGCCGGCCTGGCCGAGTATCGACGGATGGGGCCGGCCTGGCCGAGTATCGACGGATGGGGCCGGCCTGGCTGAGTATGGATGGACGGAGGGCCTGCCTGGCCGAGTATGGATGGACGGAGGGCCTACCTGGCCGAGTATGGATGGACGGAGGGCCTGCCTGGCCGAGTATGGATGGATGGATGGCTGGCCGAGTATGGATGGATGGCTGGCCGGCCGAGTATGGATGGATGGATGGCCGGCCGAGTATGGATGGATGGATGGCCGGCCGAGGATGGATGGATGGCCGGCCGGCCGAGTATGGATGGATGGATGGATGGATGGCCGGCCGAGGATGGATGGATGGCCGGCCGAGGATGGATGGATGGATGGCCGAGGATGGATGGATGGATGGCCGGCCGAGGATGGATGGATGGATGGCCGGCCGAGGATGGATGGATGGATGGCCGGCCGAGGATGGATGGATGGATGGATGGCCGGCCGAGTATGGATGGATGGATGGATGGCCGGCCGAGTATGGATGGATGGCCGGCCTAGGATAGATGGATGGATGGATGGCCGGCCGAGTATGGTTGGATGGCCGGCCGAGTATGGATGGATGGATGGATGGCCGGCCGAGTATGGATGGATGGATGGCGGCCGAGTATGGATGGATGGATGGATGGCCGGCCGAGTATGGATGGATGGCCGGCCGAGTATGGATGGATGGCCGGCCGAGTATGGATGGATGGCCGGCCGAGGATGGATGGATGGCCGGCCGAGTATGGATGGATGGATGGCCGGCCGAGTATGGATGGATGGATGGCCGGCCGAGTATGGATGGATGGATGGCCGGCCGAGTATGGATGGATGGATGGATGGCCGGCCGAGTATGGATGGATGGATGGCCGGCCGAGTATGGATGGATGGATGGATGGCCGGCCGAGTATGGATGGATGGATGGATGGCCGGCCGAGTATAGATGGATGGATGGATGGATGGATGGCCGGCCGAGTATGGATGGATGGATGGATGGCCGGCCGAGGATGGATGGATGGATGGCCGGCCGAGGATGGATGGATGGATGGCCGGCCGAGTATGGATGGATGGATGGATGGCCGGCCGAGTATGGATGGATGGATGGATGGCCGGCCGAGTATGGATGGATGGATGGATGGCCGGCCGAGTATGGATGGATGGATGGATGGCCGGCGGAGTATGGATGGATGGATGGATGGCCGGCCGAGTATGGATGGATGGATGGATGGCCGGCCGAGTATGGATGGATGGATGGCCGGCCGAGTATGGATGGATGGATGGCTGGCCGGCCGAGTATGGATGGATGGATGGCTGGCCGGCCGAGTATGGATGGATGGATGGCTGGCCGGCCGAGTATGGATGGATGGCTGGCCGGCCGAGTATGGATGGATGGCTGGCCGGCCGAGTATGGATGGATGGCTGGCCGGCCGAGTATGGATGGATGGCTGGCCGGCCGAGTATGGATGGATGGCCGGCCGAGTATGGATGGATGGCTGGCCGGCCGAGTATGGATGGATGGCTGGCCGGCCGAGTATGGATGGATGGCTGGCCGGCCGAGTATGGATGGATGGCTGGCCGGCCGAGTATGGATGGATGGCTGGCGGAGTATGGATGGATGGCTGGCGGAGTATGGATGGATGGCTGGCGGAGTATGGATGGATGGCTGGCGGAGTATGGATGGATGGCTGGCTGGAGTGGGCACAAACATCCAGCCCACAGCGCTGCAGCGGCATCTGATCTCTACTCTCTCTGTACAGAGAGAGGAACCGGACGTGACGCCGGTTTCTTTACAAGTGATTGCTCCGTCATTTTGACGGAGCGATCACGTGGTAAAAAGCCACTGTCTGCCAGAGGTCACAGACTTTCCCAGGGGGGCGTGCGGGAGAAAGATTCTGGGAGTTACACTGTGTGAGCAGACAGGCAGCTCGGCGGGTGGGTGAGAGAGCGTACACAGCTGGGAGGTGCCCACCCTGCATTCCTGCAGTTCCGCCCTCACTCTGCAGACAGCCGTGGACAGCAGAGAGATTACATCATCTCTCTGCTGCCTGCGACACAGGATGTGACATGCCGCAACATATGGCAGGTGATGTGGCAAGTGGACAATCCCCAATATGTGGCAGGTGATGTGGAAAATGACAATCCGCAACGTGTGGCAGGTGATGTGGAAAATGACAATCCGCAACGTGTGGCAGGTGACGTGGCAAATGACAATCCGTGACTTGTGGCAAGTGAAACACTCTGGGGCTCACACCGATTCAGCATTATGGTGAGTTGAGCTATTTCATTTTCTATAACAACGTAATAGAAAAATTGTGCTTCAATCAATATGGCTACCTGGATAATGTGTACAGAACGCCCCCAAGAAATGTGCGTATCTTGGGGGTCTCGCACAGATTTTCATAGTAGTCTGCAAGTCATTTCAGGCATTCCTTGCAACAAAAATTTAATTTTTAGTGAGATACTCCCAATAGGAAATCGTCTAAAAGGGATTCAGACCCCATAATTGTCCTCAGAGCCCTGCAGATGCAGTAGCTGATAAACAACTCCCATTCGATTCACTTACCACATTGACACAAACACACAAGGATTTTTTTTTTAAATAACAAAAAGGTAGGAATCTGCAACAAAGTTTGTTAAAATACTTGCACTGTACATAGTTCACCCCTTTAAACGCCAGCTACATTTTTTTAAATCATAATTAAAGTCATGTGTTAAAAAAACACGTACCTAGTATTACTGCAGTGCTTCAAATGTTTGCTGCCATACAAATCAAAAGGGATATAATGTCTCCAGGGTTACTGAAGGAGCTTCTTATTAAAACACCAGCACTGATCATGTGATTATAGTAGGAAGACCACACCATATAGCATTCACCATCAGCGCATTAGACAAGCCCATCTAGTATTTAAGAATACAGGTAAAGATACCCAATAAAGCTGATAAAATACTTTTATTTGGGCAGTGTATAAAATATGTATGGTACAGATTAGCAACATGAAAGGGCAATCTGTATTTGGATAGCGCTGACAGACCAGGCTTTCCTCTGTGAAATGACTGGATAGAAGATAGCAGTCAGTACAGCCACAGGTCTGTGAGCTCTGTAAGCCTCTGAACCCATTTCATTTATTTTCAAGAACAGAGCAGCCTGGCCAAGAAAAACAGACAGACGCAGCAGTACCCCATATTTCCTTATTGAAGGTCAGGAACTCCGATTCCCATCTTTAAGTCTGGATGCTGCGCTGTGATACTGGAGAGGAAAATTGATTTATTTTTATCTTGTCGCAACTGAAAGAAGGTTTTTTCCTCAAGTAAAATGTGTAAAGCCCATCTGTATTTTATATTAAAACTCAGATCTGTCAGGTAACTGCCACCTTTAGTCCATATATTTAAATAAAAAAACGAAGGGGCTCTTATGGTCTTTAATGGACTCTACCGGTAAGAGCTGTATACGCGTCAGTGAAGTTAGGTATATAGAAAGCGAGCAGTTGACTGAATTCAAAATTTTCTCCTCCGGCTACTTAAAGTGACTGTAAGAGCCGGTTCACACGGGGGCAACACTACTTCCAGCATGACTTTTGGAGGCAACTTGGACACGACTTGAGTATGAATAACAGCACGACTTGGGGCGACTTCAACACGACTAAGTCACCTCCAGGCCAGGCGACTTTGGCCATGGCCAATCACAGAATAATCAGCTCACGAGGGGGAACTCCACACCACATTTTAAATAAAAAAACGGCATGGGTTCCCCTCCAAGAGCATACCAAGCCCTTAGGTCTGGTATAGATTTTAAGGGGAACCCCCTACACCAAAAAAAAAATGGTGGGGTCCCCCAAAATCCAAACCAGACCCTCATCCGAGCACGCAGCCCGGCCGGGCAGGAAAGGGGGTGGAGACAAGCGAGCGCCCCCCCCCCCCTCCTGAACTGTACCAGGCCGCATGTTCTCAACATGGGGGGTTGGTGCTTTGGGGAAGCGGAGCGCCCTGTGGCCCTCCCAACCCCAAAGCACCTTGTCCCCATGTTTATGAGGACAAGGGCCTCTTCCTCACAACCCTGGCCATTAGTTGTCAGGGACTGCGGGCGGGGGGTTTATTGGGATCCGGAAGCCCCCTTTAATAAGGGGGCCCCTAAATTCCAGCCCCCACCCTATGTGAATGAGTATGGGGTACATCGTACCCCTACCCATTCACCTGGGGAAAGTGTCAAAAAAACACACTACAGGTTTTTAAAGTAATTTATTAGTCAGCTCGGGGGCCTTCTTATGACTTCAGGGGTCTCTTCCGACTCCACCGCTCTCTCCGGCCTCTTCTCCCACTCCCCGTTTCTTCTGCCGGGCTCCTCCGCTACCTTTTTCCAGCTCTTTTACTAGCGGTGGCCTGGTCTTCTTCGTGGTCCTCTCTTCTTCCGATGTTGACAACACTCTCTCCTGCTGAAATGCCATGTGCAAGGCGACTTGTATAGGCATGGGGCGTGGTCACCAGGTGATGAGACATGGTGACCCCGCCCCTTATGACATCAAGTTCCGGGGCATGCTCATCCCCAGCCCCTTTCTTGACTGGCCAGGCTGCATGCTTGGATAAGGGTTCTATTATGGATTTTGGGGGGACTCCCATGCCTTTTTTTACCCCAATGCATTTTTTTGGTGTAGGGAGTTCCCCTTAAAATCCATACCAGACCTAAGGGCCTGGTTTGCCCCTGGAGGGGGAACCCATGCCAGTTTTTAATATTAGGGAGGTGACATTGTTGCTTCAATATAGATGGAGATCTGACTTGGAGGCGACTTGCATTGAAATCAATGTGTACAAATTGCCTAGAAGTCGGTTTGAAGTCGTACAGGAACCTTTTTTGAAGTCGGAGCAACTGCTGCAGTGTACATTAAGACAGCTCCATTCACTACCAATGATTTTCCCAACAGCGCGACTTGGAGCGACCTGAAGACAGATTGTGGGTTACCCCTGTGGGAGCCGACTCTAAATGCTTTTTTGTTTTATTTTGAACAACATGTTATACTTGCCTGCTCTGTGCAATGGCTTTGCACAGAGCAGCCCTGAACCTTCTATTATTTTGCAGCAGAAGCTGTGAAAGAGGATAGGGAAGGCTAATATTACCTATTGAGACTGTGACATGGCGAATACATCGGACACTTGAGACATTTTTTGGACAACTGACAATTATACAGCAATCAGTGCTATAAAAATGCACCGATTACTGTACGTTACTGGCAGGGAAAGGGTTAACACTGGGGCGGGGGGGGGCAATCAAGGGGGTTAACTGTGTTCCCTAGTGTGTGTTCTAACTACTGGGGGAGGGGACAGACTATAGGAGAAGACAGGTCGTTGTTCCTAGCTATTAGGAACTTACGATCTGCATCTCCTCTCCTCACAGAACAGGGATGGGTTTACACACACACGCGTCCCTGTTCTACCTCTCGTGCCCGCGACCGCCAGTCGCGAGCATCGGCATCCCCTCAGTGCAGCGGGTGCACACCTGATATCCTGCTTAAAAGGAGCCGATTTACAGCTATGACGGTTCGTGGGATGGTGCTGACCTGCCGCAGTATAATGGCGGCGGCTGGTCGGCAAGTAGTTAAGGACCGGCAGACTCCAATTGCTCTGACAACTGGCTGGATAGCGGAACTGGCCAAAGAAAAAGGAAGCCTTTAATAGGAACTCCAGTTTCTGTCAACAGGGTCCTTCAAGCTCTGTGCGTTATCCACTGGACAAGTTTAGTTCTTGTTTAAGGAAGAGACTGCTGCATTCTTAAACTTTTCCTCCATGGGATATAAAAAAGGGACAACCTCTTAGGGGGGAAGAAAATCTTGTCCCCAATCAAAATACACCACCTGTTCTAACAGTGGGTGCAAGGGGAAAGCCTGTGTGGCCTGAAGAGGCCTCAGGGACCCCAAAGAGGACCAGGGGGGCTCAGAAACCTCTGCAGGAGATAACTTAAAGGCAGAATGAATCATGTTGGTAAGAGTCTGGATCCAAAGCCTCTGGAACTGAGAGGCAGATAACGACATCTTCTGGTCCAGATTGCTCAGAAGCAGACTTATCTGCCAGACCCTCCACAGAATCCTTGGTATTTAGCTCTTCTCCATCCTCAACCCATTCATGCTCCAATTTAGGAGGTTCAGGAGAGGGGGGTCTGCCACGCTTCTTGCTAGCCTGTGGGATGGAGGCAATCGTGCCAACAATCCTGTGCTCTAATCTGGCTAGGGCAGAGGACACTTCATCCCTGGTGATAAAGGGTGAAGCAGCATTGACTCTAGGGACAATACCAGACAGACGCAGTGGCTCAGATTGCCCAGAAGCCTCTGGTCTCTGGGATACAAGACTAGGGTTACTCCTTTAGGAGCCATTGATGACATAGGTGTGCCCTACCCTGTAGGATTAACCCTGCTCCTCTTTTTTTTTTAAAGACATTGCAAGCCACAAAAAGGGAGTACCTGGGTTTATCATTTACATAGCCCCGAAGGAAGACCCCTTAATAGAGCTCACCAAGCCCCTATGCAACAATCCTGCTAAGCACCTTAGCCTGCCAAGCAACACCTGGTGACTCTCATGACCCGGGTAAGGAGAAATGAACCGCTGAAAATGCCTGGTTCAGAGCCTGCTCCGTGTTCCACAGCTGTCCTCTGGAAGTACAGCATGTTTAGCATACACAGCCTAAATAAGCTGGCTGTGCACCAGGGCACTCCCTGCATGCACGTGTGTGGTTCAGGCGAACGCCGCTGTATTCGCAAATGACGCAAATCTTTGTCGCCCAGATTAGGCTATGGCACATGCATGGCTCCATGTGCACACAACACCTGTGGCGAAGCTGCATGTGCCATGGCCCCCAAACAACCCGCAAACTCCTGAGCATTTTGGCAAACGCATGTGCGCCCTGCAAACCAAGATGCACAATGGCACACCGTCGTGCACAGACCACCCATTTAAGGAAAAAACAGCCAGGCAACAAGAAAAAAAAAAAAAAAAAAGGTACATTTTTGCAAACATCAACAGCTAGCTCCAAACTGCCCCTTGTGGTCGCCACACACAGGTGTCCAGCCTGTAGCTAACTTGACTTACTGTTACATTCACTGGGGCACCCCACAATAAGTAACTAAGAGCCAAATCTTCACCCATCACAGTGGGTTCCTGTCACTTGAGGACCTTCAAGGACTGGGTACCCTTTCATTGGTTAGGGTCTACTCACTTGGACCTATGAGGCATTCTGCAGGAAATGCCTTAGCTCTGTGGTGTCCAGGATTCCACTATGTAGGGTCCAGCACCCGAAGGTTGCGCTACAGGCAAAACCTCGCAGGATCCTTGCGTCATCTTTGAGAGGCTCGGATAACATTTACCTAAGCATATAAGCCTGTTTCAAAGGGATCCGATCGGTCAATCCCTTGTGGGGAGGGAAGAGCAGGGGAGTGCTTTGCCATTCTAGGCGATGGGGTGTGTTGGTATTGATGCACATAGTATAGAGAAGAAGAAACTCTAGCACCTGCATGAGACTAAGATGCTGCAAAATAAAGTAGCCACCCTAAAACAGGAAACATGGGGCAGCAGTCATAGCACCAGCTTAAACGTGAATATAGGCAAATATTAAAATATAAAGAAGCTGCATGCTAAGTGATGCAATCAACTATTAAAAATGGTAAAAAAAAATAAAATCAAGGTTTAATAAAAAATTCAAGTGGATATAAAACTAAATGACATTTAGATTTCTAAAGTACTGTGTCAGACAACTGCACATTTTGTCTATATAAAAATAATTTTTTTTTAATCCTTTGTTGCAGGTCAATGCTGTTGATCTTGTCCAGCCACTTTGCAGCCATTTTGGAGATGCCTGCACCCAATTTTTCAGGATAAGTTTTCTGAAGATGGATCCTGGTAGGAGCAGTCAATCCTAGTTCAGTTCCCTTTTGAATTGACATACTGATGTATGCCAGTCTGTAAATAATGCTGCCTGGCCACTTCATCACAGTATTAACAGCATACCAAAAAATAAATAAAAAATGACACCCACCATGAAAATAAAGTCAGCTGTCAGTGATTCCCATTAATGTGTTTGATAAGCGGAACGCAAGTGCAGATGGTAACTTAGTGAAGCCATTTTCTGCTTGTGAAGTTCTGCTTGCAAATTGCTCTCCCACCCACTGAAAACTTGTCACTACAGAGATGCCCGAGGGACAAAAATAAAGCCAGAAAAAGTCTGCAGATATAATGCATTGTGAATAAGGAAAGCGTTGATCAAGAATGTTACATACCTGCTTTTGACAACAGCTACATTGGTGCCATCTCTGTGCAACGTTCAATGTACAGTGTACAGGAACAGATGTTCCCTCCTCAATGTCACTTTTGCTGCCTAGTTTTACTATGAAGCAAAGGCAGCTGGGATAACAAAGAAGCAACTTTAATTAAACAAATGCAGTATTAATGAAGGGACTTGTGGCACAAGGTGGTGAACCTAACTAGCAGTAAAGCTTTATGATCATGTACCTTTTATTCGTTTTGCCTTCCAACAATGCTGTAAGGTGACTGGGCTCAGTTCAGCAACAAAAATGTCTGTAGAACATTTTCTTAGCTGTTCATAGCAAGCACAGAGGCTGGAATGCCCCTTGTTTCCATTAACAGGACAATTAAAGTGTATGCAAATCTAAACAATGAACCTCTTTATTTGCTTCCCTTTTGGTCTTTTAACCACCTCGGCTCCAGAAGGTTTTACCTACCGACCACCCCCTTTCATGACCAGAACATTTGTTTGCCATTTAGTACTACGCTAACTGGAGGGAAGTTCAAAAAAAAATCTTAGGGTCCTTTCACACGGGGCGGATCAGTTCTGATCCGCCCCGTGGATGTCCGTTTGCTCAGCGGTGATCACTCCGCCGATCCCCGCTGAGCAGGGAGATGACAGGTCTGTCTCTGCACACTGCGCAGGGACGGACCTGTCACAGCGCCGTTCTCCCCTATGGGAGATCGGATGACGACGGACCGCAGTGCCCGTCGTCATCCGATCCGATCCGCAGACGGATGGAAAAATAGCTTTTTCCTCCGTCACACTTTTTCGGATCGGAGCGGGTCGGATGTCAGCGGACATGTCACCGCTGACATCCGACGCTCCATAGAGCTCTATGGAGCACCCGTTCAGGTCCGCCTGAAAAACTGACAGGCGGGCCTGAACGGCACGTCGGTGTGAAAGAGGCCTTAGTATTATTTTACTGAAAGGGTAGTTGATGATTGGATTAAACTACCAGCAGAGGTAGTGACAGAAACAGAAAATGGCTTCAAACATGTTTGAGATAAACAAATCTATAGTCAGACGACAAATTTCATGAAACCCCCCCCCCCCCCCCCCCCAAAAAAAAAACAACTGTCACTTCTCTATGAAGTATGTTCAGGGCTCCTTTATAAATCAACCTGCGTTAAGAGGAAAACTGAACAAATATTTTATATATGCAGACCTACTGATCTTAAAGTGATTGCAAGGTAATTTTTTTTTTTTTTTTTAAATAACCATTCTCTTCTGGGGTCCCCTGGTGGCTCTCGCGGCTCCTCCCTGCATCAGATAACCCCCTGGGAGAAGCGTTCTCCCGGGGGATTACCTTGCGGGCGCACTCCCGAGTCCAGCATTTGGCATCCATAAGAAATGAGGAGAAATGCAGGGCTCGGCCCCACCCACCCGGTGCCTGCGTCATTGGATTTGATTGACAGCAGCGTTTGATAGCAGCACAGCCATTGTCTATCTATCCAATCAAGAGCCGGGACCCCATGGAGAGAGGGAGAGTGCATCACCGGGGACAGAAATAGGAAGCTCAGGTAAGTAAAAAGGGGGGGGGGGGAGTTGGGCGCTAGGGGGCAGGTTTGTTCACCTCAATGCATAGGCTGCATTAAGGTGAACACACACAAACCTTTACAACCCCCTTTAATGGGCATTTGAAGCCATTCTAACTTTGATGTATGCTTTCAATTAGGGTCTAAATGGAGAGTCTGCTCTAGTTCCAAGATGTCGAGATCAGAATACATCATGAGGTAAGGAAACGTGAAGGGGTTGCCTTTTCCCCCCCAAGCTGAAATAGCAGATTTCAAAAGAACTGAAATATCTTGTGACAAATGTCATAATTAAACAGAGTCAGAAGCTGCTACACAGCTCATTAATCTCATGCAGCAACCAGTTTTTGGGACATATTTGTATTATTTGGCAGGTGTGACACTGCTTGTCCTGAGGATGCTTAGCACTGTTTGTAAAACAGGAGACATTAGCCACAGCTCATTCACTCATGTTTCAAAGCCAACAATCCTATCCATGCAGCTGGTGTCCAACATGCGCTATGTGAGATAACAAAATAGGTTAAATCAAGACTCATTGGGGGAAAAATACCAATATTCTTTATCTATGTAGGTCACCCAAAGCACTAGGCAGCCTTTCATAACACATCTTATGCTGCGCATGCATAATAATTTAATTTTAAAGTCACTTTTATTTTCTGTCGTTCTTTATTTTGCTGCTTCATGTAGGGGTCATCCACTTTTAAAAATGTACAGGTCCCATGCGTGACCTTTAAACACATGGCACAATCATGGCTATAGAGCAAAATGGCACCCTAGCATGATGGTTATCATTAGACCCATTTCACACTGGAGGCATTTTTCAGGCACTTTGGCGCTAAAAAATAGTGCCTGAATAATGCCGCATCTGCAGTCCCAGTGTGAAAGACCGAGTGCTTTCACACTGGGCGCTGCGGTGGCAGGACATTAAAAAAAAAGTCCTGCAAGCAGCATCTTTGGAGAGCAAGTGTACAGACCACTCCTAAAGCGCCCCTGTCCATTGAAATCAATGGGCAGCGGCGTCTGACTGTTGCAGCTGCGCTTTGCGGGCGGTTTTGACCCTTTTTTTGGCCACTAGCTGCTGGAAGCAGTGTGGCCAACAAAACTGTCCCAGAGGGGGCTTCCCTGCCCCTGGGCCACTCATGTCCTCTACATAAGGGCACATCGCTTCTGCCAGACGCGATCAGCCAGGAAACGGTCAGAAGGATCCATCAGCCAGATGACAGAGCGGGGATCTACTGCTGAGATGAGGCTTGCATATGAATAGTTGGCCGCTGTCACAGTCCGACCTTCTGGACTGGCATTGGACCAGTGTGCTGTCTATTACAGTAGCTAGTCTAGGAGGCGGGACTTCGTTTTATAGCGGCGGCTATTCATATGGAAGCTGTGTCTCAGCGGGAGATCCCCGCTCTGTCATCAGGCTGGCAGATCCTCCCTGAAGCATTACTGGGCACTAATGGAAAAAAAATAAACTGTAAAATGTTTGAAGACTTAGCTTATGCCCCGAGTGATGTGAAAGATATATATGCTAAATTTAAAGAAGAACGGATAATATTTAGAGGTTGCACACTTTGATCTGTTTTGTAAATGTAGATAAAAATAAGATTTTTCAATGTTAATTACTTTTATTAGGAAAACTAGAAATCACAAACTTAAAATACTATTAAAACTATACACTAAGATTAATAGGTAATATGATGGGCAAAACGCTCCGTTATATCAACTTTAAACGATGGCACTCCCTTGTATTCTGTCACGTTGTGGATCCCAAACAATTCAAAGATTGTCTTTGTTTTATTAGTAATGAAATGGTTCAGGTCTTTTCCTTCAAAAAAATGTTTTTACCCTTTAATCGTTTCACTTCCTTTTTCTTTGCAGGTTTGGTTTCAAAATTTTTAGTCATTTTCCTCAACAGCCTGAGTAATACGTTCGTCCAAAAAAAACAATCCTACGTTAGTTTCTGACAGGTACCCTTAGCAACTTTGAGAGCACATCTTTTGACACCTGCATTTGGGCAAGTGCTCAAAAGCTGTAGCATATCCAAATCATTCTTTGGAGCCCATCGACTTACAATTGCCTTATGCCAAAAGTGAACATATATGAGGCTGACAAAATGTGCAACCCGTTTCATTCCTTCCAATTCTTGTTGAGGAACATTCAATTATAGTGAATAGGACCATTTTAAGTGCATATATTGCCTTTGCCATCCACCTTGCTTGATGCAGTGCCTCCGGGATCCTGAAACTAAAGTCGTTTTTAGATCAACCTCCTAGGTACAGGAGTGAAAGTTGTAACAACTCTTTGTAGTGTTAACTTGGATAATTTCCGTCTTTTAGGACATTTTGGATGTAGTTAACCATTTTCACTCGTTCTTCTAGAAAGCCTTGAACGGGACTGTCTTCATGCAGCACTGTTGGATATGACTTCTTATCAAGTGAAGCCCACAGACTTTGCTTTGATAAAAGTGATCAATGTGTGCAACCCCTAAACATTATCCAATGTTCTTGAAATTTGGCATATTATATATATAAAAATATATATATAAAAATATAAATATATATATATATATAAAAATATAAATATATATATATATATAAAAATATAAATATATATATATATATATAAAAATATAAATATATATATATATATATATATAAATATATATATATATAAATATATATATATATAAATATATATAAATATATATATATAAATATATATAAATATATATATAAATATATATAAATATATATATATATAAATATATATAAATATATATATAAATATATATATAAATATATATATAAATATATATATAAATATATATATAAATATATATATATATATATATATATATATATATATATATATATATATATATATATATATATATATATATATATATATATATATATATATATATATATATATATATATATATATATATATATATATATATATATATATATATATATATATATATATATATATATATCTCTTTTACATCACTGAGACTCGGGGCGTAAGCAAAGTCATATGAAAATCACATTTTTGGAAAAATTAAACAACCTATTGGTCATGCGCACGGGAGGCGCCACGCGTGGCATATTCGCCGTTGACGGTGCCGCGCTCAGTGTGCCTGCGCGCCGTAGACAGCGATGCCTGTCTTTCAGCAAATATCTCCTAAACCGTGTAGGTTTAGGAGATATTTCTTGGACCAACAGGTAAGCCTTAATCTAGGCTTAACTGTAGGTCAAAGTGTGTTGTAAGGGTTTACAACCACTTTAAACCATGGAGGCTTAATATAGGCTTACCTGAAGGTAAAAGTGGTTATACAGGGTGTACAACCACTTTAACTTATCTGTGCCATGTACAGACTGTGTGGTCAATCTAACTTTTCTCCAGTAGTTAGGACTGGAAAGGGAACCAAGTTGATTCTTTCACAATTTTTTTATCTGATATTTAATATTTAGCAGTATATAATAAAAAGGTATTTTTTTTTATAGCCCATAATCATTTATTTTGTCACTAACAAACGCTCCCTTTCCTGTGCTGGCATTTTGTACTTGAGTCATTAAACCTTCATACTACCTGCCTAAGCTGTACCATCCTGCAGAGAATGAATAATGTTATTAATAAAACGCCGGCTGGCTGACTGCTTCCTTGCTTGTGTGTAAACTCATAAAATGTGCCTGATTACCAGGCCGCTAATCAGCAGCTCTCTGCAGCCTTTAGAACATGCCAAGCCTTGCTATTCCATTACTGTGTTAAAAAGATAATTTGATAGCAGAGGACATACAACTAGGCTTGATTTATCTTCAGATAACGCATTTAATCAGTGGTCCTCAAAGAAAAAAAAAACTGGCAACCTTCAAAATTTCTTCTGGATATTGTTCCCACTAGATGGTGACACCTTCAGTTTTCCACAGTCCAGTAGGAACAATATTAAGAGCGATAACTCTCTAAGAGGAGCCTGACCAGTAACAGGAGAATATATTGTAGACTTGGCCAAAGGAACTTCTTCCTAGCATCATGTCCATGAAGGGCATCAGGGACTTGTGCCACAAAAGGACCAAATGACAGGGATGGGGTAGAAATTACTAAAAGGAAAAATTTAGGTTGGGATTTACAGAGCCCACCATGTGATCAGAGTGTAGAAAATGCTTTGCTATGTGTTCATGTTTGAGCTTAAACACTCAAAATAAATTTTTGATCTTGCAGACCAAAAACAGAAAAGATTGCATGGATAGTGCAGATAAAACTTATTTTAATTGAATAAAAAAAGAACCCCCCTGCCGCAGAAAACCAGGCCGCAGCAACCACATTAACTCCCACTAGGCAGCTAGCATCAGGAGACAAAAGAGTAAAAGGGGAAAATATCCAGAAGAGGCACTGGCTGAAAACTGGGCTGTAAATATAAATCATCCAAATGGATTTCAGGGCCATGTCATTAGAGTCATACCCTGATAAAGAAGTATGGCCCAAAATCTGTTAGCAGAGGTGCTCCGTTTAGAAGGACATAATAAAATCAGTCCCTTTTGCCACTTGATTTCAGTGAATAATTCATATTACCTCTCCAAAGAGTTCAGTGTCCTTCCAATGTGCTTCCTGGTTATTTTCACCTTTCATTCCTTTCCTCTCCTGATGTCTAGTAAAAGTGGAGTTGATGTACGGTAATCACAGTTGCTGTGAGCTGGTTGTCTACAAGTCTATGATTCACCCAAGTCATTGTTTGTAAATGCACATTTTATTATTTCCCTTAGAAAAAAGAAGTTTTATCTGCACTATCAACTGCACCCTGTTCTGCTTTTGTTTTGCATGTTTAGTTTTCTGGCCCTTGGATACATACAGAGCTTGAAAGGATAAGCATTTTTTTGCATGGTTACATGTGAAGAATGGTACATTGGAGGATTTCACCTAACTTTTTGATTCGGCCGATCTGTGTAATGGTCAGTGGGCTTGAGGAATGCATACCAGAGATCAAAAGAGGAAACAGCCTTAATGAGAAAAACAGAATCTGTGTACAACAAAAGTAAAAGATTAACCAGCAGCTCTAACATGTAGCCATGTATTATGGGGGGTCACCCTATTTGTTATACTAAAATAGATAAACATGTCCCATATAAAATGTGCTTCTTAAATGTTGTGGCCCTGTCCAAAATTTGTGATCAGTCAACATTGATCTTAGACATAACCTGCAAAATTCAGCAGTTACTGAAAAAAGACCCACATGTACATATATGATTACATAGGTTCAATTTTATTACCGATTACATCTAACCAATTCAATACTGGGCACTTTTACTCCCCACCTGCCAAGGCCAATTTTCAGCTTTCAGCGCTGTCGCACTTTGAATTACAATTGCACAATCATGCAACACTGTACTAAAACTAAGCTTATTTTTTTCACACAAATAAGAGGTTTTCTTTTGCCGGTATTTAATTACCACTGGGTTGAAGTTTTTGCTAAAAAAATAAAATAAAATAAAAATTGAACAATGCGTTTGCTTGCGTTATAAAACTTAAGTGTTCTTCAAAAATGTAGCCTAAAATGTATGCTGCTACATTTCTTTGGTGAAAATTGTAGTGCCTACAAACTATGATTATATATATATATATATATATATATATATATATATATATATATATATATGTATATATATATATATATATATAGATCACACCTGATGTACTGATGGCCTTATCACATTTCTTGAGGCCCCAAGATGGTAGGACAGTACAGATATCCCTCAAATTACCCCTTTTTGAAAAGTAGGCAGCCCAAGGTAGGCATGAGGCATTGCGGTTTTTTGAAGTTCAAATTTTTTTGTCATAACTTTTTGAAAAAAAAAATGTTTTTGGTTTTTAACATACATTCACTAGGGCAGTACAGACAGGGTCAGGGAGACTGAGTGATGACAGTACAAAAAAGTTTTTTTTTTTTTTTTTTTAAAGGTCTGTGACCAGAACAATATTACCATAGTAACATTGTACTGTTCTGGGGAAGTGATCAGGATTTTTTATTTTTTAAACACAATAGGTTTGCTTATAGCAGTGAATTATATTGCCATAAGTAAACATTTTACTGATCTAAACTAAATCAGTCTGTTTTGTTGTGATTAGCTGTAACTAGTCAAAGCAAATCACATAGTACAGATCTGGCTCTGTCTGTACCATGTGATCAAACTGACCAATCACAGCTAGCAACACAATTGTACACAACGGATGGCATGAAAGGAAGCCAACCATTGTGTACAACTGCCCTGTGACCTGCTGTGCTTTGTCATGGTGGGCACATACCACCGGCAGTGAGCTGATACTTTGATCAGTGATCGCCCGTGTCCCGTGGACATGGCCGGCAACAGATTGCACCAATGCATGGCTCCACAATCAGCACTTCCTGACAGAACATCATATGATGTCCAGTTAGGATGGGAAAGCCAACACCTGGCCATTATTTGTCTATAGACTGGGCAGGAAGTGGTTAAAGCAGTACTAAACCTAAAGGCAATTATTATATTGGAACCTACCAATTATTCAATGTTGTGGCTCCATGAGTTTCCCTTTTAGGCTTCCATTAATTAAAAATAAAAAATAAAAACCAACAATGCAACCACCGCATGACTGATTGATAAGCTGCAATACATTACATTTTTGGTTTTGGGTTTAGTACTGCTTTAAAAAAAAGAAAAAAAAAAAAAACAATTTCCTTTAAGGCTTATTGGTTCCAAGCAGTAATTATAAATATAAGGAGCTACAGGAAAGAACTAAAAGTATTTTTTCCAATTTAAAACAAAACATTAAAAATAGAATTTCCCAGCATTAACACGCATGAGACTTGCCTAGATGAACGCTTGGCCAGAAACATAAGCTGAACAGTAATGTGAAGAAATTCATTCCAAAGCCAAACAGTTAAAAATCTGCATCAATTGCATGAAAATTTCCATGAAGATGAAACAAACCTATTCCTCACCACCTAAGGCGATGTAAATGAGATTAAATACAAAATAGTGACGATCAGCTTCTTTTAAACACTTCCCACTTCAGAGCTCTGAAACATTAGACAAACCCAGTTGCAATGTAAGCAACTTCAAATGTGGAGAAACATCAAATGGTAATCTATAATGTAACGTTATCACCACCTGGGATCAAGCAAGTAAATCAGGAATAATAGGTGAGCGCAATTTCAGATTGGTTTTACCAGCAGGCATAGCGTTAGCCCTTTCACAAATTGAACAGAACACATTAAAGCCAGTTAACAAAGTGGAATCATTTTTACACAATCTACTTGTCTATATGGCAACCAGTGAAGCTAACCGGAAAATGGACATTTAAATTTGCTGCATTAAGGATAATGGAGTGGAACAAAGCTTATTCTGCATATAATAAACCGATGGGCTGTTCTCACTCTGGCCAGACATACTCATAAAACCATTTGTTGCTGTGGATTTTCAAACATCTTTTATAATCATGCTTGTGAAATAGATTTCCATAAAATATTTGCTTTTTGTAGAATGAGTGGGTCACAAACAAGTCGGAACTCATGGCATTCTTGGTGTCCTCAGCATTTGGTTCTTGAGTCATCATGTATCCTGCATGAAGGTGACCCCACAACTGCAAGAGGAGCAACAGGTTCATGGATTGCTTCCAAAAATCTCATGTATGGGTTAAACTAGAAAATCACGACTGGATAGACTTTTTCCCCATTTCTTTTTTTTTTTTTTTTGAGAAAAACGAGTTTATTGGTAAATGGCACAGTAACAAGTTACAGTTTTGGTACATTCGGCAACAAAGGGTAACAACAATCAGAAGTAGCTCCACAACATAGAAAAACACAGGCCAGATCCATTAAAGTGGAAGTAAACTCCCCTATCGTTTTCAGCCAAGGAAGCTGCCATCTTAGCCTCTGTTTAATCTTCAACTGCTATGGTGCTGCACATGTGATTCGTTATGACACCAGCCATTGGATGGTTTGATAGTTTGGCTGAAAGCACAGCCAATGTTCAGTTAGCATTCCCGGCATGCCTTTTTTTTTTAACTGTTTAAATCCATGGGCTTACTTCCACTTTAAGACTGTCATTATACATAGATAAGCACTGAAACTGTGTTGCATAGTAAACAGAGAAACAGGAAAAACCATTAGCCCGTAAAATCACGTCAATAGCACTGACTGGTTCCTGGTTAATACAAGAGGATAAGCACCATGTCACAAGTTTGCTCCACTCGTAAATAATAATCTACACCACTTACGCCCTAGCCTGCCTTTACATTCTCTTTTCAGGGCTATCAAAGGATCAGCCCGCCCGGTCCACCTAAAGTTGATCAGGCAAAAAGTGGTCTGCCACACACAGGTCACCCAAGAAATTCCTAACAGGGCAGTATAGCTAGTCCACACAAGTGTCTGGGTTATTGAGCCAACGGTCCCAGATCTTATTGAATTTGGTTGGGCAGCCCCTGTGTGCATAGATAACTTTCTTCATCGGTAAAGTTGGGTTAACCTCAGCTACCCAATCCCTGAACGTCGGGGTTTCTGGCCGCATCCACAGCCGGGCAATTAGCTTCCTAGCACTGAATAACGTTTCTTGAATGAAAACAGCACTCGAGGGGTCTGCCGGGACGTCCAGCTCCAGGCCTAATAAACAAGTTTTGGGGTCCACCTGAAGGGGGGAGCCCATATGATCGTGGAGAAATTGAACCACCTGTAGCCAGAAGGCCTGGACGTCCGGACAAGACCACACCAAATGATAAAAAGGAGCACGGGAGACTCCCACAGTGTGGACACCCCGGTTCCAGGGAGGGTTTGTATTTGCGAATTCTGGCCGGGGTAAGATAGGATTTATGTAGGATGTACACTTGAGTCAGTCTGTCGGTTATCCTGGGGGAAGCTAGCTTAACCTTATCTAAGATCTCCTCCCATTCCTCACTCTCAATCGGGCCCACTTTTTCCCATTTCTACAGAGAAAAGAACAAACATTTTATTGCACATGTATCCCCATTGTATTGTCAAGCTGGGTCACTGTAAACATTGCAGCAGGTCCTGGTAGATTTTTGAGAGGGACAGGCAGATCTGACCTACCAAGTTCTTGAAGCACCTGTCACAAACCCAGGGAAATCCAAGGGAGCATGATGAAACAAACATAAGGGGGCTACTTTCATTAAAGCCACATTTTAAATCAATTCAGCAGATCCAGAGATATAGGCATCTGAAACTACATGCAACCCACAATTTGTTTAGTGGAAGTCAAACATGACTATACTTTACCTTCTATACCACATGCCTCCTATCACCCTTTGTGACAGATGGCCTCTCTGAACAACCGAAAGGCTAAATGTTGGGACAAAGGGAGCACTGTCAAGCCTCAGCCTCCTTAAATGCGAGTTAATACTTCAAACTGGTTTAAGGTGAACACATTAAAAAGGTACAAACAGAAGCTAGAAAAAGGTTATAACCTTTTATGAAAAGGTTAAAGTGGAAGTCCTGGATAAACCTAATTTTAAATCTGATACCATCCTCATTCTAACTACCCGGTCTGGCCACATGATCAGCTTCCAGTGCCCACTTCAGGGGAGAGAAGAGACAGCAGACAATGCATATATACCATGCCCCATGGTAAGTCAATAGAGGTCACAAATCCAGGGATTTCAGTTGTAATTGCCCTCTCCTCTACCCTGAAGAAGGCCACTGGGGAGATCACGTAGACAACGTGCCCTGAGAACAGGAAAATATTAACAGCTTCCTTTTTCATAGTAGTTATAAAGGGGATGGGAATGGATTTAAGATTAGATAGTTTTAGCATGGGCTTTAACTTTAAAGTGTGACTCAACTTTTGAGAAAAAAAAACATTCCCCTCTCGGTGATCTATGTACATTACAAGGATTTTAACAAACTGTTGCAGATTCCTACTTCCTGCTATTTTTAAGAAATCCCTGTGTATTTCTCTGTGTCCATGTTCTAAGTGAATCGAATGGGAGTGGTTACATAATTATTAATTAGCTGTGCACCTGCAGAGCTCTAATGAGGAAAGCTGCTGGGTCTGCATCTCTTTAGATGTGATTTCCTATTGGGAGTATCTTACTAAAAATTTAATTTTTGCTGCAGGGGATGCCTGAAATCTGACTTGTATGTTAATGCAGACTTCTGGCAAAAATTGGTGAGCCAATCACCCAAGCAGGAAACTGTTTCTGGGGGGGGGGGGGGTTCTGCACACATTCGCTGTACAGAACACTTCCAGGTAGCTATAATGCATTACATTTTCAGATTATAGAGCTGCAGAATGAAAAGGGAAGGTCATATTTAAAAGAATCAATCACAATATGATGTGTGTCACAATTGTATACATTATATTAGCTTATTTTCTTTGTTTGCCATTTTTTTCTGCCACGAAAGTGGAGTTGACCCTTAAGAAGCCCTGATCTAGAGGCTGTGCTCCTCTAGATCTTTGTTTTATACTTAAAAATTGCCTTTTAATTATATTAGTTTAATTTAGACTTACTTCATACCAGTTGCTTAGAAGGTTTCTGAGTACTGATGTGACTAACCAAGTTATAAATCTAGACAAACAAGGACTTCTTTGGCAAGTTTTTCCAATAACGAGTGATCAATGAACAAGGGAACCTTTTGAAACTGATCTAAAAGGAGGTATTACATAGAAACAGAAGAAAGGAGAAGATGCATATCTCCTCCACCAGATAACCATCCCAAGGCATCACATGTGTGCCGATCATTACAATTACAAACTCAAAATGCACTTGGTAAGCACTTCTGTAGAACACATGATGAATTGCCACTCCAAGCATTTGTACTACTTCATTCTTCTGGTGAAACCTATAGAAGGAACATTTTTTGATTGATGCTCTCAAGTCTTCGGCAGGAGGTATACCTATTTGGATTTCATTATAAAATATAACGCAGAGTTTGTTCCTGGCACCAGTTATTGCTTTTCTCTAAAATGTCTCTTCACTGCCGCGGGTCTGTTTTCCCATTAAGTTTTTGTTGGGTTGGATAGTGTTTGTAGTGGCAGTGGGGTAAGCAAATGCAATCATTGTAAATGCATGAAAGTGGGATCTGTGACATCTGTGGAGCCACATCCATTAGTATTTTAGTCTTTTAATAGAACAGAACCTAAAGGCACCGTTAACACCTACTTTGCGGAAGCTAAACAGAGTGGGCTGTTCAGGTCTCGTTTATCAGTCAAGGATGGAAGCAAAGAAAAACATCTGTGTATTTCTCATGTATCAGCTGCTTTTAGTGTGATCCTATGTCGATGTCTTGTTACCCTTGTCATCTGTGTCTTTTAATAGGGGATAGGAAGCGATTGGATGCATCTCCAATAGGATCAGAAACAAACTTTTTTATTTAAATCTTTTTAATATTGCAGAGAAAGGTTACAACTTAACTGCTGAATGCTCTGCATGTTGTGATGAAAATCACGTCCCATATGTTTTGTATGGATGTCACAGAAACAGGAAGAGGACAATTTTCTTAAATGGGATCACAGATGGGAATAAAAACCTGACATTTAGCTAGAATTTAGGATAAAAGCCGACCTAAAATCATGATATTTAGGCCCACTGAAAAGTTTGCACACAGATAACTTCCATAGTGTACCAGCTGTGTAACCGACACCTCCCGCTAATATTACACCAAATTTTGGATTATTATACATTTTTTTTTTTTATATTTGCTTTCTCAAAACATGATAAAGGTACCTCAATTGCGTAATAACACAAAGAAGTTCAGCATTTTAACGGTTTGAAAAATCAAAGGAGCTGGGTGGAAAATTGCTGGCTAAACAGTGATCGCATCTATTAGATGTACTCATTGTTTTGGGTCATTCTGAGAGCTGCAGGGGTGTCCAACATTTGGTCTGTAGCAGCTGAAGTTCACACTGCTGCCAACATGTGCCATACATTGATGGCACTAGAAGGGTTAAAGGCAATATATGGTCATACTTGAACTACCAATAATGAAAATCTATGAATGGAGGCAGACCTTTCATTCATCTGACCACCTTCCATTCATAAAGTGATTTTCACTGATGAAAGCTATAGTACAGCTTCCATGCATGGAAGAAGGGGTAGGTGTGGTTGGCATTGTTGACCAGGGCATATGACAGATCTCTATGATCTGTTCTAACTTTTTTCTTTGACTTTTGACCAATGCCTGCTGAGTTGGCCAACATTTGAGCCATGCTGTGTAAAATTGTTGGCTGAGCAGTGACTGTATCCAATCACATGCAGTCACTGTTTGGGAATTATGAAAAGTTGCCCCAGTACAAGAGCTTGCCAATTATTATTATACAGGATTTATATAGTGCCAGCAGCTTGCCACATCTACTGTTTAGCATGGATCAGAGGAAAACATTTTTTTTTTTCTTGTTCAGCATGTGGGGCTGAATGAGAAATTTAAATGTGTATGACTAGCCTAACTGTGCACAAACATGTGGATAGTGCCAACTTTTTCTGCATCTGGACAATCCTTTTTCCCAGAATATCATAGCAGAGTCCATCTGAACCAATAACATTTCAACTCCCACAATGCAATGCAGGTTTTCAAAGTTTTGCCATCTGTCAGAAAGATGTAGTGGGAAGGGAGGGAGGCTGAGACACACAATGCTCTGATTTCTAGGATGAGCCATTACTTCACCATTACAAGTAAAGAAGCTAAAGGCATAAACCAGCTACATTTACTGCATTCCTTTCATTACAGACCGAAGTTCTTATTTAAATACATGCTGAACACCACACTTGCATCCCTTGTCCGTACAATTGAGAGTAATCTGATATGAAAACAAGCAGCAGTCGGAGTAGGAAGGTGTTAAACGCTTCTCCCTGTGAACTCTGCACCGAAGAAACCCTCTCCAATCACTTTGCCCAACTCTCTTCCACCCACACACTTATTAGCCAGAAAAAGGAAAATACTTGTTAGCGAGACATACGTTTCTGTGGAACAAAAGATGAGCAGTACTTTCCTCTTTAATTCTGTTTACATGATTATACGTGTGTGGAAGTGCAATTGCTTCGCAACTGTTACTTCTTTCGTCAGGCGATGTTAATTAACAAAGTGCCAGCGGAATGCATTAGAACTGATTAGACCGTTCAGTTTTGATCACTGTTATCACAGAGTCTGTAATACTAATATACAGTTTCATCTCCCGCTTGACATTGAATCACTCGTAAAAACATTTTTCCCTCCTGAACCTTGAAGTACACCTTTTAAAATGATCGACGTATATCATTTGTAATGGGAATTCTTTTTTTGATAAAATTATATATATATCCTTTTTTTCTTCTTTTATAACCCCCTTAATTTCTCACCCACCTTTTCAAAATGTCTTGTTTTTTTTAAAGGGAAATTTATGTACAGAACATATATGCTTTCTTAATTTCAATTATTATATATAATAAAATGATGTATGTGCTGTAGATTTATAACAAATGTCTAATATTTTGAGCACGGTCCGCTTTTCCAAATTTTAGCGATTGCTGTAATCGATTTGCACACTTAAAGTTGAACTTTAATGCCTGGTATACACAATGAGATTATCGGACGAATGATCGTCTTTTTTTTATGCTAATCTCAGAACAAACCTGAAGAGTTTACTAAAGTCACAAAAATTCTCATACAACAGAATAAAAATTTGGAAGTGATGTAATGTGTTGTAGTGTATTTGTATTTCATTTTTGGATGACAACTGTACTGATTGAATATCGTATGATCTGGCATCATACGAAAAAAAATGTGCATGTCTGATCAAATAATATTGGATGAACTGTCCTGATGGGCTCTCGAAAGCTGTGTACCAACGATCCGATTATCGTACTATCGCTCCGAAATCAGTATTTTTCATAAGATTTTCTGATAGTGTGTACAGGGCTTAAAGATGTTGTAACCATTTTGCTTTTTAAATTAAAATCATAAAACATGTTATACTTACCACCAATGTGCAGTTCATTTTGCAGAGTGGCCCTGGTTCTCCTCTTCTGGGGTCCCTCAGCAGCGCTGGTGGCTCCTCCCCACATGGAGTGTGTCCATGTTGGAAAAGCGCTCTCCTTGGTGGACACCCGTGTGAGCGCGCTCCCGAGTCCCACATCTGTGTCTATTCACACAGAATGCAGGACTCAGCCCACCCCCCTGAGCCACGTCATTTGGTTGACAGCAGCAGGAGCCAATGGCTGCACTGCTATCAATCTATCCAATTAGGACACAAGACACCTGCTAGATCTGATGTGCTCATTCCTGGACAGAGGATGAGCATTCAGGTCAGTAAAACGGGGGAGGGGGGGGGGGGGATGTTGTGCTGCACTACAGAAGGTTTTTCACCTTAATGCATAGAATGCATTAAGGTGAAAAACCATGAGGGTTTACAACCCCTTTAAAGTTATAGCGCCATTCACACTTGGACACAGTCACATGACAAGCCGCCACCCATTGTTTTTAATGATTGGTGCAACTTTGAAAAGGTGCCTGCACTACTTTGATGCAACTTGCCAGAGTGTGTAAAGTCAGATCAAGGTAGCACTGAAAAGTGTGTGACTTTAGAGTAGTGAATGGAGCCTAAGTTCACACAGAAACTGAATTTTAATGCAGCCTTTAATGCGCATTAACATACCTTTAATGCTCATTTTGGAAACATTTTGCACAAGCATTCAAGTTTCATCAAGTGATGCTCTTCAAACGTTTTAAAACAACGTTAAAAAGAAAAAGCGATCACTTTGAAGACTTTGTAGCTACACCTTAAATGTGCTGTAAAGTTCATTTCAATAGAAGTGAATGGAGGCAGTTGCAAAAGGCAATGTGACAAAAACTGCTAGCAAAGTGAGGCAACAGTATCAATACCATGAGAATGCCTCCATCCACTCCAAGTTCCATAAATTTAAAGTAGAGTTAATATAAGTGGTTAGGCAGTGTAAAAACACAACTCAACTGCCTGTGTGAATGAGGCGTAGCCAGGCACCTGCAGAGTTTTTCTTCTTCTAAAAACTAAGATCAGCAGGGAGTTTGAGTGTTGGTGATTGGAGAGCTACCGCAGAGAGACCACTTCTTCCACACAGAAGTTTTTGCTGCAGCTGAATGCTGGTTTGTGTTGACACTGGGATTTTATTAAGCAAATAAGAATAAGGTCCCATTTATGTAGCATTGTCGTGTGCTAAAGTGCAGCTGTGTTGCAATTCTAAACAAACGGCACTAATATGCACCAGAGCACACCAATGCACTAATATAGTAGGGGGAAATGCACATGGCTTATCGGTCATGAAAAGAAAAGTTTAAGTTCTGCAAAGTAAACTATAAACAAAGGACAATGTTGGAATTCAAAACTTGGAAACTGCTCTTTGTCATGAAGGGTAACTAAACTGGGCAGACATGATGGGGTTAAATAAAGTGCTCCAACAATTGGAGCTTTAATGTTTGAGGGTGAAAATGAAGATGGAAAGCTTTATTTTCCACCCTATTCTGGCAGATTTAATGGTATGCTTCAGTTCGCACAAATCCTGTTCTAACAGGAATAAGTCACTACAGTGAGCACCTTCCACACAAGATAGCCCTGCAGCAGATTAATACATGCATTTTTAATTCCAGCTGATGGGCATGGCTCCTGTTTGGGCTTTCGACATCCTGGACGAAATTGACTTGTGGCAGAAATCTGAGAGACCGGAATGGCAATGAGCTGATGTAATTACAAATGGCTTCATTCCATGCGGTGCAATTCGATGATTTGCTCTAAAGTAAAATTAACAATACAGTAGATGGAAACAATGACCACTGCTGGATGCATAATGCTTTACAGTATACCCAGAAAATGTTAATTGTTTTGCATAACCCCATTTATTCACTGGTTTTCTTATCCTTCTGAGAACTGGGCCTGTGAAGATGTGGGACACCAATTTAAATTGTACAAACCCTGCCCTGGGTAGTCTCATGAGAGAAAAGGATGGAGTTTAGGATTGTCTGACAAGAGGCTTCAGATCCACCAAAAAAAAAAAAAAAATAGAAAAGGTTATTCTATCCAGCTGCAACAAAATACTTAAACCTGTCCTCCAGGTATGATGTTACATGCACACTTATATTTGTCCAACTTGGACCAATGTAAGCATGTACTGTACATTTCGTACCCGAGAGACTGCTGTGGAAGCTGACAATTACTACAGTAGTCAGATCTAAAACAGTGGGTGGAGAAGAGGCGTGCTGATGTCACAATCTCCACAATGTCCAATTAGAGAAAGTCTTGTGTTCTTAAAAATAAATACTAGATGTTCTGTGAATGGTGACATTGCCAGAGGGCCTTGTATTTTTTTTATGAATAGAATGAAACTGATGACATGAATAAGGCATGATTGTGAAGAATAAAAACTTTTCTTTGGGAATATAACATTTATAAAAATCCAGTAAAGATACGCTGTCAAACTTTTCTTCGGCCACGTGTCTGCGCAAAAAAAAAAAATATTTCTACGTTTACGATTTTGTATTGGGCCGCAGGTTGGACACCCTTGCTTTAATGCATAGAACACCCCTATTACTTAATGGACAAAAACTTTTCTTCACAGATATTCCCCCCGAGTTTCCGTATTTTTTGGACCATAAGATGCACTTTTTTTCCCCCAGAAATATAGGGGAGAATTGAGTCTTATAGCGTGAATATACGATGGTCAAAAAGCACCAATAAACACAGATGTGAATTAGGCCTAAAACATTTAGTAACATAATGGGGTTAAAAAAAAAAAAAAAATTAGCCCTTTATAGTAAAAAGCAAAAAATAGAGATAATCACTACTGTAAAGGGTTAATTTGTTTACTGTAGAACGATGAAAGTAATATTTACAGTAGGGATTATTTGCTCTTTGTACTTAGTTTTTTTAACCCCATTATGTTACTGGCCGATTAATCAATTATGAAAATAGTAATCGATTAATTTCATAATCGATTAGTTGTTTCAGCCCTAGTTGCAATAGAATACAATCAACTTACTTGACATATTTCCTTTCATATTGTGAGGGCTGCCCGTCTGCTGGCAAACTTTCCACAACTTCCTGAATTCCCTTCACGCTTTGCAGATTCTACTCTATTTACTTTCAATTCCTAAGGGTTATATACACCTCGGTACCTTGCCATCTGCAAACAGTGATTCCTGTACTGACTCCACCTCCTCAGCACCTTTGTAGTTCAGAAGACAGGCTCTGTGAAATGTGTCACATAGCAGTGCCTACCCGCAGGGCATAATGATTACGTGTCACAGAAATCAAGGAAGTAAATGTGTGGGGATCTTCATTAAGCGAGTTTACAGATTTCAATATTCTGATTAAAAAGGAGTAGGCTAGAAATAATTTACAATAATGTGTAAATATATAATTTCACCCTTTAACTATAAACACGCTCTAAAATAAAACTGTCTCAGGCTTCTACTACTCCGTTCGTTGGGGACATGTCAACATACTTCCTGAAATCTAAACATCTATATATACACACACACACAAAATGTATATCGTCAAGAAGAAAAAACTATTCCAAATGTAATAAAAAAAAAGTTAAAAAGCTTAAATGGGAGTCTTAAAGCAGAGTTCCACCCAAAAGTTGAACTTCCCCTCAGGTATCTGACAGGTATATCCTTTCCCACTTCCGGGAGCCTCAGCCGCGGATATTGACGTCATGGCTGGTGCCCTCCTCCTCCTTCCCCTGTTGCCGGGCCAGTAGGAGAGAGGAGTGGGCCTCGCGCATGCGCAGTAGGGTTCCTGGCGTGAAGCTGAAAGGCTACACTGCCGGGTACCCTTACCGGCAATGGCAGGGGAAGCACCCGACAGCTGATGGAAACATCGGCTGCGGTGCAGACATTGCTGGACTCCAGGAGAAGTAAGTGTTCTATTATTAAAATCCAGCAGCTGCAGTATGCGTAGCTGCTGGTTTTAAATATTTTTTTTGGACTGACCTCAGCTTTAATATCACGGGTAGATTTTTTTTACAAACCCCCCAAAATTACTCCTTATCTACAAAAAGTTCCTTACGAATCATATGCCCATGTATGAAAACAAACCCAGACTTATACTTGGAAAAAAAAAATCATTGAGAGATTCAGATCTCAGATGGAGCAACGCCTGTCAGCTGACTTGGCTAAACAGTGAACTTTTTCTAACCTCCAGACCACACAATAAATGGCTTGTTAAATTCCTTATAAACATTTAGCGAAGGGGAAGTCCGAATTAACAGTAAAGCCAATTTAAACTAAACTGAAGAACATAATCCCAATCGACCAGTAAATGGGATGGAATTTGCTGAGGAAGATTTGTGTATAAATATCTGAATTTAAACTTGATATCTAACTAATCATGCTCGGCAATATTTTTAAAATGTTAATAAAAAAAAATCCCCTCTGGCTATGTACATTGCAAGGATTTTAACAAACTTTGTGCAGATTCCTTTTGTTATTCTGAAGAAATCACTGTGTTTGTTTGTATCCATATGGGAAAGTGAATCTAATGGGAGTGGTTTGTTAATTATCAATCAGCTGCTGCGGATACCAATGAGGAAAGCTGCTGGGGGCCTGCATCCCTTTAGATGTGATTTTCTATTGGGAGTATCTCACCAAAAATTTTTTTTTTGTTGCAGAAGGATGACTGAAATCTGACTTGTATCTTAGTGTAGACTTCTGGGAAAATCAGCGAGCCAATCACACAAGCAGGAGATTATGGTTTCTGGGGGGCGTTCTTTACACATTCTGTGTACAGAACCCCTCTAGGTAGCCATATTGCATTTTCAGAAAATCACTGAGCTGCAGATTGAAAAGGAAATGTCATTTTTATTAACATTCAATTACAATACAGTCAAACCTTGGTTTGAGAGCGTTTTACAAGACAAGCCCAATTTTTAAATACATTTTGACTTGATATACAAACAATGTCTTGCTATACAAGTAGTGTCATGTCACAACTGAGTATAAAAGAGAAGAGAGGGACCTCTGAGTGTAGCAATTTGGTTACATTTAATGAAGGTACAACATTTAGCAACTCGCATGGTTGATGATTAAAAGAGGCGCATCTAAATATGCAGGCATCCGGGTCAAAGCTGGCCACATAAACCACCCTCCTCATCACCATCTACATCATCCTTTCCACTCTGCGCTCCACAAGCGGTTCAAGCCTCTCTTTCAGATTGCTCTATTGCAGGGTAGTCTTCCCGGTCACAATTGCAGACTGACCGCAGTGAGAGCTGGTGGTGCAGAGAATGGTCTATGTGCACTACTTTACACCGGGTGCCTGCATACTTAGATGTGCCTCCTAATTGCCAAATGTTGTACCTTCATTAAATGTAACCATATTGCTACACTTAGAGGTGCCTCTCTTCTCTTTTATACTCAGTTGTGACATGACACTACTCTTTATACTCTGTAGGTCCTGATGGATTTTGCTTCTAATCCTCTTGTGGAGGCTTCTATATATGGATGGACATTTTATGGTTACACAACCTGGTCACATTGCTATAATCTTTTTATATGGACTATAAACTGAAGGACCTATGAATAAATAACTTCTCTGCAGGATGTGGAAACCTTGCAAAAATATCTAAACAAATTAATGGTGTGGGCAACTACATGGCAAATGAGGTTCAATGTAGAAAAATTTAAAATAATGCATTTGGGTGGCAAAAAAAATTAATGCAATCTATACACGGAGGGAGAATCTCTGATGGAATCTAGGATGGAAAAGGACCTGGGGGTCCTAGTAGATGATAGGCTCCGTAATGGCATGCAATGCCAAGCTGCTGCTAACAAAGCAAACAGAATGTTGGCATGCATTAAAAAGGGGGATCAACTCTAGAGATAAAATGATAATTCTCCCGCTCTACAAGACTCTGGTCCGGTCGCACCTGGAGTATGCTGTCCAGTTCTGGGCACCGGTCCTCAGGAAGGATGTACTGGAAATGGAGCGAGTACAGAGAAGGACAACAAAGCTAATTAATAAAGGGTCTGGAAGAGATTAGTTATGAGGAAAGGTTGCGAGCATTGAACTTATTCTCTCTGGAGAAGAGACGCTTGAGAGGGAATACGATTTCAATGTACAAATACCGTACTGGTGACCCCACTATAGGGATAAAACTTTTTCGCAAAAGGGAGTTTAACAAGACTTGTGGCCAATCATTAAAATTAGAAGAAAAGAGGTTTAACCTTAAACGTAGCGGGTTCTTTACTGCAAGAGCAGCAAGGATGTGGAATTCCCTTCCACAGGCAGTGGTCTCAGCTGGGAGCATTGATAGTTACAAGAAACTATTAGATAAGCACCTGAACGACCACAACATACAGGGATATACAATGTAATACTGACAAATAATCACACACATAGGTTGGACTTGATGGACTTGTGTCATTTTTTCAACCTCACCTACTATGTAACTATGTAAATGGTTGTGGAATTAATCATCTGAGCTTCCATTATTTCTTATGGGGAAATTTGCTTTGATATTCAAGTGCCTTGGATTACAAGAATGATTCTGGAACAAATTATGCTTGCAATCCAAGGTTTTACTGTATGGCACAATTGTATATGTCATTTTATTTTTTTATTTGCTATTTTTTTACCCCCACGAAAGTGGAGTTACCCTTTAAGGATTCAGTAAGCATAACAGTAAAACTCCAGGCATGTTATGTAAAACAGAACTGGTTTTCAAATATTTTTTTTTTTTTTTTTTACAGCAGAGTTTAGAGAAAACTGGAAAATCCCAACACCTTTTTCTCATTCAAAAGAAAAGTTATATAGTTTGAGATTTTAGAAAAGACAGGTACATCCAGTTCAGCCCATGCGTGATGTTTTTTTTCCTCTAACAATTTCCATAGCCCTGTATATTCAGCTTCCTGTGGAAGCACTTTTTAGGGTTGGAGACTGCGCTGGACTGACTAAACAGTTATGTGCAATCTCAAGACGAGCCAATTTCCATAATTTGAAAATTCAGATTTCATTAAGGCCTGGTTCATACTAGTGCAATGTGATTTTGATCCAATTTGAGGTGCAAACTACTACAACTACTTTGGGACTACTTAGGGTAGGGACCAATGATTTCCCATGCAACTTGGAAAGCGAATTCAGGGAACTTAATTGAAGTCTGTGGGGCCAAAGTCACGCTGGAATCACACCAAAGTAGCACAGGAACCTTTTCCAGATTGCCCTGTTCTCAGTTGCATTGAGGTGAGCAGCCACCATTCAAAACGATGCAATTTATATTGTAATGAGATTCTGTGCAGCTCAAGTTGCATGTGAAATAGCACTAGTGTGAACCAGGCGTATAGAAAACCCATCATTAGAGAAGTATGGAGGGTTGGCATTGCTGACCATTCCCTCTCAAAAAAAGATTCCACTTGGCTCACCGTCATGTGGCTTTAGTATCTAAACTTAATGATCTAGAACAGGGGTCTCCAAACTTTCTGAACAAAGAGCCAGTTTACTGTTCTTCAGACTTTAGGAGGCCGCACTGTGTCCAGTGGGAGTAAACAGTGCCCCCATTGTTGGTGTCAGTGGCAATAATGCCTCAAGGGGCAGATAAACTGACCAATGATCTAGAACAATGCCAGGTGAGGACTTTTCTCCGACCTTCCCAAACTTCATTCCTCCTGTTCAGTGACTCAAAGTAATAAAGGTAGTAAGTCAGCAGATGAGACAGGCAACTAGCATTTTCTGTGGAAGGTTAGCAATTGCAGTCACCATTTTTTTTATTTATTTAAGTTTTTACTTTTAGTTATAAAAGTCAGTCACTGACTAACAGTACTAATGTATTGCTGCTGCATAGTAGAACATTAGAACCAGTGCTACTTAATTGTTATAGATTCTCACACATTCTCTCATACTTTATCTTTGCAGAAATGCTCAAGGCTAATATTAAGCCCCATTATTTACTTTATTAGTAACTATTGGGTGTTTGCACATCCAGAGACAAACCAGCAATATACAGTATGTACAGACAATAGGTATACAGTTGTGCACCTGACGCTCTTGAAAGTACTCACACTGAGCATTGGATCTTCTACTAGTTGGGGGGAGTAGATATTAAAAAGCTACTCGAGCACAAAATCACGCTATATTCCCAGTTCTTTTTAATATGTAATGTGTGTAAACAATTCGCCTCAGAACACAATATGGACAGTGAACATCAGTTAACATTGGCAAGAATTAGGAAAGGCAGCAAGCCATTAGTTGTGCATCATGTGAACAAAACTATAGAAGCAATTTCTGCAATACTACAAAAAGGAAAACTTCAGTGGCAGTTTATTCATATAGTTTGTAGACCACAACTAAAACTCTAAAAAAAAAAAAAATTTGAAAGATAGTGATTAGGTGTATTTAATTGTACAATCTTAATATATATATATTTTATCTAATATATACTGTATACTTATTGCTGAAACAACCGATTAATCTAATTATAGCTGGACAAAGGGCATCAGTCTAAAACAGAACAGTAGCTGTGTTCTTCTGTACAGTGCGGGGATCTGGTGATCTGTAGAGAATTCCAGATATTGGATTCACCATATGCTATTCATTACATAGTGTTCTACCTAGCTCTCTACAAACATGAACATATGGCTACGACTCAGATGTTCAGCAAGAAGGATGATCAACCTGTGCGAACCAACCTTAACAAAAGGAGAATGTTTAGTTTGAATGTTCCCTACATTTGAGTTTTCTTAAGGTGCTTTAGTTTCTTCTCACAGTCAAAAAACATTCTTAGAAGTAAAGAGACTTCTGCCCAAGCTGACCCAACAATAACCACTTCAGGTCCAGAAGGTTTCACCCCCTTAATGACCAGGTCATTTTTGCAATACGGCACTTTGTTACTTTAACTGACAATTGCACGGTTGTACGACTCTGTACCCAAATAAAATTGAGAAGATTTTCTTTTTTCCCCCCACAAATAGCGCTTTCTTTTGGCGGTATTTGATCACCTCTGCAGAATTTATTTTTGCGCTCTAAACAAAAAAAGACTAAATTTTGAGAATAAAAAAAAAATTACTTTCTGCTACAACACACATCCAATAGAAAAAAATAATTCTTCATCAATTTAGGCCAATATGTATTCTGTTACATAATTTTGGTAACTTTTTTTTTTAATTGTTTTTACTAGTAATGGCGGCTTTTTTAGTGGGACTGTGACACTGCGGCGGAAAAATCCGACACTACGTGACATTTTTTGAAGACTAGCGACACCAATACAGTGAGCAGTGCTTAAAAAAAAAAGAAGCACTATCACTGTATAAATGACCCTGGCAGTGAAGGGGTTAACATCAGGGGCAATCAAATGGTTAAGTGTGCTCCTAGGGAGTGCTTTCTAACTGTGGGGGGGCTGTGACTGGAGGAAAACAGATCAGTGTTTCCATTTTCTTCCCCCACAGAATGGCGGTCTAACTTGTTTACATAGGCAGACCGCTGTTCTGTTTCTCCGCTGTACAATCGGCAGGCAGGTCCCGGCGGCCATCAGACCCGCAGATTGGCTCCCACTGTGTCCAGTTGCAGTGGGAGCGCATGCCCCAGAGCCAACAGCAGCGATCACGTACAGGTACACGATTTTATGCTTAAATGGATTTTGCCACAGTAAATGTACGTGGGGCGGTCCTTAAGTGGTGCACTCCTTTGGTGCAAAGGCTGATGTGACATTCTTTGGAAAAAAAAAAAAAAAAAACATTCAGAATACATCATTGTTTACACATATGAAAATTTAAAAAATAATATATTAATTTATGTTGTAAAGCACTGCGCAAACTGTTGGTGCTATAATAATAAAAATGATTTAAAGTGGTTTAAACATTATTGAAATTAAAGTCTGATATTTGTTATAACAGAACTAGGACTCTTCATGTGATTACAGTAAAGGAAGAACCTCAGCAAGTGCACTGGTATTGGCTACCCCAGTCCCAAACAGCAGGGGAAGTCAAAAAGGTTTATTTCTAAGTTTCACCTCAAGAGAAGATAATCTTGAATAAAATGTATACATCCTGAATAAAAATTTGAATACTATTCCTAACGTTATAATTTGAAGTGGGCATGAACTGAAAACATGAAGTGTTACAATTTCATAGGGAAAATCTTGAAACGTTAACTGTGCCTAAGCAGTACGCAGAAAAATGTACCTTTTGTTTGAATTCTCAATGCGCAGGACACTTCCTTGAGCATCATAGGCACTGTATATATCTGCAGTGAAATAGTCTATGACACTAATAGTCTATGACACTACTGCCTCTGACTGCTGGTCAGAAAAGATTTTGAGTGCAATCACTACTGTTCTGCTCACGGTTCTCCTTCCTGGAGAGAAAGCTGTACCTGAGGACCTAATTTGGCTTCATCCATTCCATGAATCTATCATTAGATCTGCCACAGGAGGAAGCAAAGCCCATTGTTTCCACCAAGATGGCCATCTCCACACAGAGATGCAGTAAGGAACAATGCATGGAAAGTTAATAATGGGAAAAATGTCAGCTGCAGGGAGCGCATTGCAATACTAGTGGTTAATCCAATGCCATACCATGTTTTGGTACATGGGGAGAGAAAATATCAATTCATTCTCTGTAGCATCTGGACTCCCAACTGTTTTCCTTGCAACTAAACCAGAGACAATAGCACCTCCTTTCCTTTCTCTGAAAGGAAAATCCGTCAGGTTGCAGAGGTTATTTTTTACTGCAACATGAAAAAGTGTTGAAAGCAAATGTCATAGGCATTTATTGTTGCCTCCTTATTCAGCATTAAATGAACCAGCCCTCATTCGATCACCATATTGACATCCCAAGAACATAGTCACTTTAATTTCATTGGCCAGAATAATAATTTAAATTAATTAATGCTCAAGCATTAAATGCTCCTAGCGTTCGTTAGATGTGTCAAGTTTTTTGCTGCCAAAACACTCCTGGATGCACTGGCTGTGGTTTTTTTCTGCCTAAAAGCCTATGTATGCATGGCCACATAGGCTAACATTCAGTGGTCTAGGGGCAGAATTTCTTTGAAAAAAATACCAGATGTTCCCAACAGCCACATTAAATAGGAAGTACACGCTCCCACTCTGATGTTTCTTTTCATTTAGTCCATTATAAAAGAAAAAAAAAATTAAAGAAACTTTAAAAAAAAAAACTTGTTTCCAGGAGTTAGGCAGCGCCATCTTAAGTATTGTTTTCCGAGTCCACAGTGGAGGGTATTTCCGCCCTTACATGGAGCACTTCCTGTACTGTTAACCAAGCCTCCTTCTCAATCCAATGTTTCTATGGCAACCCTGCTTCCCTGTTCATAGCTGACTTGTTTTATTTCATAGTATTTACTTGTGCCGATTGTCTAATGTTTGCCTGTATCCGTCTTATCAGCTTCAGCTGATAAGACTGCAGTAATGGCCTGGTTTACACTGCATGTGATGTCACATAGGGTGTAGGAGGAAGCTCTGAGTGATTATGCAGCCTCCTGGGAGTTCAGTATTGTGTCGTAGGAAGTCCTGATAACAGATAGACAAGCAGAGTGTGTGCCCTAAATCAGGGGAGATCTGGGCATGCTCAGTGACATCATTCTAAAGAACAAAAAGGATTACAATACTAAGTAAGGAGATATCTACAAGCAGTGTTCATTAGGGTTTTTTATGCAGATTTACATGGGACAAAGTTGTGAGGGAGAGTTTACAACCACTTTAAAAATGTCCAATGTGCATGGGGTCTAAGGGATACATAAATCCCTTCCATTTAGTTGTGCATAGCTTGTCTTGGAGGACATGACAGGGCACCTCCAGGCTAATCAGCTGCAAAGCTGTTACTCTGACCATCTGGGCTACTCTTCATGTATCCCCACTGTTCATCTAAATGGTTTGTTTATTTCTTAACGCCTCAAAGATTCTCACTTAAAATTTCACAAGAAGATTTCCGCCTTAATCTCACCTCTTGAGGTTTTACAAATTGCACTTGAAAATTGATTGTGCTTTTTAAAAAGAGAGTCCCCCCTGCCGCGTGAGGTTTTTTTCACTCGATGTAATAAGCTGTAGCTGGAAAGTTCTGTTTTGGCCTGCAAAAAGCTCAGCCTGCATTTGGGAACACATGTGGAGAAGTCTGAAAGGTAAATAAAAGTCATTTTATGAGTGGTTAAATAGAGTGTTTGGAACACTGTTTTCATCTGAGCAGCTGTCCAGCGGTATTTGGCTAAAGCGAAACATTAAAAGTCCCAAGGAAAAAATCTAAATATTTATAGGATTGTTGCTCAGGTGTCTCACAGTAGGTAGACCACCCCTTTGGAGTTTATTACAGCTTCAGCCTGGAATGCAGCAGCTAATATATTTCAATGTACAAAACAAAAGCATTTCCGTTAAATTTAGAATAAGGATCATTCTTGGAACGATTTCTTAAATTAGTAGACTAGGTACATTTCAAAGCTCAGGAAAAAAGTCTGACAGTCACCAAAAGACTTACTTCCACCAAGTAAATTGTGTCAAACTGACTACAACCTGCACTGTAAAGCGAGTCTAAAGGACATTTTGAATCTGATTGGTTGAACAGAACAAATACAGTTCTCGTTGCATTAGTCCATTAAAGCTGCACATATTAGCAGGAGTGAAAAGACCACCTGCGCTGTCACCTTGTCACACAGGTTCCCATTGTAGACTATACGTGGTTGTTGTAACGCATTATGTAGGCATGATCCATCATTGTCAGAAAGTGGCTGAAAGGTAATTTTATAAAAAAAAAAAAATTCAATATTAAATTATACACAGTGCTTTAGCAGGACAGTACTGTGGCTCAGTGGTTTGTGCTTCTGCCTTACAGTCCTGAGCTCAAATCCCAGCCAGCACACTACATGCATAGAGTTTGCATGTTCTCCCTGCGGTTGTGAGGGTTTCAACCGAGTACTCCAGTATTTTCCCCACATTTCAATATCATGTTGGTAGGTTAATTGGCTCCTTTTAAAATTGGCCCCAGTATGCACACGTATGTGAGATGAGAAACTTTAGATTGCAAGCTTCTTAAAGGCAGGGGCTGATGTGAATGAATTGTATGTAAAGCACTGCATACATTAACAGATTTAAAGCGGGAGTCCGCCGGGACTCCGGGTTTTTTTTTTTTTTTTTTTTTTAAAGCCAGCAGCTACAAATACTGCAGCTGCTGACTTTTAAAATAATGACACTTACCTGTCCAGGGCGCCCGCGATGTCGGCACCCGAAGCCGATCTCTAGATCGTCTCTCGGGTGCTGCCGCCGCCATCTTGGGTATGGGAATCAGGAAATGGAGCCTTTCGGCTTAATTTCCCGGTTCCCTACTGCGCATGCGCGAGTCGCGCTGCGCAATAAGGACGGTCCCCGCTGCCTCTGGGATCTGTGTGTTTCCCAGCAGGCAGCGGGGCACTTGCGGAAAGGGGCGTAATCTACGCCCCTTTCCGCAGAGAGCTATCCCGGAAGTGGGTGCAGATACCTGTACTGTACAGGTATCTGCACCCCCCTCCCCCCTGAAAGGTGCCAATTGTGGCGCCGGAGGGGGAGAGGGTTCCGATGAGCGGAAGGTCCACTTTAGGGTGGACCTCCGCTTTAAAGTGCATTTCAAAGTCCAGTACATCACTGCAATACATATTTTTCTGTTTTCTTCTTTGCAAATGCTGCACAGAATGACACCTGTTGATTTAATATAATATAACTGGGTACTAACATTTATAGGTAAAGTTGATCCGGGGAAAATCCGATTGCTTCTCGGGGGATCAGGAAGGAATTTTTTCCCCTGCTTTAGCAAATTGGATCATGCTCTGTTGGGGTTTTTTGCCTTCCTCTGGATCAACTGTGGGTATAGAATTGGGTATATGGGATTGTATGATATTTTTTATTTTATTTTTTTGTGGTTGAACTGGATGGACTTGTGTCTTTTTTCAACCTAACTATGATTTGCCAGCAATCCAGTGAGTGCCTGTTGTCAACTCAAACAGGAAGTTAGGTGCTTACTGGTTATCTGGAAGGTATTTTTCTATACTTTTACTTGTAGCATTTGTTAATCATGTGGGCTCAGTTTTTCTGGACCAACAATTTCAAATATTGTGAGCCCCTGAAGCTTTTACTCCCTTCCTGACCACAGCACTTTTTGCAATTTGGCACTGCATTGCTTTAACTGACAATTGTGCAGTCGTGCGACATTGTACCCAAAATAAAACCGATGTCCCCTAAAATAGAGCTTTCTTTTGGTGGTATTTGATCGCCTCTGTGGCTTTTATTTTTTGCGCTATACACAAAAAACGATAAAAAAAAAAAAAAAAACAACGCAATTTCTTTACTTTTTGCTATAATAAATATTCCCCAAAAATATCTAAAAATTAATTTTCTTCAGTTTAAGCCGATAGGGATAGTTTTACGGCACATTTTTAATTTTATTAGTAATGGCAGCGATCTGTGATTTTTTTATTGCGACTGTGACATTATGGCAGACAGATCGGACACTTGACACTCTTTTGGGACCATTGTCATTTATACAGCGATCAGTGCTATAAAAATGCATTGATTAATGTGTAAATGACATTGGCAGTGAAGGGGTTACGTGTGTCCTAGTGAGTGATTCTAACTGAGGGGGGCTGGGCTTCAACACACAGAACAGTGATCACTGCTCTCGATGACAGCAGTGATCTCTGTTCTGTCACTAGGCAGAACGAGGAAATGCTTTGGTTTACAAAAGCATATCCATGTTCTTCCTCTCCGTGATAGGATCGCGGGCACCCGGCAGACAAAGTCCGCGGGACCAACGGTCACGGAGACTGTGGCACACACGCACCATTGCTTCTCAAAGGGGATGTACCTGTATGCCTTTTGCCTACCAGTGCCAATCTGCCGACGTAAAACTGGTCAGCAACCGATTAAACACCCATCATGCACTCCCCCGCAGGGAGCCGTCCCTGCTGGGAGGACATAGTGATTTTTGCTAGCACCAACTATGCTGGTTGTATCCAAGTTGATTGATGAATAGCCATGGGTAAAATCCCCCTACCCACGGAAGGCTCAAGTCTCATGCAGTTCAGCAGGGATTCTAACCATCAATGGCCAGCTTAAAGTGGAAGTCCATGCTAAAATCCCTGCATCCATAGCCACCAACATTCTAACACTAACCTATTTAAACCTGTAAAGAAAAAAAAATCTGTATACCTTTTCTGCAGGCGATCCAACCCGATCTTCAGCGGTGGAAGCTCTGCTGAGAACACGTCCGACAAAGGCTGTGAAATTAATGGGGAGTGATGTCACCCATACACTTACTATGGTGCTTCCGTTGTTGGATGTGTCCTCTTGCACACACCTCCACAGCGAAGCCACGGCTGACAGCTCAGCGTGGGATCAGAGCTTCAGCCGCTGGAGATTCGGTCAGATCATCTGCAGAAAAGGTATGTATACAGGTTTTTTTCTTTACAGGGCTAGATAGGTCAGTGTTAGAATGTGGGCGGCTATAGATACAGGGATTTTAGTTTTAGCATGGTCTTCCACTTTAAGAACATGCGCTTTAGGTGCTTATATGCATTAACACATGTATATATGTTTGTAAGCATATAAATTAAGTTTAAACAAAAAGGTAAACAAATATTGATTATGTATGCACATGCATCTTTATGCAAGTATTTTACTGATCATTATGCAGGAACTTCTAGAAAACACGTGTAATAACATCGGTAAAATAATTATGGCCATATGAATAAAGTCCAAGTATGCATCTTCATGCGAATCTTTCGACATTAATGGGCCCCCGAATGTGTGTCAGAACATCAACAAAACATTCATTAACCTTTTATTTAAATCAAACTGCAATGCAGCGCAGAAATCTGGATATGCTTCATCGAAAACAATGATTTCTGCCTGCAGCCTGTTTCTGTGCAATACCTTTTTATTTTTTATATAGCCCACCTCTTGCAAACAATCAGGAAAAGAAGGGCCACATCTAAAGCACAAAATGGTGTGTGTCACGTCTTCCAATCATGCCCTCCCTGCACATTAGAACACTGGTTGGACACACAAGCCGTCATCGCCATGAGAAAAATTATTCAGCGTGTGGCCCTTTTTTGCCTGTTTTGCGATTCTCTCTTCTGTTTATACTTAACTGGCCCGTAAAAAAAAAAGAGCTGGTCTCATTATCTCACTGACTGATCACTCAAACAATAGGGCACATTGCATTATTATGTGCATTATCTAAGGTCCCCGTTTTATTGGGTTGAACTATACAGCTCAACGCACTAAAATACCACAAGATGGATTCTGATATCAGAAACTGTGAAGAGGTCTTTGATTAAAGCAGTACGGGCATTTTTATTAATTTTTTTATGCCTTTTGGATAAAGGGAAGGTTATAACCCCTTGTCAGATTTTTTATTTTTTCTGCCATCTGTGTCCCATTGCAGTGATTTCCCTTCACTTTCTCTCCCATAGCCAAACAGGAAGCGAGATGATTCCCTGCAAATTATGGGAATTCCCTGGGGAATCCAGGAATTAGTGTCCCCATAGGAAGACTCTTCCCCCCCCCCCCATTACTTTTCTGGGGACAACCCAAAATTAGGGATTTCCATTTACTTCATCTTTCAGTGATAATGGTAAACGGGACCAACAGCGGGTGAAAGGGGGCACAGACAGCAATAAAAACTGACAAGCATTCTAATCCCTGTGCACTCAGTTTTGCCTTGAGCTCTATTTTAAAGTAAGAAATTTTATCTTGTGTGTACTTACGGCATGATAATGTCCTACATGCTTGATTTAGGTGATTAATGAGTGGACATGTTTATGAATATTCTCAATACACTGGGATGACTTGATGTCATTCAAATGTACGACAAAACTTCAATTGCTTTTAACATTCGATTTCGGAATGCATAGGATTTCCCAAACAGAAAAAAAACACTATTAGAAATGTGTTTGAGATTCTATCCTACCCCTTCAGAATTTCTTGTCACTGTGATTAAAAGCTGTCAATTTGACTCCACTAAGGATCGAAGATAAACAGATATCTAGCTATACGATTTTAATTTTGACAAGTAAAGAGCCCTGTGTTGTATAATTAGATTCTTCCTTTTCTTTTACTGGCACACAAAGTTGAAAATGTTGAATTCTTTACTAATCGGGCTACCAAAATATGGCTGCGGGCTTCTATTATTTTTCTAATCTCCTGTTTAAAAACCGAAACAAATGTTCTTAAAGTAAACAATTTCAAGCAAAATTCTACTAGTGTATGGCCTTGTTCTCTCCTGGAATCTGGTGGCTATGATTGACTGCTTTTAAATCCAGGTTTTAAATGTGGGACACTACATACATGGCTATTGTTTTTGATGACAGTATGTGTCTGTATTTTCCTCTTGCACAGGCATAGAGATTAACATTTAAATGGATTCTTATTTATAGGGTCTAACATTGGCTATTTATTCAGATTTATGTACATAGGAGATATATTTTGATACAATGCCATGGGAAGCGCTCACTGATGTCTCCAATGCACAACTAGAATGAATTTGACCTACAGAAGGATTCACGGGAGATTAGAAGGATAATACAAGCCTGCAGCCATATTTTGGTAGCCCGATTAGTAAAGAATTCAAAATATTCAAATTAGTATGGCAGAAAAAGAAAGGGAAGAATCGAATTATACAACAGGGCACTTTACCTGTCCAAATTATAATTATATAGCTAGTTATCTGTTTATATTTAAAGCAATCTCACTGTGCCACTGGCTTTTTGTTGATTTGAAAAGGTCAACATTTTAAAATTCTATAATGATCAAATCATTTGTAAGAGCTCACAGCAGAAACTGTTAAGCGGTATTCGGTTTCAATCTGGCAGTCAAGTAGTCACTGACTACATATGTACTGGGTGATTTGTAATTGACGGGGGGAGGAATTGCTATAAAGCATTCATAGTACTTTTTTTTTTTTTTAAAGAAAAAGAAAAAAGGTCAGTGTGAAAAGTGTCATAACATTAAAAAATGTAAACTTTTGGATAGATCAAAGGTTGGACAAAGGCATTCAGCTTTAATATGAGCTTTATGCAAGAAAATACAGCAAGATTTGCATGACCATTATCCAGACCACTGGCCCTATTATGTGAGCTATGCAACAGATCAGGCCAAAGCAGAATGGGTGTGTTCAAGAACAACCAAAGGCTAGATTTCTCTATATTGGGCTCAGTGGCGCAATGGTCGGTCCACTGTGGGGTCTTCACTTCTACTTGACCTCGCTGGCTCCAGGAATTTGTTAAAACTGAAAAGATGCTAGGTGTCGGCTAATCAGTCCTTCTAAAAACAGCAACATTTAATCATTTAGCCTTTTTGATCATTAGCAATGAGAGTACCTCCCCCTAAATATTCATCCTGGCTTTAAACCCGAGCTCATGGGCCAATAAATACACAATAGTGAAATTCCCTACACACAACAGATTTCTAATGTCTGTTTAGCAATGAAAGCCCATACTCTCTGGCTTTCTGAAATGGTCAGAAATAATCTGCTCAGAAAGGGCTGTCTAACTCCTTAAAGTGGTTGTAAACTCTCCCCCACAACTTTGTCCCATGTAAATCAGCATAAAAAACCCTAATGAACACCGCTTGTAGATATTGCCTTACTTGCTTAGTATTGTAGTAATCCTTTTTGTTCTTTAGAATGAAGTCACTGAGCATGCCCAGATCTCCCCCGATTTATGGCACGCTCTCCATGTGCTTGTCTACCTGTTATCAGGACTTCCTACAGCACACCACTGATATCCCAGGAGGCTGCAGAATCATTCAGAGCTTCCTCCTACACATCCTGTGACATCACATGCAGTGTAAACCTGGCCATTACTGCAGTTTTATCAGCTGAAGCTGCTAAGACTGACAAAGGCAAAGAGACAATTGGCACAAGTAAATACTATGAAATAAAATAAGTCAGCTATGAACAGGGAAGCAGGGTTGCCATAGAAACGTTGGATTGAGGAGGCTGCTTGGTACAGGAAGTGCTCAATATAAGGGCGGAAATGCACTCCACTGTGGACTCAGAAAACAATACTTAAGATGGTGCTGCCTAACCCCTGGAAACAAGTTTAACGTTTCTTTGATAATTACTTATTATAATTGACTAAATGAAAAGCAGCATCAGAGTGGGAGAGTTTACTTCCTCTTTAACCACTTCAATAACAGGCACTTTTACCCCATTCCTGCCAGGGCCAATTCAGCACAGTCACACTTTGAATGACAATTTCGTGGTCATGCAACACTGTACCCACCCTAATTTTTTTTTCATTTTGTTCACTCAAATCGCTTTTTCTTTTGGTGGTATTTAATCACCAATGGGTTTTTTTATTAAATGAAAAAAGCTAAAAAATTTTGACCAAAAACAAAAAACAAAAACCACAGCATTTTTCTTTGTTATACATGTTATATGTTTTTAGCAGACACCATAGGGCAGGGATATGCAATTAGCGGACCTCCAGCTGTTCTAGAACTACAAATCCCTTGAGGCATAGCAAGGCTCTGACAGCCACAAGCTCCCTGCTATAGGGAATAAAATGGTGGTCGTTGCAACTTTTTATGTCACATGGTATTTGCGCAGTTAAATACCATGTGACATAAAAAAAAAACTGTCCCATGAATAAAACGACTAGTTATCTGGATATTTTGGTATAATGTGAAAGATGTTGAGCAGAGTAAAAAAGATGCCCAACATGTTACGCTTTAAAATTGCGCACACTTGTGGAATGGCACCAAACTTCAGTATAGGTTTAGAGATTTACAGAGGTTGTCTAGTGCTTGAATTATTGCTCTTGCTTTAATGTTTGTGGCAATAGCTCACATGTGTGGTTTGAATATAGTTTGCATGTAGTTTGCATATGCTAAAACAAGTCCTTTTTGCTGGTTAAATTAGCGAACTATGAGAACTAATGAAGGTGCTATATATAATCCGAGAATGTTTCAGGTTCTATTCTTTTATTATAGATTATATATGGCACTTTCATTCGTTTTCATAGTTAATTTAACATAAGGACTTATTTTATTAAAATCTGAACTGTTGGTAGCTATATAGCGCACAGTGTAATTTTTATTTTGTATTTCTGCATTCTGTAACAGACCTGTACTTGACCAGTGACATCTCAGCATTTACAGTGACATCTCAGCTGTTACAGAATGCAGAAAAAAATTAAATAAAAATCTGCTGTCCAATAGATTCCTTTCACCAGATGCTTATTTGTCTGGGGGAATCTGATTGACTGCCTGCATGGGTTTTTAAGCGAAAAGCCAACTGGCTGAAGATGACATTTCTCATCTCACAGTGCTCAGCTACACTGTGGGGGTTTAATCACTAAAAGTTTATGTGGGGTTTATTCACTAAATGTGAGTTTATTCGGTAAATGGTGATGCGGGTTTATTAACTATTTATATAACAATTTTTGTTAAATGAGTATAGTAGAGCTAGTAGAACTGCAATTGCCTACATAATGAGAATCAAATATGTAACTTGTGAATATGTAACCTGTGTGTATCTGGCTCCGATACTAGCCAGTGCCTCGCCAAGCACTGACCTCACGAATGTCCCTACTATGTACTTGAATTAAAAATTGTCTTGTGCCCTTTGTGTGAAATCCCTGGTGTTCCTGCCAGTTCCTCTGCTTTCTAATTAAATACTGACCACTCCAAGCAGAAAAACACACAGTGGTCAGTTCTCTAGCTATGTATGACAACTCAGCCTGCTCTCCTCCAATGATCAGACTTGTCATGACACTCCCCACACCCTGCACAGCCATTAACTGGGAAGACCTGCTGTTTCTTCTCCCCTAGGTCTTATGTAGCTGAAAAAGGAGGCAATGTGTTTTAAAGTGCTTTTAAAAAAAAAAAAAAAAAAAAAAAAAAAAAGGGGGGTGGGGAGTTCGGGGGGGTGGGAGATATTTATAATTTTTTTGTTCTAGCTATACACAAAATACTTTACATCACAGCCTCCAATAATGTATGTAAAGGGGAGCTGTGATGTGAAGGGGAACTGAGTACACTGATATAAAGGGGAGTCCGTGCTGTAAAGGGGGGCTGAGGGCAGATTCTGAATATCCCAATCCATCCAAACGGGAAAGTTAGAGGCCATGAAACCAGTCCCCACTGCTGTTATACAGTAAACAAAAAAATCCTTTCATCACCAAAAAGCAGTTCCTGAGCTTCAGGACAATTGACCTAGCCTGACTATGATCATATGATCATGCATTTGCTACTACCAGACAGGAGGATGTAAAATCTGCCTCCGTCCCAGTGGTCAGCCTGCAACATTGTAACTATATAGTAAGTCTCTGTAGCAAGGATGTATCTTTGTGCTATCTCAACCTAGGAACCTGGATTATACACAAAGGCTAAGTAAAGGCTATGCCAGGGGAAAATCATTTAGTAAGTTGGCAAAGTGAGTAGTGTGATCTCTGCAAGAAGAAATAAGTACCCAGAAGTGTTAAACATGAATACATGGAATACATGAACATAAAAAAAAAAAAAAAAAATTATATATATATATATATATATATATATATATATATATATATATATATATATATATATATATATATATATATATATATATATATATATATATATATATATATATATATATATATATGATTTGGGTGCTAGTTTCACTTTAGATACACTCGGGGGGAGGAAGGATTATTGAAAAGTAATACTAATTCACCTTATGTTCACCAATTCACCAGATGCAGATATGTTATAGGGACTCAGAAGGCCAATTCAATAAAGGTTGGGGGGGATACAAGACCAGTCACCCTGCACAAGGAGAGAGGGCAGCAGTGACCGGTCTTTATCACAGGAAGTTCCTACACAAGATACATTTCAGGTTGGATTACTGCACGGATCTGGAGAAAAAACAAATCTCACCAAGATTCAAAGAATACACATACCTCTGGTATTTATGTGGGGTTGATTTACTAAAACTGGAGTGTGCAACATGTGGTGCAGCTCTGCACAGAAACCAGTCAGCTTCCAAGGTTTTTTTATTTGGGGTCAAAGGCTAGTTGAACAAGCTGAAGTTAGAAGCGGATTGGCTACTATGCACAGCTGCATCAGATTTTGCACTCTCCAGTTTTACTAAATCAACCCCTATGTGTTTACCTCAGGGTTCAGCTTTAAGACCCCTTTCACACTGGGGTGTTTTGCAGGCGCTATAGTGTTAAAAATAGCACCTGCAAACTGCTGCTCCATTCACTCCAGTGTGAAAGCCCAAGGGCTTTCACACTGGAGCGTTGCACTGGCAGGGAGTCAGAAAAAGTCCTGCCAGCAGCTTCTTTGGAACGGTGAACTCATAGGTCTTCCACATTGAAATCAATGGGGCAGCGCTGTCATACTGCCAGCAAAATGCCGCCCCGCTAGCGGCCGAATAGCGATGCTAAAAATATCGCAGCTTTACCACTGATGCCCAGGGGGCGGCACAATGTGAAAGGGGTCTAAGTCTGCATAAATTGCTTTCAAAATACACACACAGAAAGAAACTAGAGTGGTGTCTGGTATTAGGAGTATCTAAGTGGCTGAGGGTATATGCTTTGTATGCCAGTTTATTAAGTGACAGGACTTCCTTTTCCTTTGCTTAAAGTGAACCTCTTAAATCACTTTTGAAAAATAGCAGCGCATTGCTATACGGGCGTACCTACCATCCTTAGCTCTAAGGCACTGATGCATCTTATGGATAGTTTTAGGAGATCCGACGTTATGTCACGAATGTGCTGCTCACTGTTCTCCTTGCTGGAAGCAGACATGGGAAAGCAAACCTTGCCTCTAACAAGATGGCTGCCACCACACAGACATAGTGCAGAAAAGGCATGGCATGTCAGCAATGGGGGAAGAAGTTGCTGCAGGGAGACAACACTGGTGACTAATCCTTTGCCTTTCATCCTGCTTTTTTTGGCTCAGCTTCCAGAGCTCCGATTTCAAATGGCTGTATATTGTGTGATTTTTTTTATCTATGTACGCAGGCTACATGTATGCTCACACAAACATATGCACACATACTGCAAGCAAGACGAAATTATACATTTCATAATAAAAAGGCAACGGTTTAATTTTCTTTACTAATTGAGAGAAACAAGAATGGATAAATGGCAAAACCCGTATTAAGAGCATCGTCTGTGGAAGATTTCTGTGTTTGTTAAATGGAAGCTGCTCTATTAGCCGATAAACACTCCCAATGAGCGAGCAGATCAGCACATATCAACAGTGAAATAAATTATGCACAGTGGCTGGTTCGCTGCAATGGCCATTTCGCAGTGTGGGATCGAGCAGAGTCATTAAAATGTGTACCTTACGCTGGCGACGCTTGGCGACTCCGCTCCCAGTCTGCATCTTTCTAGTTGATTGGCAACAATTTGTCTCTCCACCTCAAGCTCCCTGGTGAGCCGTTCAAATTGCAGCTCCTGGAATTTCAAGAAAATGAGAATGAAGCCTCAGGTGACGTGGAAACACAAGGATTCAAGTGAAGACAACAAGGTAGGACACAAAATAATCTGTCCCCTCCACTGCCTACCTCATTTTTGTAAACCCGCCTGCTGAACACATCTTGTAGGAGTTTATAAAGCAGTACTATTCACCTCAAACAGACATAAGCAGTCATTCATCTCAGCCATAATAAGTTAAGGTGAGCCAGACTGCTTGGGTAAATGCAGCATCCAGAAACAACCATTTATAACTACTGAAGTATAACAATAGAATATGAAACATTAGGTAACCCTCTGTGAATCGGACTTACCTGTGTGAAGAGCTTCAAAGAAGCAACCCACAGCCATCTGCATAACTAATTTCTGGAAGTGAAGCCTGGCCAGTACAGAGACCGGACATCTCCCTAGTACTCTACCAGAGAATGGCAGTTCCAATGATAGATTTTTCAGATAGGCTTTTATATATAAAAGCAGAACAAAAAAAGAAGGGAAAAAAAAAAAAAGAGAAAACTGACTTTAAAAGTTGCCACTATAATCCCAAATAGGAAAGCGGAATGGTCTCATATTTTGATAAAACTATATAATTTATTTCATCACATTAAAAAACACATATTAGAAAAAAAAGGTAATATGAATACACGGCAATATCTGGAAGTGTACAGTCCCTAAAAAGAGAACATATGAGGATGCTGAAACAAGAAAGTAGCAAATATATAAAGCAGAACTTCAGCCTCGTTCTCTTCTGTGATTTTCTTTTATAGTTTATCGCCTATTATTGTTGAAGCTTTTCCGTCAGTCAGATGATGTCATCTACTGCTTCTTCTGTTTGGGGGGGACAGGGGGGTAGCATCCTTCCAGGACATAGTTAACTTAAATTATATCGTGTGAGCACCACTCAGTTCTGGAGTACTATTAGCCCAACATGTGTGAGCACGTAATGCCCAGCGGGGAAGGAAGGGCATGGCTGGGTTTACAAGGAAATTGCATGAAGAGGACCTCCAGAGCTGGACCAAGGAGGAAATGAGGAAATTAAACATGCAGCTTTTTATAAAAAAATTAATACCCAGTGATCCTGCCAAGAAAGTAATTGTTCAGACACTTCCTGCTATGGGGTAACAACTGTTTCCCAACACGCCTGCGTTTTTAGCCTTTCACATACCATCCTTTTTCAGGATATAATCAGCCTATCCTGACAGATATGTGCAGGTATGCTCCACCAATGTCAGAAAGGAATGGACGTGCAGCTGAATCGCAAGCATGTAGACGGGAAGTGAATGAAAAACTCTGCAGAAGATCAAGTACACAGAGCTCTATAAAAATAAATGACACAAAAATATGAACAATTAGCAATTATGGGAAAGAAAATGGTGGCAATTGTTTACAGGCCCAGTGCTTTAGCAAGCTTAAAGAGGAGGTCCAGGCTTCTGAAAAAAGAAAGTCAGCAGTAAGGATGATCTCCGGCGTGTTCGCAATCCCCACCAGGAAGTTGGCACTGCGCTGATCACAGGCAGCGAGACATTGTCCCAATGCAGGGCTGCAGAGATCGGGAAATGTCTCCTCCCCCTATATAGATTAAAATAAATAAATAAATATATATATATATATATATATATATATATATATATATTGTTATGGGCCCTGTGTATCAATATTGTTTAATTGTTAGACCCCATGTACACGGGACGCCGAGGCAAGGCACTCTGAACAAATTTTTTTTGACACCTTGAAACCGGCGTCTAAAACGCCTGTTTAGCCATGCTTGCATGCCGCGTGTAACCGCATTTTCATCTAGAAGCGTTTATTAAGATTACCTCATTTAAGACCCTCCCCAAGCTCAAAAAACATTGTAACTATTTCAGCCATTTTGACCAGAGTGAGTAGCAGCAGCAGAGAGAGCAGTTGTCTACTTGTATTTGCCTCTATTTCTGTGCTTTTTTTGGAAATGGATCCCATAATGAGCATATGCGAGGAAATGCTCCTGACATTGCTCTTGATGAGGCTAGAATGACGTAGAAAATTGCGTGAGAGGTCCAGAGTCAGAGTTTGTCACTATTGGACCCATCCTTTGATTGCGCAGCGAATATCGGCAGGTTATTTGGATACAGCAATGGCAGTGGTGTATTGCATAAAGGGCTATATATGGTCTATGAATCATTGCCAGTAATTAAAATATTTCTAACTATTTTTATGTTTTTTCATTGTTTTCCATCATATTTTTGTCTCTTCAGGTCTGAAATATAGGGTACCTTTAAAACTGCATATAAACAAAAATGCGTCTAAAACGCCGATACCAGGTTTAGCCGCATTTGGTGTCTGAAGCGTGGAAATCTTCGGCGTCTGAACTCTGAACCCATTTTTTTGCTGTATAAAAACGGCAATAAACGAGACTGTGTACATGATCACATAGGATAACACTGAATGAGTTCAGGGGCAGTTGAAAAAAGCATCCAACTGCCTCTGAACGTACGTTTAACAGTGTCCCGTGTACATGGGGCCTAAGTTGCTAGACTTTTTTATTTTTTTTTCTTATTTACACAGCTCTCAGGGTTCTGAGCTGCAATTTGCCTGCAAAAGGTTCTCTATTGTTACCTGGTGTTGTGGACCCCTCTATGCGCTGACCATGATCCCCATATTAGTGTTTTCAGCACCCATAGTGGTCTTTGCTGACATGTTGATTTCAAAATCCCTAGGTTGGCTGTTGAGGCCTTGGTTATTTACCTTCCTGTCTGTCTTTCTCCTCAAACCTCCCTTCCTACTTTCAATTCTATCACCACTACAGGCCGCTCTATCCATTTTTACTATCTCCCTATCCCTCTCTGAGACCGCAAGCTCCCATCTCAATTATTCTTAATCTTATGTTATCTTCCAAATGGCTCCACAAATCTCCCTGCAGGTTTCCTCTCTAAATTGCAAAGGTTTTAACACCCCTGAAAAAAGGAGGCAAATCTTATATCATTTTCACAAACTCTGCACTCAAATCCTCCCTCAAGAAACCCACTTTAGATCTGATGCTATCCTGCGCCTCCTCCACAAGCACTGTTCTACATGGTTTCACAAAACGAACCTCTCTGCAAAGTCTAAGGGGGTCTCCATTGCCTTTCATGCTTCCTTCACCCCAGATGTTCTCGACTCGGCCATTGATCTGCTAGGCAGTTATATCTTTTTGAAACCGACATATATGCAATCAATTTTTACTAGTTAACCTGTATTCTCCTAACCAGGATCAACTGTGGTTCCTCTCCTCATTGACGTCCCACCAAAAATGGTTAAGCGCCATCAACGCTATCCTAGGGGCTGACCTCAATGCTGCCTTGATACCATGCTTAGACTCATCTACGGGTAAGTCCTGTGTCCCCAGCTTCCCTGACCAAAATTTGTTTTCCCTTTTCGGAGCCGTCGCTGGTAGATGCGTGGCAAGTGTTAAACCCCTCAAATAGACTATACATACTACTCTAGAGATGGTCTTGCAGTTCGCCCGGTGGTCGGTTTGCGGCGAATTTTGCATGTTCGCGATTCGCCAAACCGGCGGACTTCTGTCGCTGTTTGTGCGGTAGACATATGCGTTTAAATTGTGAAAGAACTTTGACCCACGATAACACATCCATCATGGGGTACAGGACAGCCAATTGAGACATTTCAGCACATGGACAATAGGACATTCTCTCTACCTTCTAAATAGACCTCATCTGGTGGCCATTTTACAGTCTTTTGTCAGTGTAGGGAGAGGTTGCTGTGTGGAGCAGGGGCAGACTTTAGTGACACAAATCGCTAGCTATTAGGTCCACAAAAGTCCTTTTAAGGACTGGTATAGGTGTACAGTATATAGGGTTCTGGTGCACTGCTGCTGACTGCTGATTTCTGTAACTACTCCCTCACACATTCCTCAAATAGCCGTATAGACTACATTCTGATCTCATTGAATACCTGGCCCAAGCCATCAGAATGAACCCCAGCATACACGGAGTACATACCCCCTTGTCGCATTGTAAACTCTCCCTGTGTGCAGGTGACCTCCTCCTCCAACCTCACATCAGCATTCCCTCCATACTGACTGAGATCCACAGGTTTGGTTTGTTCAGCAACTATAAACTAAATATTTCCAAAACAGAAGCCTTGAACCTTCTCCCTGACACAATCCACTCTCTTCGCTCAAGACCAACTTTCGATTTCAGTGGCAATCCAAATCAATCTCATACTTAGGCACCGCAATGCCTGCTCATATACCAGATGTATATGCCCTGAATTTTAGTCCACTACTTACAAAACTTAGACGCCTCACAGAGAGCAGGTTTGACCTCCCTGTGTGTCTTGGTTGGGACGCATGAACGTCTTAAAAATGGACATACATCCCAAACTGTTATACTTATTTCAGGCTCTACAGATAACATTTCAGTCTGCCTTTTTCTGCACTGTCTACTCTATGGCTATTCGCTTTGTCTGGCATGGGAATCATCCTAGACTAAAACAAATTTCTATGCTGTTCAAAAGCTAACGGCAGGGTAAGCTTACCAGACTGGGCTCTAGCGAACCTCCGAAATAGTCTCCCGCATCCTAGAAAGGTTCCCCCGCCCACTGGCTAAAGCCTTCACTTTGGTGGAACAAGACATGTCCCCGGTCGTCCTTCATGCCTTATGGGGCTACGACCTGGCCTACAAATCTCTTACCAACTTTATCCCCTGTAACAATTGACGCACTTTACATTTTGTACCATAGGAGAGATGGATACTCTTTGTCCACTGAAACCAGCCCGCTCACCCCCCTATTTGATAACCTGGCCCTACCAGAGGGCAGAGCTGCCCCAACCATAGGCACCTACAGTAGATACACATGGCCCGCGGCCATGCTTATGGAGGAGAAGCAAGCCAAAGCCCTGGATAAATGGGACAAATTCTATACTACCTCCAAGTCAGAGAAATTAAAACATAGAATCCCTTCAATAGGAACTCCCTGTGAGCCCCACCAAAACAGCATTTAGAATTCCTGCTTCTGCCTTCCCTATTTGAAGCGCCCCTTGAACAGAGCTTACTGTCTCCCCCCCCCCCCCACCCCCTCTTTCTATATATTCTTTATGTTTTTCCTTACCATCTATCACTTTCTTATCTAAACATCTCTCGGTTTAACGCAATTTAATTTTGGAACTACCAGTATTCTAGTTCCTTACATGTGAACATTACAACTCAATAGCATTCAAAATTATCATGTGTACACCACTGTTTGTGCACCCAGAAGTTCTGGATATTATCCGCATACTTCCCTATTATTGTGTTGATAACAAAACTTCTATTAGTGTAGTGTATTAATGTCTTCCACATATTCATTTATGCTGTATAGAATACTTTGTTAACTACACAACCCGATAATCAGCGCATTGATTATCAGTGCAGACCCATCATTGATGCCCACTTCAGATCACCAGAGATGCCCATTCAGACAACCAGATGAGCCTACCAGGGGTGCCCATCAATGATGCCTGCCAGTGCCCCCTATGAGGGCCCATCAGTGCTGATTATCAAGTTAATTGGGATATCTTCTACTTAACCTTTGCACCTGTTTGTAAACCTTAACTGTCTGGTGTTTATGTATCATCTATCAAAAAGAAAAAAACAAAAAGGTCGGACTTTATATGAGGCACGAGATTGCATTTTTCTCTGATCCATTCATCCTTCAATTTTTGTTATTTTGATTATTCATTTACCAAATTATTCTCTCATTATAATACTATTATTTCTTGATTTATGGTAAGTGGTCTCTGTTGGACCAGACCACCTGCCGTCTGGGTTGTCCTCCTTTCTGGGAGCTGTGATGTGCCTGGCGCCCCCCCCCCCCCCCGCTTGAGGGGGCGTGGACTGCACGTCAGCGTCACGCCTCCCAGGTTGGACGTGCGACGCTCGTTTGGGAGCCGGTGTTCTGCCGTATAGTGTCCGGCCATGAAATAGTGTCCTCCTCATACTGCGCATGCGCAGTACGGAGCAGACGAAGCTTCGGAAAATCTCCGAAGCTGAACGGCGCCATCGCCGTGAGTGGAGGTGGTAGCCCCACCATCCAAGCGGACATAGGGTTGTGAGTATTAAAGGTCCCCTCGCGGGCAAGCTTCGCTCGCCACGCTTCGGGCTTGGCATCGCTTCGCTCGGCTTTTTATTCCTACTCTATGTCCACTTGGATAGTGGGGATAGGACCTGGACTCACGGCGCAGGCGCCGTTCATCCTCAGCAATTTTCGGAATCTGTGTTCTGCGCATGCGCAGTACACAACGGACACTATCCGATGGAGGACGTTATTTGATAAGACACCGGTGTGCCCATGCCCGAGGTTTCCACGCTCGCGGGCAGTATGGGGATCGTTGGAGGGTCGAGTATTGGTCGCTTGACCCGGCCCCTCCCCCCTCTGTTCTGCTGCGTTGGAGTGACACCGGCAGCGTCATTGTCCTTGCGCTTACATAGGCATCTCCCGGGCGGGCTTTGGCACGCAGGGCTCCCTCTCAATGCTTCACATGCTGGTCAGGACTCGCTCCTTTTCCGTCACTTTTATTTATTTTAGGTAATCAGTCTTTCACGTTATTTTTTCCTTTGGTCCTCACTTACACTTCTTGTCCTCCACTGATGCTTGTCGGTCGTTCTTAACCTTCTTCACCTTATTCAGCCCTGGCTGTCAGCCTCTACCACTGGTTCACTCACCACGTATCATTCAATATTCAAACACTTCTTCTCTCTGTTTTCTCACAGTGCTGTGTTTTTTCTTGTTCAGCCTCACTGGTGCTTGTCAGTAGTTTTCACACCTGTTCGCTCTCCCTTTTCAGAGTTTTTTCCCCATTTAGTTATCTACACTTTTTTTCTTTTCTGTGCAGTACTAATTGGCTCCACTTTAAACTTCCAATCATTTGTAGGTAGCCTTGCGTGTCCACACCCACCCTGGTGGACGCCAGTTGGGGCTCCCTGATGAGTTCAAAAGCTCAAAAAAATAGCTCAAAACTGTTTTATAAGAGCCGTACAGGTATGGTTTGGCCCTTGGAATTGAGCAGAATACACATGTGGTTAATTTATCTGCTCACTTGATCTATTTAGTTTTAAATGTTGCCCCTTTTGGGTTTTTCTTATGAAATCCTTTCCGGGGCGGCCACATTTATACCATATTAATTTTGTTTTTGCCATATATATATATATATTTATAGGCAAAAATTATCTTTATATTTTTATATCCTTTATTAAATGTACATTTTGGGTTGAATTTTGGAGATGTTTCAATTTATATTTTATTTTTCCTTAACTTTTGTGTGCTAAATCCATGTTATTTATGGGGTGGCCGCTTTTGGCAGCACTAGTCATTGTCAATTTCCCTAAACCAATATGGCGTTTTCTGTCTCAGCTTCGGGGTCAAACCGAGGCATGGTTTATTGTTTGCATTATATAAGCGGTGCGTCAGGACGCCGCCCGTACCCCGTGACCACGTCCTATCGTGACGAAACGCGTAGGGAGGAGGAGCGACGTCCTGACGCCACCATCTCGTGTTGTATGTTTACGGTATAACGGGCGCGAATCGAGTCCGGCCGGCTCGGTTTCGCTGAAACGATCGTTTTTATCTTCATTTCTGTAAGTGCGCATTTGTCTCTTACGTTCGATTAAAGATATATTTGGGTTTTGCACTATTGTGAGTCTTTTACCTTTTATGCTAATCTGTGAACGGGAGCAAATCGAGAGGCGAACGGATTCTGAAGTTTCTTCACATCCATTCGTGGAAACCCTGGACTGGGGGAATCAGTCACCTGCTCTATATGGTTCTCTATGACAAAGAACCACTCATTTTTGGTAAGCAGCAGTAATATCTTTGGTGGAGGTTAAGCACGAGTCACGTTCGTTTTGGATCTTTATGTTGTCACCATTTCACTGCGGAATACCTTGCAAATAGAGACTGTATATGGACTTTTTGAACATTGCAAACACTTTATGTTATGTTCACAATTAATTTCTATATCCATGTTTCCCTAATGGTTTAAGACAACGGAACAGTGGATTTTATATTGTTTGCTATTTTCACAGGGTTAACATCATAATATGATTGTTTATATTACTTAAGGGTCTTCATTCATTATTCTGATACCTAATACGATTTTTATTTTTAGGTATAGTTGGTATACATATATATTTTGTATCCATATTTATTTGTTTAGGTTTAATTAATATATTTTCTCTTTGAACATTCACTGACTGTCATTTAGGGCTCTTTTGGGAAACTATATTAAGGTGTATTTGTTATTTTTTCTATATAGGATAGATACACCATTAAGTCAATGTTTTTATGAGTCTTTTCATGTAAACGTATTTTCTTAATTTTTTGTAGCGCAACCCACCCTTTTTTCCTCCCTGATGAGTTGCCTGCCGCGGCTCCCGTTGGGGGATATATATCTCAGATGTTTGTTGTTGCTCGGTACTACACCACCACCATTCAAATTTCAGTGATTCAACAGGTATCTGGTTGGAGATTTTTTTCCCGACCACTATACATTTTGATACATATTTAATTCTATAATTTTTACTTTATAGTTTCATCTTGTGCTTGCTCCTGACAAGTGGCCCCCTAGCCACGTAATGCATAGAGCTGCCACTTATTTTTTCAATATTACTCTAAAGAAGTTTATCCTGAATACCCCTTCTTTTTGGACCAATGAGGTCAAAGGCTTTGCAAGTAACACTTTGTATTACTGTTTTATCTACATTATTGATGGTGAACCTTGGAATATTATTGTTCATTATACCATTTGGATATTTATTTTACCATGTGATATTAAGTGATCTCATGTACTGTATTACCATTATACTGTTACATTTTTATATCCGTGTTTACCTAGTTGTATCTTGTGGTTATCAATAAAAATCCAAGTATGTTCACCAAACTACTCTTTTGCAATCTTGTGCCTCATATAAAGTCCCACCTTTTTGTTCCTTTTTCTTTTTGATTCATGATAGGGATGGAAACGTGTGACCTTACCAGGTCACAATTTTAAAGTCCCAAGGGATGGAATTACTGGCCTCACCAGACCATGTGTTCAGAAATTCCCTAAACATATATTCTTTTGTCCGCAATATGTACCATCTATGTCTATAATTAAGAGCAATTTTGTTTGGGGGAAAAAAAATATATGTGGGTTTTTATATTGCAATTAGTGTATAAACAGTCAATATGTGAGCTCTCATGTGGATGCAATGAGCAGGCTAGCTATTGAGCCATGAAGAGCAGAAAAGAACCATCAAAAGACCTGCATAATAAGGTAATGGAACTTTATATAGATGGAAAAGGATATAAAAAGATATTCAAAGCCTTGAATATGCCAGTCAGTACTGTTCAATCACTTATTTAAGAACTGGAACATTTGTCATGTAGACTAAGAAAATTTGCAGCCACAACTGCCAGAAGAACTGTTGGGGATACACAGAAAAACCCACAGGTAACCTCAGGAGGAATACAGACTGCTCTGGAAAAAAAGACAGCGTGGTTGTTTCAAGAAGCGCAATACGTGAAAAATGAGCTGCATGGACAAGTTTCCAGAAAGAAGGCTTTACTGCACCAATAATACAAAAAAGTCCAGTTACAAAATGACCAACGTCTCACATATTCTGGCACACTGTAATCTGGACTAACAAGACCAAAAATAGGATTTTTGACTTACCGTAAAATCTGTTTCTCTTAAGTTCAATGACAAATACGGCACTTATTGAGAACCATAGGTTAAATTGTATACACATTTATATATATATATATATATATATATATATACATATACATATATACATATACATACATATACATACATATATACATATGTACACATATATACACATACATATATACACACACACACACTTTTTTTATTGAGGATTTTATAGTTTGGTTCAGCATATTGGTTTAAGGATTTTATTGATTGCTTTTTTTCTCACCATATAAACTTTTTACCATATCCTGCAAAAAAGCACTTTATTTGGAATATTGTATGTATTTTAACACTATCACTTTATTGCTGTTATATAGCACATTTTGTTTCACTAATTGGATTTGAAGTTTGAAAGTGCAGCGTACTTTAGAATATTGTATTACCAAGACTGCATGCCATGACTGATGCTTCATACACAGTATGAAGAAATAAGGGTATACAGACTTTTGAACAGGGGTCATTTAGCTTGTTTACTCATTGCCATATTTTGTTTTACGATTGTAACATTCTGTTATGACCTACAGTTGAATAAGGAACCCATAAGAAATAAGAAATGTGTTTTGCCTGCTCACTTATGTTTATTTTAAAGTGAAAGTAAACTTCCATCTCTAACTTTAAAGGAGTTGTAAAGGTAAATTTTTTTTCACCTTAATGCATTAAGGTGAAAAAACATTCGACAGTGCCTGCACCCCCAGCGCCCCCGTTTTACTTAGCTCACCCCTGAAAGTCCCGTGCTCGTCCCCTGACGTCCTTTCCACCGTTCAGCCTGACCGCTGATTGGCTGGAGTGGATGGATGGAAAGCAGCGCAGCCATTGGCTCGCGCTGCTGTCAATCACATACACCGTCGCGGAGCGCCGGGGCCGTGTGATACAGCAAGCGGCTATAGCCGCCGGCTGTATCACGGGAGCGCGCCGCAGATGCTTCTCACCATGCGAGGGAGCTCGCATGAACGCGAGAAGCACCTGCGGGAGGAAGCCGAGACAGCCGCCGAGGGACCCCAGAAGAGCAGGTTCGGGGCCACTCTGTGCAAAACGAGCTGCACAGTGGAGGTAACAAGGCTTACCTATTGGTAGTGTAAATATCTAGCCAATATTTACTGTACATGCAGCCAGTGACTTCACTGGTGCATGCGCTCTGAAAGAACGGCCACCTGTGCCTTGCTCTCAAAGCCCTGTGCCATGAACGGCGGCTCCCATGTGCATCCGCAGGAGTGACGTCATTGCGGCTCCAGCCAGTCAAAGAGCCGGAGTCGGCAAACTCGGAAGCAAATCAGCACTGGTAGAGCTTTGTTTTAAGGCAAGTAATGTGCTAGTAAGATGCAAACTAGCACATTACACCTTTAAATTGCAGGGTAAATAAAAAAAAAAAAAAAAAAAAAAAGTGTCCAGCAGTTTACAACTGGTGCATGGTACATACTATCACCAATTCTCCAAGTTTATGAAAACTTTTGAGCGCAACTGACTAATCAAAATGTGTTTCTGTTCTAGGTAAAAGAAAGGCTGAGATCCTTGCCTATTTGTAGGATTAACATGATCATCAGTGGTTTATCTAGAAAGCAAGATCATGCCACATAGTTTGCTGACTTGTATCATCTGACTACAATACAGGGTTTGAATACAAACAGTATTGAGAAGCACATGGGTGATTATATCACAAAGGACTGTACATGTTATACATCTTATGTGTTTCAATATGAATATACAGTGGTTTGGTTGAAGCAGCGCTTTAAAAAGCAATAGTGTTTCAGTTATTAAGCCATTATGAAGAACACATTGGCTTAGCGTCCCTATAAGCCAGCACAAGGCAATGGTTTAGCAGTAAAACAGCAGCGCATCCATAGAAATTATTATAAACTGTTGCCATTCTGTTACATCTTGTCTTAAAAAATGTCTCCCTTAGAGAAGTCTTTATTGAGGTGAGGTTTAAAAATGTCACAGAGTATTATATTCAGCGGTAATATAATCCATTTTATGCACTAGACTCTGTATCACAGTGCAAACAATAAGCATGTATTTTAAGATTAGCCTGTCTGCTCATTACACTCGCTCTGGACCTTGGCTTGAAAACGCAAGCAAAATATAAAAAAGCAATCAAATTAATCTTCCCCGCTCCACATAAACCTCCCCCCCCCCCCCTTCATAACATGGATATTTGCATAAATCAGCCAAGTCGTCCAAATCTCCACCCATTACTGTCACTGATTCATTCATGTACAGCCTTGTGGCTGGGAGAGATAGCTGAAATTCAGCGGAGGTGGCTGCAGCTGTACGGAGGACGCACAATACAGAATGCAATATTTTATCCAAATCATCTCCTGCCATTGCGTAAACACTGCGGTACTTAAAACCAGAGGGTCATTAAGGGATCGCAAGAAGAGCTACAATGTTACAGTGAATCTGTCATATAGGAAAGCAAAAGCCATTTCTGTTGCAAAGTAGACAAAAATATAGAAAGGCTTCAATGTTTTAAATTCACATCTGTAACAATCAGCAGTTTTTTTTAACCAGTTCATATCTAGGCTAATTCTGACACTTTGCTCCTACATGTAAAAAATCGTTTTTGCTTGAAAATTACTTAGAACCCCCCAAACATACACAAGGATTGTTTTCTTAGAATAGGCCCTATAGAATAAAATTATGGATGTTTCAATTTTTTGTGTCACACAATTTTTTATGAGAAAAAAAACAAACAAACACTAAAGTAAGCCCAATTGTTTTGTATAATGTGAAAGATGTTACACTGAGTAAATAGATACCTAATATGTCATACTTTAAAATTGCGCCTGCCCGTGGAATGGCGACAAACTACAGTGCTTCAAATTCTTCATTTTCCATTCTTAACCACTTGCTTACTGGGCACTTAAACCCTCGTCCTGCCCTGACCAATTTTCAGCTTTCAGCGCTGATGCACATTGACAATTGCGCGGCCATACAACACTGTACCCAAATTAAATTTTTATGATTATTTCCAACAAATAGAGCTTTCTTTTGGTGGTATTTAATTACAGCTGGGAGTTTTAGTTTTTGCTAAACAAACAAAAAAAGATGCAAAAATAAATAAATAATGTTTAATAGTTTGTTATAAAATTTTGCAAACAGGTAATTTTTCTCCTTCATTGAAATGCGCTGATGAGGCGACGCTGGTGGGCACTGTTGGGCACAGTTAAGGCGGCACTAATGGGCACAGATAAGGCAGCACTGATGGGCAAAGATGGGCACGGATGGGTACCACTGATAGATGGGACTGATGGGCACTGGTAGATGACACTGATGGGCACGGATGTGTGGCACTGAGCTGCAGCACTGTTGAGGCAGATTGAGGGCACTGATAGGTGGCAATGTGGGCACTAATTGGTGGCACTTTTCCCATACTTTAGGTGGCACTGGCATGGGGCAGGTGGGCAGTGATGCGCTGGCCCCAGCTCGCTGTGATCGGGACTTAAGTCCCTCTCACGGCCGCCAGTGATCGGCTTTTTTTTCTCCTCACGCTGTCAGCGCAAGGAAGAAAAATAGCCGATTACCGGCTCTGTTGTGATCACATGATCAGCTGTCATTGGCTGACAGCTGATCACGTGGTAAGGGGTTGGGATCGACCCCTTGCTCCAATCTGTGATCAGGCGAGTCTCAGACTTGCTGATCACGGGACGCGCAGGCCGCTCGTGCACGGGACGACGTCAATAGACGTAGTCCCAGCAAAGCAGGTCCGCGCTGTAGCCGTCATTCGACTATAGCGCGGATCTCAAGCGGTTAAGGCGACACCTTAAATGCCTTTACAAATTCAGAGTTATAAAGCAGGTCCGGCACTCTGACTTGTGTGACAATACCTTACATGTGTGGTGCAATCACTAATTACATATGCGTGCAGGAGAACATATGCATTTGTGCGTTCGCAAGGTAGGACGGGGGCACTTTAAATTTTTTTTTTATTTTTTACACTCCTTTTTTGGATTGATTTTATTGCTATCACAAGGGATGAACAACATCTCTTGTCATGGGCCGTGACAGGTCCTCTTTATGGAGAGAAATCCTAGTCCCCAAATCTCTCCTCTAGCTTCCCATGCAGCTGATCAGACACAAATCGATTTGATCAGCAGTTTTCCTGGCCACTGGCGGCCAGGCAAACAGAGGCTGGACCGGAGGTAACAAAACACTCGCTGCTCCCGGTTTTCAGGGTTACAGAGAGAGAGGTATGGTGTCAGTTCCCCTCTGTCTGTTCAGTGCAGCAATTACTGCCAGCCGCATCTTTCCCAGGCTCCAGGATGAGACGGTAGAGTACAGGAAAAGCGGCCAGAAGTGATCGACTGGCTAATTAGCCACCCAAATTACTTCTGCTTTACTGAAAATGGCCAGCTGAAGAGATCCATACCAGGATGATGCCTGTAGGTGCAGGCATCATCCCGGTATAACTACTGAAACCTGAGAATGTCCTACGGGCGACAAATCCTTAAATATACTCATTTTGCACAAGCTTCCCCAGAGGTGAATTGAGAAGCAGGAAGGGGGTGGGGGTAAGAAAGGTCACTTTAATGCTGCTCAGGGTGGAAGGAATTAAACAAAACCTGTCGCTTTATCCCGAGCAGAGAACAGTTTTACTTTATAAAGATCGTCACTAACATCAAAGTACCAATAATAGTTGTCCCTAAAAAAACTCTTGATTGGATAGATTGATAGCAGCGCAGCCATTGGCTCCCACTGCTGTTAAATCCAATGAAGCGGGGCCAAATCCTACGGTCTGCATCTGTGAACGCAAATGCTGAAAGTAACCCCCGGGGAGAGCGCGTCTCCTGGGAGGTTATATGATGTGGGGGGGGGGGGGCTGATAACGCCGCCGGGGGACCCCAGAAGGAGATGATCAGGGTCTGGCTGTGCAAAACGAACTGCACAGTGGAGGCAAGTATATGTTTATTACAAAAATAAAAAAAAGCTTTACAATCAATTTAAATTATTGGATGCAAAAATGAATACACCCCACAATAAAAAGTACTCCTAGTATTTTGAATGACCTCCATGATTTGTAAGGACAGCACCAAGTCTTCTAGGCACAGAAGGAACAAGTTGGCGACATATTGTGATGCTCAGCTCTTCTGAATTCCCGATACGTGTTCGTCAATTGGGTTCAGATCAGGAGACATACTTTGCCACTGAATCACTTTCACTCTGTTCTTCAGAAATGCAACAGTGGCCTAAAATGTGTGTTTTGGATCATTGTCATGTTGGGAAACTGCACGACGACCAAGGGCACGGAGTAGCATCTTCTCTTTCAATATAGAAGCAGTACATCTGTGAATCCATGATGATACCATCAGTGAAATGCAGCCCCAACAGGAGGACACTGCCACCACCATGTTTCACTGTAGGCACCATGCATTTTTCTTTGTACTCCTCATCTTTGTGACACCATACAGTTTTGAAGCCATCAGTTCTAAAAACATTTATCTTGGTCTCATCACTCCAGAGTACATAGTCCCAGTAGATTAATTTTTCAGCATGGGCCCTGGCAAATTCTAGACAGGCTTTTGCACAGGGGCTTTAAGAGAGGCTTTCTTTGTGGTTGACAACCTTGTATGGCACTCCTCTGCAGTGTATGCTGTATTGTGTCACAGGAAACAATCACCCCAGTTCGGCTACATCCCTTGGCCAACTGCATGCAGATCCTTCTCATCAGAAGATGCTCCTGTCGAGGTGTTAACTTCCACGGATGGTTTAGATGTCTCTGTGAGATGGTTGCAGTTGCATCTTTGTTACATTTTTGTATCACTTTTGCTACACTATTCTGACTGTTAAGTAAAGCTTTGCTGATCTTCTTGTAGCCTTCACCTTTTTCTTGTGTAAAGAAATTATTTTCTTTACCAGGCTTTGACATTTCTCTTCCATGTGAAATGGGAAGGTTTTTTTTAGTTAAGTAATGCCCTTTTCTAATCAACTATCTGCTGGATGCCTGTTTAACCACTTGCCGAGCAGACGCCATCATTATACTGTGGCAGGTCGGCATAATCCTGCAAACCGTTGTAGATATACATCGATCCCTTTAAGCGTGATACTGCGCTGCAAGGGTGTCGATGCTTGTGACCTGCGGTCGCGATGACCGCCAGCCATGAGTGATCACGGGTACAAGAGGCAGTACAGGGACGTGTGTGTAAACACACAAATCCCTGTTCTGTGAGGAGATGAGAGAGATCGTGAGTTCCTACAAGCTGGAAACCACAATCTCGCATCTCCTAAAGTCAGTCCTATCCACCACCGTTAGAATACACACATAGGGAACCGTTAACCCCTTGATCTCTCCCTAGCGTTAACTCCTTCCCTGCCAGTGACATTTATACAGTAATCAGTGCATTTTTAGAACAATGATCGCTGTATAATTCTCAATCGACCCAAAAACGTGTCAAAAGTGTCCGATGCGTCCGCCCAAATGTTGCAGTCTATAAAAATCGCAGATCGCCGCAATTACTAGTAAAAAAAAAAAAAAAATGCCGTAGATCTATACCCTATTTTGTAGACACTATAACTTTTGCAGAGTCCAATATACGTTTTTTGCGATTTTTATTACCAATAATATGTAGAATACATATCGGCCTAAACGGAGGAAAAATTTAACTTTTTTTAAAGAAAAAATTGGGGGTTTTTATTACAGCAAAAAGTACAAAATATGGTGTTTTTTTTCAATATTCTCTTTTTTGTCTCTATATATAAAAAAAAAAAAAAAAAAAAAAAAAAAAAACGCAGAGGCAATCCAATACCACCAAAAGAAAGCTCTATTTTCGGGGGGGGAAGACATCACTTTTGTTTGGATACAGCGTTGCACGACCGTGCAAATTGTCAGAAAAAATGACAGTGCCGTATTGCAAAAAATGGCCTGGTCATTGAGCAGCCAATTCTTCCGGGGCTGAAGTGGCTAATAAATAATTACACTCACCTGTAGTTGAATTCTTGTTAATTGGGATTTTGTTGTCTACAATTTAGCTTTGCTCCTAAGACTTTCATTCACGACCATGTTGCAAAAATGAATACGCTCAATGAATTTGTTAGTAAAAATACTGTGCAGATTAACAAATCTTGGTTGCACTCAATGGCCCGCACTTATGGGAGTATTTTGTAGTATAGTGTCCCATAGAACAATGTTGATTCTGAAAGGTAAGTAAAGGTTTTCTGACAAATCTGTTTGGTTGTACTCATTTATGCTGAGCACTGTATATATGTGTACATGTATATACTGTTTATTGTTACATTGTCCATGTGCATATTGTACTACATTTGAATTTTTTTATAGGATCAATATAAAAGATGAATATATAAATAATGATGTAATCATATAAAAAAAAAAAAAAAAAAAAAAAAAAGGGGTAGAAATATTCTGCTATATACAGCCAGCATCCCAAAGTTAGAAATTATCCAAAATGTTCCCCTCAAAAGGGCAGGACTTTATAGGCATGAACTGTGAGACATACAATACGCATGTCTCACAGTTCATGCCTATAAAGTCCCACCCTTTTGAGGGCAAAAATTTTGGATAATTTCATATTAAAAAATCATTATGATCATGTATGGGTAATCTTCGGATCACTTTGAAACTATTACAGAGGGTATTTCATAAAATCAATGATGTGAGATAGTCGCTTCTGAGCAGGTTTGTACACAGAATAGGGACCACAAGTTCCCTGCTGAGTTCAGTGGTTCTTCTCATCCACCCCTTTAGGTATGTAGTGATGTAGAACACAGTCAGAGAAACCACTGAGTGCAGCAGAGGCCCAGGGGATCAACACTCCCCAAGTCTTGGTTTCTGAAGAGACTTCAGTTGCCTTTATCTCTTCATTACAGGGACATCTGTGGACAGGGAGATCAACATTGGCACTTTGATTTTAGTGACAGTGATGGACAATTTTTTCTTAATATAGTGACAGAATTTCTTGAATGCACAGTACCATGGAGGAAACCAAAACGCACAACAGTCCTAAACAAACAACCACCATACTATACAAAGGGATTTACACTCTACCTACCGATGCGGAAAACATTCAGTTTCCAAGAAATACAACATGAAGTTTTAACTAATACGATGACATATTTAAAATGTACACTCCAGTTAATACTGAAAATTAAGCCTTGACACACACAGAACACAACCTATTTGCCCAATTCTGCAGATTTTCCCCCAAATACTGCAGAAGGAAGCCAGTCCACCACATTCCTTTTTTGTAAGCTGTGGAGATTCTCCTTGCTGCTTCCAGCACAAATAAATCCTAATGTAAATAAACACATCACAGTACTAAGGACCAATCAGATTCAGTATTGATTTGGAGGCTTAAATGCAATTGGATTTTCAGAAACCAGTGAAAGGATGTCACACAGCACAGACATCAGGAGAACTTAACACCTACTACCCTCTGCCTACTGATCCTGTGATGTGGCATGTACCTGCTGTGAATGCAGGCATGTACTGGCCATCAGGACTACCGGGAGTTTCCCGGTGGGCCAATTGCTCAGTAGGCCGGTTTCAGTGACAGCCAGTGGCGTCGCTAGGGGGTGGCTTTTGGGGCTATAACCCCAAATCTGGGGCCCATAGCCCCGATTCTCAGGGGTCCCCAACCCCATGGCCGCAGCCCACTTCTGGGCTGTGGCCTCTCTGCAGCTGTGTGGTGGGCAGCACGGGAGAGCCAGAGAGTGGGCAGGGAATACAGGAGAGCCGTGGAATCATCTCTCACTGCCCACCCTGCATCACCGCTGTTCCGCCCTCACTGTGTACCTTCAACCTTTAGGCAGCAGAGAGATTACATCATCTCTCACTGCCTGCCCTCTCTCTGGTGACCCTGATGTAAGTGAAGGGGGGAGGCTCTCTGGTGACCCTGATGTAAGTGAAGGGGGGAGGCTCTCTGGGGACCCTCGTGCAAGGGGGGGGAGGCTCTCTGGGGACCCTCGTGCAAGGGGGGGAGGCTCTCTGGGGACCCCGGTGCAAGGGGGAGGCTCTCTGGGGACCCCGGTGCAAGGGGGAGGCTCTCTGGGGACCCCGGTGCAAGGGGGGGAGGCTCTCTGGGGACCCCGGTGCAAGGGGGGGAGGCTCTCTGGGGACCCCGGTGCAAGGGGGGGAGGCTCTCTGGGGACCCCGGTGCAAGGGGGGGGGGAGGCTCTCTGGGGACCCCGGTGCAAGGGGGGGGAGGCTCTCTGGGGACCCCGGTGCAAGGGGGGGAGGCTCTCTGGGGACCCCGGTGCAAGGGGGGGGAGGCTCTCTGGGGACCCCGGTGCAAGGGGGGGGAGGCTCTCCGGGGACCCCGGTGCAAGGGGGGAGGCTCTCCGGGGACCCCGGTGCAAGGGGGGAGGCTCTCCGGGGACCCCGGTGCAAGGGGGGGGAGGCTCTCCGGGGACCCCGGTGCAAGGGGGGGAGGCTCTCGGGGGACCCCGGTGCAAGGGGGGAGGCTCTCCGGGGACCCCGGTGCAAGGGGGAGGCTCTCCGGGGACCCCGATGCAAGGCGGAGGCTCTCTGGGGACCCCGATGCAAGGCGGAGGCTCTCTGGGGACCCCGATGCAAGGCAGAGGCTCACTGGGGACCCCGATGCAAGGCAGAGGCTCTCTGGGGACCCTGATGCAAGGCGGAGGCTCTCTGGGGACCCCGAGACAAAAAAAGCTGTTTATACTTACAGTGGAATGTTTTTACTTTTTTTTTGCGCAATTGCGTATAGTTTATATACTGCTTTTTGTGCATGTTTGCAAAATTAAAGTGGGCCGGTCTGGATGAAGTTCAGGGCCAAATTTTTGTCCCAGTCCAGCCCTGTGTGAATGTGAGGGGCTTTAGATAATTATACTAATGAAAAAGTGAGTGAATTTTCTAAATTAAAGTAGTACAGCTACAGTTTATTGCAATGCAAGAGTATTTCACCGATTTGTTCCAGCAAGGAAGTACAAAAGCCTGAAAACAATTTCATGTAAATGATTTTGGATGGTGGCGAGGCCTGCGGTGTGTTAAAAGCCACTCCTGCCTGAAAAATGTTATTTGAAAACATACCAGACCTGGGATGGAGAACCAGAAAAGCTACACAGCTCTTCACCTCCTGTTGCTTTGCCGCTTTTACGTGTCTGAGCACTATGGGAAATGTATTTGGAGTTTGCCATCCTAGATTTGTAGGAGGCAAGATACATATTTTTATAGTAATGGAATTTACAACTTAGATTAAACAAATCATTTTATGCTTTTTTTTTTTCTTTTTTATTGATCTCATAGAATGGCCACAAATAAATGAGGAAAAGGCTCATTTAATCTTAAAAGTAATATTCCTCTTTTGGTTTGGGTGAAACCAGATGCACTGCTCACTGTCTTTCCAAATCTGTGAATGACTTCAATTGGTACAGCAGTTAAGTATGTCTGGGGATTAGGATGATGGGCATGAAAATGATGGGGGTGAAGATAAAGAGACCAAAAGAAATGCAAAAGTGGGTATAACTTGTTTATTTACTTACATCGGTGCAGATTTTACATGTTGGTAGAGTAACTTGTTTTTCATTGCAGGTAAATATGGTTGTGCCGATACTAAGTATTTGCCCAAGCATCAGTAGTCACCCAAAAAACTGATAACAGAAGTGATGTTTCCTTCTCCCCTCTGGCCAGATAGTGGGTGCTACCCCTGCTTCTTCCTCCCCTCTAGCGCGTGCGCTATGGATGGAGGAGGGCCTGTGCCTGTGTGAGGAAATGCTGTGGTGTCGATGCGAGGAGGGGGTTGAGGGGTTAATGTCAGGGATCTTCCAAGCCTTGCAGAGGGGACATGGAATCTTCCATGCCTTGCAGAGGGGAAGCCTCTCCTCCAGCCGCCTGCCTTCACTGGTGGGTGCCATCCCTGCCTCCTCCCCTCCAATTATGCCTGTTGCCTCCTCCTACCCTCCACCAGCTGTCACCTCTGCCCCCATGTCTCCCAATGACCCTCCCATCCCCATACACTCTCCCTCCCAGCAATCACAGCCTTTACCATCCCAACCCAGCCCCACCTGCAACTACACTGACCTCACTTACCCCTCAACTACCTCCTCCCACCCAGACTTCACCCCAGCATCACCTAACTCCCCAACAACCCCCCCTTCCTATTCTACCTAGGTGATAGGGATAAGTAATAGTTATCCGCAAGTACTTAAAAAAAAAAAAAAAAAAAAAAAAGTAGTAGTTGAGTAGTATAGAGTTACTCCACCAACATGTGAAATTTGAACTAACAGTAAACAAAAAAAAAAAAAAAAAAAAAGGTTATGTTCACTTTGCATCACTTTTGGTGCACTCTTATAATGATATAACAAAAAAAAAAAAAAAACAAGAAAAAAAAAAAAAAACAACACAACAACCATGCTCAGTTCCTCCCTGCAATAGAAACATATTTCCTCATGTTTTGTCGCTTTGCAAAAATACCTACTGTTATACCTACTGTAACTTTCTCTAGCAAGCTAATGCTGCTTCTGCTGCACTTTAATCCCAAGGAGTGTTGACAGCCCTGCCAAGTCCTACAAAACTCAACTCCTGGTGTGCTTGTCCCAATTCTCAAGCTTCTGTGAAAACAATTTTATAAACCCTATTCTAACTCACAAAATGAAACTGGCCTTGTTTTTTTGACAATGATGGAGAAATACCGCCACATGTTTCAAAATAATTAAAGTCAAAGCCATGAAAACCGATAACATGCAGAGATGTGTTTTTATAAATAATCTCCGGTTTAAAAGGGTCATTCCGATCATTCGCCAAGGGTTAGACTAACGCAGATTAAATTTTCAACCCCGTCATTAAGAATATTTATATCCATACTACTCTGTAGCAAGGGGGAAAGAGCAAGTTCATTATTTCTAAAAGGTATGCAAGAGATGACACCATGTCAGTGGCACTTGTAAATCAACACATGTATGGAATACTGATGTAGGATAAGCAAAGTTCCCTCATTTGGGTTTGTGACATCCCTGGATAAGAATCATACAGGATTACATCAAATCTCTTCCTCAATCTGCTGTAGCAGATTATACACCGTCTGAGGAAATAATCTTCCACGGATGCTTTCTGAACACCTCATGTATTAGATTCTGTAATATATGTAATGTCTATGCTGTGCTATAGTAGAGAGCAGCAATTATATCATGGGAAGAAGGCTGCTCCTTCCCTGATACACTATACAAAAGATATCGCCCATGGGACTTGTTTTGCAGCAATAGAAATCACACAGTTACAAATTGGTGTATAAAAAAAGTAAAAAAAAAACAAAAAACTTTTATTGAACAACAGGTTTAAAATTGGCTGGTCTAAATGTGTCATGACATGATCATATATATATATATATATATATATATATATATATATATATATATATATATATATATATATATATATATATATATACACTGCACGGATGCTTGAAATTAAAATAAATTGAATATCCAAGTCAACCCAACGCGTTTCAACTTATATAAAGTCTTCTTCAGGTGATAAGGAAGTGGAAGCAACCCTACATAGATCAAGAAAACAAAATCAAATGCACAATGAAATTTATATTTAGATTGTACATGATTTTACTATTTGCATATGACGTGCAAAGCAAGTATAATGCACTCACAAAGATATTAACGTGACTGGATGTCCAGACCAACAGGTAATGGCTCAGTGGTGCAGATCACACAGGTCTCATTAGCCCAACCCAGACCTCAAGCCCCACAGAAGATCAATGGCTATCAAGCAGAAGGCAACAGAGGCGGCTTGCTCACATTCACTGAATTGAAGCAAATCATAGGACACCATTTAGCTGATCCACAACATTATAAAAAAATAAATAAAAAAAAGGTAATATGATTTATAGATTCGTATAGACATTGGTTATTAATTATAGGAATCAGGATGAATGTAGTATTGTATAAAACTTGAAACAAAGATCCAAAAAAGTGTATCAAGTCTAGCAATGAACAAATTAAACATACCCAACGGAAAAGAGGCCACAAAATATGTATAGAGATGGATGGTATATAACTGCAGCAAAAGAAAAGTAATCTTCTATAAAGCCCTATAGTCAAACAAGAAAAAGAAGAGCTGTAGAGGGACATTCAAATAAGAACTATGGCAACGTTTATATAGACATATCCGTGGAATGCAAACATGCAACTCTGATTTACCATTGGGAAGGCATGTTACAAAGATCCATGGGGACAAATTTCCAAAAATGAAAGTCACAGCACTGGATAGGATACCTATACCCTAGCCCCTAGCTTGTGAGCTGGTGGATACATCATATTGCTACAAGCCTTCTACAAAATAAAAAGGGGGATCATCCCAGCTATAAGGAATACGGATAAGTGAAATGAGGTGGGCGAACCGAATGGAAAAAAGGTGGACACTGAGGGACTACGTGCATTTTACACCTTAGGGGGACAAGGATCTGGTGAGTGGGGACCCGATTGCGTCACTGGTTTTTCCTGATCAAGCACCAAAGTCATCTTTAACTTGATGTGATGCCATCTTTTACCTGTGATTCACTTATAGCTCTGGGACTGGATACACATTGACTGTGCACTTTAGTAATATACACATTTTTTTTTGGGAAAGCCTCTTGTGGGGAATATATATATATATATATATATATATATATATATATATAAATATTAGGTGGTTGTAGATATTTTTTGAAGTTTTTTGCACTTTTTTGCACATTTAGCATTTTATGCACTTTGTAAAATTGCTTTTTTGCACAAGACTTAGACTTTAACCACTTTCAGACCGGACCATTTTGCTGGTCAATGACCAGAGGTCTTTTTACAATTTGGCACTGCGCTGCTTTAACTGGTAATTGCGCGGTCATGCAATGTTGTACCCAAACAAAATTTGCGTCCTTTTTTCCCCACAAATAGAGTTTTCTTTTAAAGGTATTTGACTGACTCTGCGATTTTTATATTTTGCGATATAAACGTAAAAAGACCGCAAATTTTGAAAAAAAATGATATTTTCTACTTTTTGTTATTAGAAAAATCCAATAAACTCAATTTTAGTCATACATTTAGGCCAAAATGTATTCAGCCACATGTCTTTGGTAAAAAAAAAAAAAAAGTCAATAACTGTATATTTATTGGTTTGCGCAAAAGTTGTCACATCTACAAACTAAGGTACGTTTTCTGGAATTTAGGCAGCTTTTAGTTTATGACTGCCTATCTCATTTCTTGAGGTGCTAAAATGGCAGGGCAGTACAACCCACCCCCCCCCCCCCCCAAATGACCCCATTTTGGAAAGTAGACACCCTAAGGAAATTGATAAGAGGCATGTTGAGCCCATTGAATATTTTATTTTTTTGCCTCAAGCGATTGAATAATGACAAAAAAAAAAATATTTTTTTTTACACAAAGTTGTCACTAAATGATATATTGCTCACACATGCCATGGTTATATGTGGAATTGTACCCCAAAATACATTCTGCTGCTTCTCCTGAGTATGGGGATACCACACGTGGTTGACTTTTTGGAAGCCTAGCCGCGTACGGGGCCCCGAAAGCCAAGCACCGCCTTCAGGATTTCTAAGGGCATACATTTGTAATTTCACTCCTCACAACCTATCACAGTTTTGAAGGCCATAAAATGCCAAGATGGCACAAAACCCCCACAAATGACCGCATTTTAGAAAGTAGACACCCCAAGCTATTTGCTGAGAGGCATGTTGAGTCCATGGAATATTTTATATTTTGCCACAAGTTGCGGGAAAATTACAAACTTTTTTTTTTTTTTCACAAAGTTGTCACTAAATGATATATTGCTCACGCATGCCATGGGCATATGTGAAATGACACCCCAAAATAAGTTCTGCTGCTTCTCCTGAGTACGGAGATACCACATATGTGGGACTTTTTGGGAGCCTAGCCGCGCACGGGGCCCCGAAAACCAAGCACCGCCTTCAGGCTTTCTAAGGGCGTAAATTTTTGACTTCACTCCTCACTACCTATTACAGTTTTGAAGGCCATAAAATGCCAAGATGGCACAAACCCCCCCCCCCAAATGACCCCATTGTGGAAAGTAGACACCCCTAAATTTAGGGGTACACTAGTGAGACTCACAGGTAAAAAAAACACCTAGGCTGTCAGCGACTGTATCAAAACGCTACAAGAAAAACTGTTAGCGATCGCAGGGATCAGGCCTGACTCTGCGAGCGCCGCAGTTATGTGTGTTGTGTTTTGTAAGTGACAGTGATCGATCGATACTGCACTTGGGTGGGCTGGGCTTGGCGGAGGGGCTAAACGCAGGTGCTAGCAGGTATCTGGGCTGATCCCGCTAACAATGCGTTTTGGGAAACCTAAACTGCTGGCGATGCTAATATAGATCTGATCAGATACTATATTACTAAGGGAGGTGTATGCTTTGTGCGTGGGTGTTAGCGGTACTGGCACTAACCCGACGCTGCCTGGGGCGACGCAGACCTTATCTGACCATCAAACTTATATCACCCGCCGGGTGATCAGGGGGTTAAACCTTTATTAGGTAATAAATGGCGGGTGCCCTGAAACTATAAAAAAAAACTAACCAACCAGCGTCACCTGTAACAGTTATATGGTGATCACTGGTGAAAGGGTTAACTAGGGGGCAATCAGGGGGCTTTATGCGGTAGTATATGGGGGTCCCTGGCGCTATAAAAAGCTGCGGCGAACCTAAATACCTACCTGCCTAACTATCGTCACCTGTGACACTAATACAGCGATCAGAAAAATGATCGCTTATTAGGCTGGGTTCACACTGGAGCGATGCGGGAACGCCACGAATCCGCGACGGGTTCCCGCATCGCATGCCTCCCGGCGGCAGTTCACACTGCCCTATGCGAACTGCTGGGAGTGTCAGTGAAATGTTAATGACACCCCCAGATCAGTTCGCATATCGCAGTGCGATCTGCAAACTCGGATCGCATGGTGTGAACACCCATGCGATCAGATTCTGCTGCGGACCAAAAAAAGGGTCCCGTGCGAGTTTGCGGCGGGTGCGGCGGGTGCGACGCGAATTCAGCCATACTATCTGTATGGCTGAACTCAAATCGCACAGAGATCGGATGTGATTTGCACTGCAGTGCGGTGCGAATCACATCCGTTCTCATAAACCGCTGCAATGTGAACCCAGCCTTAATGACACTGGCGACGGGGGGTGATCACGGGGTTAAACCTTTATTGGGGGTTAGGGGGGTACCTTAGAACTAAAGGGGGCTAACCCTAACTGCCCTAACAGTTATTACAGTCACAAATGACACCAATGCAAAAAAAAAAAATGCAATTGGTGTCACTGTGACTGGGGGGGCAGGGGTGATTGGGGGGGTTATCGGAGGGTGAAGGGGGGGGTGAGAGTGTGCCTGGCATGTTCTACTGTGTAGTGTCGTGTTGGTGCAACTCACCGATCCTCTCTCCTCGGTGCCGGAACGAAAAATATCGACACGGAGGAGAGATTACATCACTTCCTCTGCCTGTGTTTACATTACAGGAGAGGAAGTGATGTCACGCCTCACTTCCATTCGTCAGGAGCGATCGCGAGGGGGTGGCCATGAATGAATGGCCGCCCCCTCATTCCGGATCGCTCCTGAACGGATACCGACCGCCGCAGGCACCGGGGGGGGGGCCCGATCGGGCCCCCCACCCGCGGGAAGGCCCGATCGGGCCCCCCACCCGCGGGAAGGCAGGGACGTTTATATACGCCCATATGCCTGCCCGTGCCATTCTGTCGACGTATATCGTCGTGCGGCGGTCGGCAAGTGGTTAAAGAGGGCCGGTTTAAAAAAAAATTTTTTTAAAGTCAGCAGCTGCAAACACTGTAGCTGCTGACTTAATAAGCACACTTACCTGTACAGGGCGCCCACGATGTCGGCCGCCCGAGGCTGACCCGTCCCTCGGCGCTGCCATTTTGGCTAAGGGAAACAGGCAGTGGAGCCTTGTGGCTTCACTGCCCGTTTCCTACTGCGCATGCGCGAGTCGCGCATCGCTTTGTGAATGGGGCGCGCTGTGTTCTGGGACACACAGTTCCCAGAACACAGCGTGACCCATTACCCAGAAGACGCCGCACGGAGGAGAGAAGACAGAAGATCTCCGCAGAGGAGGAAGAGGCAGATTAGGACGATGTGCCTAGCAACAGGCATTTCTGGTAAGTTTAAAAAAAAATCATTTTTTTTTCTGATTTTTTTCTAATTTTTTATGTATTTTTTTTTTCAGGGTGGCCCTCCACTTTAATATATATGGACTATGGTGATATATGCTCCCCTTTTTTACTTCCACACGGAGACCTAGTGTGTAAAAGTTCAGTGACAGAGTAGCATTTTTTTTATTTAGCATCTCACACATATATAATTCTTTTTTGATATTTATATTCACTATATGGCTTAGAATTATTTAATTGTATCCATTTTGGTACTGTGTACTGCCTCATATAAGAGCCTTGGGAGTGAGGATGTAGATGTCGGTCTGCCTGATCGGCTTGTTCTGAGAGTATGGTGTGCATGTACACGTACTAGAGGGTGGTACTCTGTGCATATGATTGTGGGCTTACTGGAGTCTATAGTCCAATATAATATTAGTAGCGTGTTCTAACTAGTAGATAAGACATATAACAGTAATTTTATCTCCCTCACTTCTTAGAGGGTAGAGAGGTCTTTGGGAATTTCTTCTATCACTGACTGGGAGTGTATAATTTTGTGGTAGCGCCGTGGGCCCTATATCCTTTCTAAAAAATTCTTGCTTAGAATAAAGATCACGATTCTCACAAGTCTCATGGTGTAACATCTTTCACATTATACAAAAAAATTGGGCTTACTTTTCTGTTTAGTTTTTTTTTTTAATTCATTAAAGTGTATTTTTTCCCAAAATAATTGCATTTGAAAGACCGCTACACAAATAAAGACTAGACCTTTTTCTGACAATTGGTTTCAAGTTAAAATCATTATTTTTAACTTGAAACCAACACTTTAAGTGGTTAAACTGACTTAATTTAGGCTGCATTTGCAACTGAGCGTATCATTTTCAGGTGGAAAGGCGCGCGTTTTTACCGCAATTTTGTACAGGTCAAAGGGTCACCAATGCAAAAAGCAGAAAGCCACCTGTAATCTGCCAAAAAAGAAGCATATATAATTTTTTGAGCTTCAGGAGTTTTGCTTCACGCGGCAGAACGCTCAGATGTGAACTGGGGCCATTTAAATGAATGGGATTTTGCTTGTTGGGCGTTTTTGAGCTTTTGAGATGAGCGTTTTACGAGCTGAAAACACTCAGGTGTGAATGCAGACTTACAGACCAAAGTTCGTTTTTGTGATATAAAGAACAAAAAACTTTACAATGTTTATAGTTAGCTCAGCGGCTGAAGAATGTAGTGAAACTTGGCAGACAGTCTTTTTTCCTCTTTTTTTTTTTTGACAGCTGTTGGCTTGAGAAGAGAACTCTGCATACAATCCGGAAAATGTTTTGTTGAGATTGCGAGGGGGGGAAAAATAAGTTGTGATCTCGATTAACCGTGCAGCTCTAGTGGATGGGGAAATCCGCAAATTTTTCATTTAACCTGCTGTTTGAACAAAACAAAAAAAAAAATGGATAATGTATGGCGTGCCTTAGGCATATGGATAGTTGATGTGGGGAAGGAGGAGATATTGAAGTTCTTGCTCATTAGCGTTCTGTTTTAAGTCTGCATTTGCTTTTCTTGCCAGTTTTGAGACAAACTTTTTGTGAATGCAATAAAAACTACAACATGTAGCTGGCAATAAATTCAAATGTTGCATTTTCAATTCATCTGCATTCAACCCACAATCAACAAAGCGCTGTAGACTAGACCTATCCTCGTAAGATGGACATTAAAGTGGACCCAAACCATATTCTATAGCCAATGTATTTTGGAGCTCTTCCAATTCTGTAGGGAACAGAGGAGAAAATGTTGCCATAGTAGCAAAATATGAGCTCTCTGCCAAAAGGTGAGATTAGGCAAAGCATCCGATTGGTTGTCGTCACCTAAATGGCACCCTTCAAGTGACAGCACATGACCAATCACCGTTATTTTGTTCAGGTGGCAGTTGGAGGTAATCTGGAGCTGCTAAACAAAAAGAATACACAGAATGATACAACAGCGGGGCCAACTAATTTCCATACACTTTATTGTAACAAATGCAGAAGTACTGAATGTTTGCAGCTTCAGCTTTACACCACAACTCTGGAAATATCTATAGAAAATTGCTGACCTCCTCCTGAAAATATAATATGGCTGTCATACCAATCCTAAGGCTTCAAAACTTGGCCCAGAACAATGCAAGCAGGTCAGAATTCTGACTTTACTTGCAGTGTAGCTTTTTGGGGCCAGTGACTCCAAATACTGAGGATCAGCATCACGGCCAGGGAACTACAATTACCAAAAGATTAACAGCCTACATATTTCTCTTATGACAGGTTTTCATTATATCCAACTGTACATTCCAATATCGGAACACTCAATCTTCATATTTCACCAAAGCAGATTCAATTCATAAATAAATAGTGCTTAGAGAACATTCAGCACAGATGACGTTATATACATAAAGGTAACAGATTAAAGTAAGACAAACATTCTAGTCCTCACACTGCTATGACATGAAATGTATATGCTTCAGCGGATCCTTTCAGTAATCATTATTTCTGCATTAAGCAAAGCAAATCCCATAGAACATTTCATTGAGTGTGAAGACTTCACGGCTCACACTATTGTCAAACAAAAGAGGTTTTATTAATGCTTTCTACAATGATTCATTAACCAGAGGTGTAAATCAAAGCAATGAAATCATGCATGAGGAATTCCTCTTTATTTCTATGTGTTCAGTAATCTGCTAATCGCACCAACAGACTTTGCCAACCATTTCTCAAATAAGTGCAAGTTCTGCATTTACTTTCAAAATTAAGACTCCAGGTGAATCTCTCTCCTTTTATAATATACATTATACATAGTCAGGTAAAGGAGAACAAGAGAGGGGGAAAAAAAAAAAAAAAAAAAAAAAAAAACATTCCTTCTTAAAAGGGGACTACAAGATAACCAAATACCTATACAAAAGCCAAACACAGGTAAGATGTTGGTTGATCCCTGCTGAATTGGATGAAATTCGAGCCATCGTGGCCCTTTTAACATTACTCAATAAACTAAGTAAAAAACTGGAGGAACCAGGTAGAAAATTCTTGGCTCAACAGTGACCGCAGCCAGAGGCAGTTACTATTTGAGTATTCTAAAACCCGTGAGTGCCGGTGGTTGCCAGAATGCAAAAAAGTCAGCAGGGGAGCGATCTCCATCCAGACTAAAATCAAATGACTTCTCTCATCCAAAGATTGTATAACTAACCTTCTAACCCTTCCTACTCAGTCCTGCTGTGCAGAGAATTAGAGGAGGCAGACATCAAAACAAATTCAAGTCCTCGTGCTAGTTGGATAAAAAATACTTTTATTTTAACAATCGCCACATAAACTGAATTAAATTGTGGTCCATCATATCTGTCCACAGCTCAGCATTATTACTGTTCCTTGAATTTTTTTTTTTTCAGTTTTTACAAACCACAGTATAAAAATAACAGACAACTGAGAACATGAACAGAACTGTGCACCCGAGATCAGAAGGCCCTGGTAAACATGTAAACCTATGTATATATAATATACATAAACATATATCATAACCTACACTAGAAATACAAAAAATAAAAATAGTAGAAGAACACAGGTTTTTCAAGGACTGTGTTGGTTTTCTAACACTGACACCAGTCTGTCACATTTAACTGCTAGAGATTCGCGCTATAGCCGAATGATGGCTACAGCGCCGACCTGCTTTGCCAGGACTATGTCTATTGATGTCATCCCGTGCGCGAGCGGCCTGCGCACCCCGAGGGGCACGCGCGGCGAGCTCTGATCAGCGAGTCCGAGACTCGCATGATCACAGATAGGGGCAAGGGATTGATCCTGACCCCTTACCACGTGATCAGCTGTCAGCCAATGACAGCTGATTATGTGATCACAACAGAGCCAGTAATCGGTTGTTTTTCCGTCTCGCGCTGACAGCGCGAGGAGAAAAAAAAAAAAAGCCTATCACTGGCGGCCGTGAGTGGGACTTCAGTCCCAACCACTGCGAGCTGGGGCCAGCTCATCAGTGCCCACCTGCCCCCTGCCAGTGCCACCTAAGTATAGGAAAAAGTGTCACCCATCAGCACCACCCATCAGTGCCCACAGCACCACCTGTCAGTGCCCACAATCTGCCTCAACAACAGTGCTGTACCTCAGTGCCACATATCCATGCCCATCAATGTCATCTACCAGAGCCCACCAGTGCAGCCCACCAGTGCATTTCAATGAAGGAGAAAAATTACCCGTTTGCAAAATTTTATAACAAACTATTAAACATGATTTTCTTTTTTTTTTGCATTTTTTTTTTGTTTTTAGCAAAAAATAAAACTCCTACATGTAATTAAATACCACCAAAAGAAAGCTCTATTTGTGGGAAAAAATGCTAAAAATTTCATTTGGGTACAGTGTTGTATGGCCTTGCAATTGTCAAAGTGCATCAGGGCTGAAAGCTGAAAATTGGTCTGGGCAGGAGGGGGGTTTAAGTGCCCAGTAAGCAAGTGGTTAAACAAACTGGACCCAAGAAAAATATAGGTAGTCCCGCACAACCAGATGTATCTTCTGGACCACAGTAAAATGGTTTTCAAAGGACTTCACTTAACACAATTTTAAAACTGATCTTCAAGATAATCACCAACCTTCCAAACATCCTTGTAACTCTTTACATGAGCTAAACTATGCTTTGTACTGTTAACAGTGAAATCGCTGTAATGCAAAGGACAGTGCCTGTGACATCAGCAAACTACTTTTTTTGGAAGGGTATTCTGTGGTGTCATGCATCATTTCCTATTCCATTCTGGAGGTCTTCTAGTACTACACATCCCATCATGCATTGGGATACTAGTGTCTGCTGTAGGCATTTATTCGGCAGGTCTGTGGGCAGTGCATGGGGAGTATTGTCTAGAGGGTTAGATGAGACAAGAGGGTGGGTGGAGCTGATGCAGTGGGCGGAGCTGAGAGAAGATCAAAACAGACTAAATTAAATTAGTGCCGCCTACTGTTCCTTTAATGCCACCACCACACACGGTGGGGGCCGGTCACAGAAGAAGATAGAGCAGCCACAAGTGTCCACAGTTACCAAACAGAACTTTTACTAATAGAAAGGCTCTGATGTATGCTCTAGCCCCCCCCTCATATTCCCCATGTACACTAGGTAGCGTGTCATGCATTCATGCACTTTACACATAAGGGCTGCCATATACATAGACAAGTATCATTCTGAGCTTTGAGCTACTTTCAGTGTTCTGCAGCATTTTCTTGCATGCAAAACCATACGTCATGCTGTCCATGTTTGGAGTGCCATTAACAAATGGCACAAGTACAGCACGCATGTTCTAATGTTTCATGCATACATGCAATTTTGCACACATTCTCGTGCAAAAAATAAAAATAAATCATTGTGAGGGAGCCCCTCCAAATGTCAGGAAATGCCTGGAAGTAGCCAGAAGTAGTCTCTCTATTGCAAGATGTCCCCACTATTCCTGTTCTGATGACCATTCTCTAATTGTAATTTTACAATGTACAGTAGCAGGAAAAGTATGTGAACCCCTTGGCATTAACTGTTTTTCACAGTAATTTGCTTTAAAATGTTATCTGATCCTCATCTAGATCACAGCAACAAAAACAATGTGCTGAAGTTGATAATACACAATTATAATGTATTGTGTCTTTACTGAAATCATACATTAAATATTCAGAGTGCTGGAGGAAAAAGTAAGCTAGCTTTCTTTGAAGTAATAACTGCAGTCTTTTGGCTAACTGGAGTCAGTAGTTTGCGCACCTGAAGTCCAATAAAATGAGTTTGGAGGTGTGGTTTAGAGCTACTTTGATAAAAGATGCTCAAACTGTTTAAGATCACGGTTGATAAGAAGCATCAACTGATGTGTACCATAACCACACAAAAAGAAGCTCTCTGTAGACATGTGATCAAGAGTAGTTTATCTGCATTAAGCTATAAAGGGATACAAAGCAATCGTGAAGTGTTTAGGTATCCAGTCAGACAATTGTCTTTGAATGGAGACAGTTTAGTACTGTGGCTACTTATCCTAGAAGTGGGTGCTCAAACAAGATGACTCCCAAGGCACAACACAGATTCCTTAAAGAGGAAGTAAACCTTAAAAGGGTTTTACTTCCTCTTTTGCTCGCTGCAAATGAAAAGCATAATGAGCTAGTATGCATCGCACACTAGCCCATTATGTGTAGGCAGCGTCCATCTACTGGCCCCTCTTCCTTCCGGGCCACAGATTTAAACTCTGATTCGGCATTTGGTTTAGTTTCTTCCCTGCACATGCGCCATTGGAAGTTTCGGCGGACTATGGCGCACGTTTAAGGAGATATTTCCACTACTTATAGGTAAGCCTTATTCTAGGCTTACCTATAGGTAGAAGTCCAAAAAGTGGGTTTACAACCGTTTTAACCGACTCACATACTTTTACTGCAGCACAATGGCGCCACTGAGCGAAACCCTGTATGGGTTTCCCCTTAAAGAGCTGTTGGAGGCGTGCCCACTGCATGGCAGGGGAGGCGTGCCCACTGCATGGCAGGGGAGGCGATGCATGTGGGCAGTGATCGCCGCCGGCCACGTGCGATCACGTGAATGAGAGCCAGCACGGAAATTTGTGTGTAAATATACAAATCCCTGTTCTGTCAGGGGAGAGGAGACATCCCGTTTGTTCTCATCAAGTAGGAACAACGGGATGTCTCCTCCCCTCACAGTTAGAACACATTAAGGTAACACATTTAAACCCCTTGATCACCCCCTAGTGTTAACCCCTTCCCTACCACTGACATTTACACAGTAATCAGTGCATATTTATAGCACTGATTGCTGCATAAACTTCAACGGTCCCAAAATTGTGTCACGTATCCGAGCTGTCCATCGGAACGTCGCAGTACCGCTAAAAATCACAGATGCACCATTTCCACAATTATTAGTGAAATTGTTTTTTAATAAAATGCCATACATCTTTCACATAGTTTGTGAACACTATAACTTTTGTGCAAACCAATCAATATGTTTATTGCGATTTTAACAAAAATATGTATAAGAATATATATATTAACCTAAACTGATGAAGAAATTCACTTTTTTTTAAAGGTTTTGGGGATAATTTTTATAGCAAAGTAAAAAAAGTTTTGTTTTTCTTTCAAAAAACTGTCGCTTGTTTTGTTTATAGCGCAAAAAAGTAAAAACTGCAGAGGTGATCAAACATCAAAATAAAGGTATTTGAGGAAAAAGGAGGCAAATTTTGTTCAGGTACAGCATTGCATGACTGCACAATTGTGACGCAGTGCCAAATTGTAAAAAGTGCTCTGGTCTGGAAGGGGGTAAAATCTCTCGGGGCTGAAGTGGTTAATGAAGTATAGAAGCACCCACACGTAACAGCTAAAAGCCTTGAAGACATCACTGAAGCCGGAAAACATCCCCGTTCAGGGGTCTGCCATACCTAAGGGTTTCAACAGACAGGGTGTCTATAGCAGACCACCACAGAGAATGCTGCTACTCTCCAAAAAAAAAAAAATTGCTATATGCATGAGGTTTGCCAAAAAGCAAAATCTTTTGTGGACTGATGAAACAAAAGTTGAATTGCATCTGGAATACTCAGCTCTATGTATGGTGCAAAAACAGCACAGTTAACCATCAATAGATCATCCCAATGATGAAGTATGATGGAGGAAATACCTCAGGGGCGCTACCATTTGCCATTGTTTAGGGCAAAAGTAATTCCCAAGTTTATCAGGAGAACCTCAGGGTGGCTATTCAGCAGCAGAAGCTCAGTAGAAGTTGGATGATATAGCAGTACAATGACACTAAGCATTGACATAAATCCACCAAAGACTGGCTTCAAAAAGATAAAATGTGACTTTTGGAGTGGCCCATTTAGAGCCCAGACCAAAACCCCAATAGCGATGCTATGAAATAACCTCAAGAGCCGTTCACACCAGACATCTTACAATGTGTCTGAGCTGAAGCAGTTTTTTCTTTTTTTTTTAAAGGGGACTGGTTAAAAAATCCTCCTTAATATTGTGCAGGTCTGATCTAGAGCTACCAAAAAGGTATTTGCTTGAAGTCATTGCTGCCAAAGGAGGTTTAACCATCTATTAACTTCAGGGGTGCACATTACTTTTCCTCCAGCGCTGTGAAAGTTAAATGGGAATGTTCAAGATAGGAGCATTTAGAATTCTGCGTTATAATCTAAAGCACATTGCCTGCCTATTGTGACTTTGATGAGGATCAGATCACATTTTATGGCAAATTACTGCAGAAAAACAGTTCATTCAAAGAGATTTACACACTTTTCCATGCACCTGTATAATGTTTCAAATAATAAAGGTTAAAAGAAACTTTGGCATTGTTCCTTTAAAATGTGAAGTCAGATACATGGAGAATATCTTACGCATGTTAAAAGGAAAGACACAGTACAGCAAAAGATTACAAATGCTGAACAGCAGCACACAGAAGAAGCCTGCACTCTACACCTGTTCAGTATAAGATCTCTACATGTTTACAATGTTTATAAGCAGCAGGAGCAAACTTGCTAAGAGATGTAAATCTACACAATCTAAAAGATAATATTTCAGACTCACAAGTCCATTGCTTACGGGGTCCCCTCCAGCAACTCCTATGACAGCGTTATGTCTGGCTCAACTTTTTTCCGCCTATTGTTTTACAAACATCCTGTGAGCTGCGTAAGGAGCAAACCGAAATCCAAACAGAACAGCATAAATGTTTCTCTCATCTTCGTGTGAAAACAACCTAGGTCAATTAAAGTAACGCATACAAATAAGGAAGACCTTAAACAAACCCAGACTGCAGATTATTTGCTTTTAAAGGATTCAGAAATATTTGTGGAGTCTTTAGTTTGTTTTAGTACGTGCTTAGATCATTCAGGTTATTCTTCCTGTACTTTCAACTGCTTTTGTAAAGTTTTTTTTTTTCTTTTAAGATTTTGTGAAAGTAATTTTTCAAGTAACTCACATTTTTTGAGTACTAGCATTTGCTTTTTTTTTTTTGACGATTGTATTTCACATTACATTTATAGGACTTCCCCACTCTAAAGCAGGCAGTGAAGCCAGTAATCATGCATAACAGCTGCTGAGAAAACAAAAACTACATTGTACCCAAAGAGAAATGATAAAGCACGACCATTGCAAAGTAATACTATATATATATATATATATATATATATATATATATATATATATATATATATATATATATATATATATATATATATATATATATATATATATATATATATACACACAGTGGTGTGAAAAAGTGTTTGCCCCCTTCCTCATTTCCTGGTCCTTTGCATGTTTGTCACACTTAAGTGTTTCGGAACATCAAACCAATATAAACAATAGTCAACGACAACACAAGTAAACACAAAATGCAATTTGTAAATGAAGGTGTTTATTATTAAAGGTGAAAAAAAATCCAAACCATCATGGCCATGTGTGAAAAACTGATTGCCCCCCTTGTTAAAACATACTATAACTGTGGTTGTCCACACCTGCGTTCAATTTCTCTAGCCACACCCAGGCCTGATTATTGCCACACCTGTTCACAATCAAGGCATCACTTAAATAGGAGCTGCTTGACACAGTAAGGTCCACCAGAAGATCCTTAAAAGCTACACATCATGCCGAGACCCAAAGAAATTCAGGAACAATTGAGAAAGAAAGTAATTGAGATCTATCAGTCTGGAAAGGGTTATAAAGCCATTTCCAAAGCTTTGGGAATCCAGCGAACCACAGTGAGAGCCATTATCCACAAATGGCGAAGACATGGAACAGTGGTGAACCTTCCCAGGAGTGGCCGGCCGCCCAAAATTACCCCAAGAGCGCAGCGACGACTCATCCAAGAGGTCACAAAAGACCCCACAACAACGTCCAAGGAACTGCAGGCCTCACTTGCCTCAGTTAAGGTCAGCGTTCATGCCTCCACCATCAGGAAAAGACTGGGCAAAAATGGCCTGCATGGCAGAGTTCCAAGGAGAAAACCACTGCTGAGCAAAAAGAACATCAAAGCTCGTCTCAATTTCTCCACAACACATCTTGATGATCCCCAAGACTTTTGGGACAACATTCTGTGGACCGATGAGACAAAAGTGGAACTCTTTGGAAGGTGTATGTCCAAGTATATCTGGCGTAGAAGGAACACTGCATTTCATAAAAAGAACATTATACCAACAGTAAAATATGGTGGTGGTAGTGTGATGGTCTGGGGCTGTTTTGCTGCTTCAGGACCTGGAAGACTTGCCATGATAAAAGGAACTATGAATTCTGCTGTCTACCAAGAGATCCTGAAGGAGAATGTCCGACCATCTGTTTGTGTACTCAAGCTGAAACGAACTTGGGTTCTGCAGCAGGACAATGATCCTAAACACACTAGCAAGTCCACCACCGAATGGCTGAAGAAAAACAAAATGAAGACTTTGGAGTGGCCTAGCCAAAGTCCTGACCTGAATCCTATTGAGATGTTGTGGTATGACCTTAAAAAGGCCATTCATGCTCGAAAACCCTCTAATGTAACTGAATTAGGACAATTCTGCAAAGATGAGTGGGCCAAAATTCCTCCAGGACGCTGTAAAAGCCTCATTGCACATTATCGCAAACGCTTGGTTGCAGTTGTTGCTGCTAAGGGTGGCCCAACCAGTTATTAGGTTTAGGGGGCAATCACTTTTTCCACACAGGGCCATGATGGTTTGGATTTTTTTTCACCTTTAATAATAAACACCTTCATTTACAAATTGCATTTTGTGTTTACTTGTGTTGTCCTTGACTATTGTTTAAATTGGTTTGATGTTCCGAAACACTTAAGTGTGACAAACATGCAAAGGAACAGGAAATGAGGAAGGGGGCAAACACTTTTTCACACCACTGTATATATAGAGATAGATAGATCAGCCATAACTTTATGACCACACACCTAATATTGAGTAGGTCCCCCTTATGGCACCAAAACAGCCCTGACCTGTCGAGACATGGATGCCACATGACCTATGAAGGTATAGAGCGGTATCTAGCACCAAGCAGTCAATAGCAAATCTATTAAGTCTTGAGGTGGGGCCATGGATTTGACATGATTTTGGATTGCGATCTAGAGAATTTGGAAACTAAGTCAACACACTGAACCCATTGTGTGCCTCAAACCATTTTTTTCAAAGTGGCACGGTACATTATCCTGTAAAAAAACAAAAAAAAAAAAAAAAAAATAGATGTTGCCATCAGGGATTACGGTTTCCATGAAGAGTTGTACTTGGTCAGCAATAATGTTTAGGTAGGTGGTATGCGTCAAAATAACATCCAGATGAATGTCAGGATAAAGGTTTTACAGCAGACCACCACCCAAAAGCATCACACTGCCTTCATCAGCTTGCCTTCTTCCTATACCACAGTCTGGTGCCATCTGTTCCCCAGGTAAGCGACACACACACCTGGCCATCCACATGATGTAAAAGAAGACCTGATTCATCAGAGCAGAACACGTTTCCATTGCTCCGTGATCAAGTCCCGATGCTCACTTTCCCACTGTAGGTGATTTTGGCTGTGAACACGGGTCAGCATGGGCACCCTGACCAGTTAGCGGCTACACAGCCCCATACGCAAAAAAAACTATGATGCCCATTTTTTCTGCTTTCAACAAATCAACTTCATAGACAACATGTTTACGTACTGCTTAAAACTTGCTGCCACTGACTTTCAGATATCATTTAATGAAATAATCAATTGTATTCACTTAACCTGCCAACGGTCATAAAGATATGGCTGATGACACACAAAACAAACATACAGTTGTGCTCATAGGTTTACATGTCGCAACAGAATTTATGATTTCTTTGCCATTTTCCAGAGAATATGAATGATAACACAAAAAACTTTTACTCATGGTTAGTGTTTAGCTGAAGCCATTATCAACTGTATTAACTTTTTAAATCATAATGGCAACAGAAACTACCCAAATGACTCTGATCAAAAGTTTACATACCTTGGTGATTTTTGCCCGATAACATGCACACAAGTTGACCCAAAGGGGTTTGAATGGCTATTAAAAAGGTAGCCATTCTTGCTTGTAATTAGTGTGTGTGTATAAAAGTCCAATGTGTTTCTGAACTCTGGACAGACCCTTGCATCCTTCATCCAGTGCAGCATTGACATTTCTGGATTCCGAGTCATGGGGAAAGCAAAAGAATTGTCTAAGGATCTACACGAAAAGGTAGTTCTACTATATAAAACAGGAAAGGGATATAAAGATATCCAAGGAATTGAGAATGCCAATCAGCAGTGTTCAAACTCTAAACGAAAAGTGGCAAATGAGGGGGTTCTGTTGAAACCAAACCACGGTCAGGTAGACCAACTGAAATTTCAGCCACAACTGCCAGGAAAGTTGTTTGGGGTGCACAGAAAAACCCACAAATAACTTGAGGTGAAATACAGGACTCGCTGAAAACATGTGGTGTGGCTGTTTCAAGATCCACAATAAGGAGGCACTTGAAAAAAAAGACGGGCTGCATGGTCGAGTCGACAAAAGAAAGCCGTTACTAAATGCCACAAAATATCCTACTTACATTATGCCAAACAGCACAGAGACAAGCCTCAAACCTTCTGGTCATTTGGAGTGACGAGACCAAAATTGAGCATTTTGTCCACAACTATAAACGCTACATTTGGAGAGGAGTCAACAAGGCCTATGATGAAAGGTACTGAGGTGGATCGCTGTTTTGGGGATGTGTGAGCTACAAAGGCACAGGAAATTTTTTGGCAAGATGAATACAGTATATCAAAAAAATACTGGAGGAACATTTGCATTCATCAGCCAGGAAGCTGCTCATGGGACGTCCTTGGACTTTCCAACATGACAATGATCCAAAACACAGGGCCAAGTCGACCTGTTATTGGCTACAGCAGAATAAAGTGAAGGTTCTGGAGTGGCCATCTCAGTCTCCTGACCACAATATCATTGAGCCACTCTCTGGGGAGATCTCAAACGTGCAGTTCATGCTTTACCATCTGAGAAGATAAAGAGCCTCATCCACAAATACCACAAAAGACTACAAGCTGTCATTGATGTTAAAGGGGGCAATACACAGTAAGAACTAAGAACTGGGGTATGTAAAATTTTGATCAGGGTCATTTGGGTAGTTTGTTGCCATTATGGATTTAAAAAGAGTAAACAGTTGATTGATAATAAACGGTTTCAGCCAAACACTAACCATGAGTGAAAGAAAAGTTCTTGTGTTATTCACAGTCTCTGAAAAATGGCGAAGAAATCAAATTCTGCCAGGCTATGAAAACTTATGAGCACGAGTGTGTGTGTGTGTGTGTGTGTGTGTGTGTGTGTGTGTGTGTGTGTGTGTGTGTGTGTGTGTGTGTGTGTGTGTGTGTGTGTGTCATTCATAGATATAGACACACACAGCCATGGTAAATTAGTTCCAAGGGTAGCCATGCTACTCTAGGTTTGACGTAAATGCCCAGGTGTTCACCCACAAAGAAATCCATATAAATCCAAAACTGGTTTAGAGGCACTCACGGGTCTTGCAGTACCTGTGATTGTCTCTGCAAGACCAGTGAGAGGCTCTATACGAGATTATAGATAGAGATAGATAGAGATATAATCTCTCTATCACACACACACACACTTTCTAGTTACTGTTAACAAATCATTCTCACCTTCATAATATTGGACAGCTTTGTGACAGCACATACAAAAGACAATCATAAAGACACATACAGGTTGGCTTTGACAAACATGAGATCCTCTGCTTGCGTTATTTGCAGGACCAAAAAATGTGATTGTTGTACTTCCCTAAAAAAAAAAAAAAAAAGTACATTTCTTCAAGTACATCAGGGAACACAGACACTGGCAGAAAAAACAAAAACAAACAGAAAGTCCCCATTATATAACTCTTCCCATTCAGGAAGCTCCTCAGTTTAGTAGCAAGCAATCAAGCCCCAAAAGAAGGTAGGGACCACTCTGTTTTGTGATGTACACTAAGAAATAGATTTTATAGGCAAGTACAAAAATACAATTTTCTTTTTCGTACACCAAGGGACACAGCTCAGCCTATAACTCATGACCACCTGGAATGTCCCAAAGCAACGCACATGAGGGGAGGGAGACACAGATGCTACCACGAGGCCCAAGGAAAATCCACAGCCCAAAATACATTGTAGCCAATAGCAGTATCCTCAGCAGCTCTTAAATCCATCTAGTAAAACCTCGTAAAGGTGTGTACCAAAAAGCAAGTTGTAAGCTTGTATATCTGAGCCACTTATGCCAGATGATGGAAAGCCCAAGAGGGCCCAACACTTCTAGCAGTGTGTCCCTTCACTTGAAAAGGTGGAACCTTACCATAGGCTTAGGCAATAAGCTGACATATCCACCAGTAAAATGGGTGACAGTCTGCCTGACCTTTCCTTGGAAAATCAGGAAGGGTGAACAATGAATATGACTGCATGAATACTTCTTGACAGGTCAAACCACATCTAACGTATTAAGGGCTTTGTCTCCCAGAGAGAGAGACCTGTGGAAAAAGGAAGGCAAAAGAATGTCCCGATTAAGATAAATTCAAAAACACCTTTGGCAAAAAACAGATGAAGACCTAGTACCACTTTGTCATGGAGTACTAAAAACGGCTAATCACAGGAAAGCGCCGCTAATTCTGACCATCAACAGCACTAATGAAATGTTATGAACTAGCTCAAAAGGTGGTTGACTGTAGAAAAGCTAAAATGTCACCAATCATCTATTTATGGGGATGAAACTTTCTAGCTTCAGGAAACATAAGACATCAAAGTCCTATGATAAATATATCTCCAATAGGTGGTTTTCTGGCCTTCAATAAATGTAGGAGTGACTTCATCAGAAACGCCTCCGTCCTTCAGCACTTGGGTTTCAATAGCCAGGCTGTTGAACTAAGCTACTGTAAAGCAGGATGCAATACTTAACTCAGAGAGGCAGCTCGGCTCAGCCAGAAGCGCCCAAGGGCTGTCCACTGCCAAGTTCAGTGTTGGCATACCATTCTCTCCTGGGCCAAGCTGGTGCAAATAAAACAATTACTGGTATTCTTTCCACATGCATTCTGCCTAATGCAGAAGAAGCTGAACTGGTGAGAAGGTATAAACTAGGGAGTAATAATCCCATGGTTTCACAATGGCATCCAGCATAAATTACCTACGGATCCTTAGTCCTGGCGCCATACTGTTGAGCAAAGCAACACGAGATGAACTGCTCAAAGCTCCAGAATGTTGATGGGTAAAACCCTTCCCAGAGGACACCACATCCCCTACACTGAAAAATCCAAGAACAGCTCCCTATCCTGTCCGACTTGCATCACCGCCTATCAGGCAACTGGAAGAAAGGACTGTCACACTTCCAACCTGAGAGGAGCCATCCACCAGCTCAGCACCTGAACCACACTGGGAACTAGGGGATATTCAGCAATCCAGCAATTGAGCCTTCCTGTTCCACTACAACAGGATATTCCTCCAACAGCCTGGAATGGAACTGAGTGTATGGATCTGCATCGAACGTGGCAACCATCTTTACCAGAGTCTCGAAGAAACAAACTGAGGGAAACTTATGAACTTTAACCACTGACATCTGATTTAATCAGAGAACAGTACTTGCCTGGAGGCAGAAACACTTTCCTGGTTAGTAACCCTGAACAGACCCAAGCCTCTGTGCCAGTTCCAATCCTGATTTTTGCATATTAAAGCGGTTCTTCACCCTAAAGGGGAAGTTCCGCTAGTATTATCCCTCCCCCCCTCCGGTGCCACAATCGGCACCTTTCGGGGGGGAGGGGGGTGCAGTTACCTGGATAATCCAGGTAACTGCACCCACTTCCGGCCAGACCGCCGCATGGCTCCGCCCACCGCCGCATGGCTCCGCCCCCCCCGTTGTGTTCTGGGAAACACACAGTTCCCAGAGACACAGCGGGGAACCAGTGCAGCGCGACTCGCGCATGCGCAGTAGGGAACCGGGCAGTGAAGCCCTCTTGCTTCACTTCCCGATTCCCTGACAGAGGATGGCGGCGGTGGCTGCAGCGAGACGAGCGATCGCTCGCCATCTGCCGCCGACATCGCTGGAACCTGGGACAGGTAAGTGTGATATTATTAAAAGTCAGCAGCTGCAATATTAGTAGCTGCTGGCTTTTAATATTTTTTTTTTGTGTGCAGCTCCTCTTTAAGGACCCAGCCTAGATTTTCTGAAGTATTGACAGAGACATTTTGCCTCAAGCCAACGTGGTTTCCAGTCTTTTGTTCATCTTTAAAAGATTCTCAAAATATAAAAAATTTACATTTTATTTATGATTATATTCATTTGTCCAATTACATTTGAGCCTCAGAAAATGGGAGGGCCATGTGGCATTGGAATTGTGCCTGCATCTAAATATATATGGACCAAAATGTATACAAACTTGGGTTGATGGTGTTACAGTGGTTTGTTAAGACCCCATTCACACTTTTTCTGCCCTTTTCCCAAACCTGACTATGCTCCACAAGCAGAATATCATTCTAATTGTCCCTGTTCACTAGTAGACTCAGTCACCCTATGCTCTACGTCTAACGCCCAAAAAACCTACATGAGCTATTTTGGAAGTACGCAGGCTTTTAGGTACCACAGACTTCTGTCCTAAGACCTGTAGATGCACATGTGCACGGAAGCAATGGCTCTTTCGTGGCGTTACTTCAGCTGATGTGCTGTTAAAGTCATTGCGGCTCCAGCCAATCACAGCACTGGAGTCTGTGATACCTGGGAAAAAAACTCTGGGAGACATGTCATGGGCAGAGCAGTGTGTCAGAACTTCAATCTAAGGTGAGTATTTCATAATGAGCTAGTATACTATGCATACTAGCTCATTATCCCTTTGTCTTGCAGAGTTTTTGTTTTTTTGTGGAGTTTACAACCAATTTAAAGGCCCACTTTCCAGCCGTGAATTGGGTCTATTAACAATTACATGCAGTAGACCAAGCAGGGTTTTCTGCTGATAAACTGCAGGAAGCCATCCCATGGAAAGCAATGGGAGCCTGACAGCTCCTGCAGCTAACCGCGGCCACTCACGTGTAATCCTGCATACCATGCTACACAAAAAGAAAAAGAAAAGCAGTTATTTTCCAATGATCACCAAAGTGTACCATTAGTGTATAAGAACTGCAGAAAGTTGCTGGTACTGTTGATAGAACCCAGTCAAGCACTTTAATTTGCTAACCTTCATTATGAAAGTGGCAGCTGAAATCCAAGACAGGTAAAAGTACAACACATTATGAGCACCATGGTGCTTTAAAAATCTTTTGAATCTCAGTAACCAGCCTTAAACAAGATCAGAATGTGAAGGCTTGAATCTATAAGTGCTGTAATCAGGAAGATGCATAATGAGTACACAATTGCCTGTGCATATTTATATCTTAAGAGACATTGTGATAAACAAGTTACTATGGAGCAATCTCAAGGGACTTCAACATCTTCCAGGCCAAATAAACCGTCCGCTATAGTTATGGATTAGTGTTGCACAGGAGCCACGATGGAGGAAGGTGTTTTATCCATATGTCAAAGGAAAGGGAAAAGGCACCTTTAAAGTAGAAGTAAACTCACCCATTTACCAGTTTTAAAAAACAGTTATATTTCCGGCACGTGAAATTAAACACTCCCATTGGTTGTGCTCTCAACCAGTCAAACCATCCAATGGCTGGTGTCATAACTGATCACATGTGCATCATCATGGCAAATGTAGATTAAACAGAGGCAAAGATGGCAGCTTCCTTGGCTGAAAATGATAGGTTTACTTCCACTTTAAGTGCACTGGTTAAAAGATTTATTAGAGGCACAATGGGATTAAAAACACTTACAAGATAGTAAGAGGTCATAGGCATATAATGATTTGTCCTCATGCGATCACTAATTCTTGTCTGTCTGGGGGAGAGAGCCATCCTGCAGCTGTCAGAGTCCCGGGTGACATGGATTGACAAGAAATCAAAGATGCGTTGAGGCGGCCCGGGTTCTGGAACTAAGCTGGAACGCACATGTCCGATGTGACATCAGGTGAAGGAGCATGCACAGCTTCTTCTCCAGACCTTGTCAGAGCCACACATGCTCCAAAACGCCTTTCTCTTTCCTTTATGAAACTCCAGAGCTGCTTCTTCTATACAAAGTGCTGCCTTCAGTGGCATTTCTCCAATGCTACTAAGGAGCAGATACCCAGCCTCACCAAAGCACCCTCATCTCTCCCTCTTTTTTTTATCCATGTTACCTTCTATAACTGGCATAAGAGCTTTTATGTTTCCTCTCGTCTACAGGTAATGAAGGCACCCAAATGCATTGGATTATTCCGAAACACAGGAAAGTCATAGGATGCATGCAACGCAGAGGCAGTTACTTGGTGATTTAGAGCCCATTCTTAATATGATTCTCTCAACTGACCAACGGTACCACAGAAATCAATTTGGGTAATTTGCATTTTTTGTGTGTACAGGTACCCTAGGGTCAATAGATACAAAATATGGTGTCTTCTAGTTATGGTAACGGTGCCAAAAAGTGTACCAAAAATGCTCCACTGTTAAAATTCAATTTTTTATTATAAAACAGTTAAAACAAATGCAATTTGAATGTCCCAGACAAATTGTCGGGACAGTGGGCCACGTGGAAGGGTTTTTCCACTTTTATCTCCTCCCTGCTTCCTTTACTCCTCCTGGATCAATGCGGAAGGTACTTTGAGTAACAGAAACAGGAGGAGAGGAGACAAAAATATCTTGGCTGTGATATATCATGAGCTCACAAGAAGTTACCAGCAGGCCTCTATACATAACCGTTTTTTATTTATTTATTTTTTATTTTGTTATAACCTGGCCATTTCAGGTCATACCTATGGTGTGTGTGTGTGTGTGTGTGTGTGTGTGTGTGTGTGTGTGTGTGTGTGTGTGTGTGTGTGTGTGTGTGTGTGTGTGTGTGTGTGTGTGTGTGTGTGTGTGTGTGTGTATTTTTTTTAATCTAATAAATTTGTAGATTGTTTAACGGTATGTTCACGATCAGAGTCCACTTTTGTTTCCCCTTCCCTTCACTCGTGGCCGGGCGGCCCCGAGCGTCTTATGTCTTACTACAGGTTTTTTCACTGAAAAAACTTTGTATATGATAGCCTATCGGAGAGCTTTGCCTAACTCCAAAAATTAACAGCGATTGGACGGCCACCCTGCCTATCTGCTTCGTATCGACAGAGGAAAGCAGGACGATCACCTGGTTCTGGAATCCTTCGGCCCGTGTCGGTAATCTTCGGCAGATCCGTACGTGCTCACGCCCTCAGCGGCGTGTGAGAACGGAATACGCATCCGTGATCCCTGCAGAGGGTTTGTCTGCCAGCGCTAACGACTCCGTTGGTTTGGAGTCCATCCAATGCGGTAAGAGTCCAACTTTTTTCCGGACTGGAAGAGATACTGGCAAAACCAGGAAGGTCTCATCAAACTTTTGAGAAGGACTGATTTCCCTGTTTACTATTATTTGGGGACTTTAGTTAGAACCAGGATTTTTCTTGTACAAGGACTTTTTTGATTGAATTTCTTACACTGTGGATTTTTTTGATTCATGTTTTATATATAATCTATATTGGATTTCATTACTTTTTACACTATAGATTTCACGTATATTCAGCACAACTTTATGTATAATTTTTTCTGATTTGATCAATAATTGATATTTGATGGTTTTTAGTTGCAGCTTTTAGGCTTTGCCCCAAACGCGATATTTTTGTTTGTTTTTCTTGTATAGTATAATCACCATGCCAAGGCAACTTAGAATAGAGTTCTGTCCAACCAGACAGGGATTAAATCATGAATCGGCAAAGCTGGCAATAAACAGTGGATATAAGCATTAACTTTCCCCTTCCCATTTCTCCCTTTTTGCTTACAACCTTCCCTTAACCACTTCCCGAGCGGCGCACGCCGATGTACGTAGGCAGAATGGCACAGGCAGGCATATTGGCGCACAGGTACATTCAATCTTTAATGCTGCCCTGCCATCGTGAGCGTGCCGCCAGCAGCACATTCGCGTGCCAGTCGGGACCCCCGTGAGTCCTGTCGCGGGTCCCGTGGGCTCGATTGCCGCAGGCATACCCGCGATTGTCTCACGGGGCGGCTGAATGGAGAGATGCCATTGTAAACAGCATCTCCCCGTTCTGCCTAGCAACAAGTGACGCTGATCTCTGCTCCATGTGATTGGAGCAGAGATCAGTATTCACTAAAATAAAGCCCAGCCCCCCACATGTAAATCTTCACACTGCATCTGCTTGTTTTGATTATTGGACATGCAGTTCCTGTATGTATTCTCTAAAAATTGTATGTTCTTTAAAGAAAAGAACTGCAATGTAAATAATACTATAACTAGTCAAGAGTGCACTCTAGAAGAATGTCTGGGATTAGGTACAATGTCCCTCCTAGCATAAGCAATATAAGTAGGGCTCTATGTAGCAGCTGTAAAAGGCAGAGTCTTCAAGTCCTAAGTCTTCAGCCAGTTAAAGTTGGGACCCAATTGGACTGTTGGTCCACATGAGAATATTTCCAATCAAACCTGCAGGTAGCCATAAGGCTTCTAGATGGCTGTATGGTCAATTCCTAAAAGGGCTTTGTCTCTACAGCAGTAGTAAATCTCCACTGCAGAAGCTCACCAGTCCCACTGATATTGCAGCTCACCCAAATGACTTGCTGTTTGCTCTCCAAATTCAACATTTCAGATCTTTCTCAGGTTAACATTATGCAGCAGTGGTGGTGCGTCTGTGGGCTGGTGGTAAGTAAAGCTTGTTTTTTTTTCCTCGGTTTATCCTTGGGTTTGTTTTTATCTGTTGTTAGCCTTCCAAGTTTCTTACTGCGATAGCCAGCTATAGGTGTGAGCGGGTGGCGTCTTTTTGCGTCACAGGTTGTGTTTTTGGTCAGGCATCACACTGACACTGTTCAGTGTGCTCCTGTACCTTTAAGAAGGAGTGGCTCCCCTTCAGTCCACCTGCTCTCACTTATCCATCAGAATGCATGTGCCTCCACTGTGGGGACACTCATAAGTTAGTGTTAGGTACCACAGATATAGGGGTGCCTTGGCGGGGCTCTGTGGCTTACGCATGCATTTGCAAGTGTGTGCAGACTTAACCCCTGTTTTTAACGCATATTGTTAGATAGGTTAATTGGTTGTCTGTGGGCTGGTGGTAAGTAAAGCTTGTTTTTTTCCTTGGTTTATCCTTGGGTTTGTTTGTATATGTGGTGCACACTGGACATAGCAAAATTATGCTGTACAGCTTGAGAAAATGCAGCTACTACGATTCACACAGTAGAGTGCTGTCTGACTCATTGCTCAGCAGTGCCTTGCTTTTGCTGATATAGCCCTCAACCAGGGCAACTGTTACAGAGAGCGCCTGCAGCCAGTGTTTTTCCCGCTCTACATTCTTAGCCCAGCACATGGCTACATAAAGATTCACTGTACCTGGAAGCATAAGGTAGATATCATCTGGCACTTTTGTGTATTTTGTGATATTCACTGAATATGAATTACTGTAAACTGAACAGTTATGTGATGGAAACTCTAGCTCTTGAACAGTGTCTTAGGTATCTTTAGAAAGCAGTGAATGTGACATTTCCTAAACATTAGTTAGCATTTACTCTACCTGGTGATGAACGTTAGTTGTCATATTCACTGCTTTTTAAATATTGTGAATGCCAGCCCAATACACCCTCACAATGTACATTCGATACCAAGCACAGTGAATGAATAGTGCCCTGTGCATTGCAAAACATGCAGAGAGAAACTTATATTTAAGTGCATTTTGCCATTTTGATTAGGTTGCTTGACACAACACATGTCAGTGCACTGCTTTGTGGTGTGAAAGGGCTCTAGATGGTTCAGTCCAATTTTTTTATTATTCCAGACTAGTATATGGGGGGGGGGGGGGAGGCATATGTTTGAACTGGCAAGACTGACGCTACGGCATCTGTGATATGATCAGTTTTTTTCAGTTTCACCTATTTTAATGAAACTGAAAAAAAATGATAATCAATTGAATACTGTAATTGCCTTTTAAAATCAAGTTGGGTCGATTTGAACAGTAAGCGTGTGGCATCACTAGAACACCAAGTTCAAAGTAGGAAAATATATAAAATAGAACATGTACATAGTAAAAAAATAAGTTTGCATGTCAATTTGGAAAGGTAGATGGATAGATAAACACATGGGGTTGATTTACTAAAATTGGAGAGTGCAAGATCTAGTGCAGATCTGCATAGAAACAAATCAGCTTCCAGGTTTTAATGCCAAAAGTTTAACTGAACCAGCCAAAGTTAGTAGCCGACTGGCTATCATGCACAGTTTTTCCACTCTCCAGTTTCAGAAAAATTAACCCAAACGTCTATATAGATTACATGAACAGCTTCACCTCCCTCATCTGCAACCTGTGCGTCAGGGGATTAGACTGCAACAGGGATAATAGATCAGGGTCAGTAGTTCCAATATAGCCGGTCCTTCACATACTGCACCCCCAAACCATCCTGCTGTGCCATAGGATAAACACCATGCATACTATAAAATCAGCACATGTAGCAAAAAATAAACAAAAACTGTATTTTGAAATAATTTTGTATACTGGCTGTAATATAGTAAAGTGAATAAATGGAATCATAGCAGGTTAGGTGTACAGTACAATCTTTTCATGCTTATTTTGAAAGGTGTGGCTGAAGAAATAATTTCAGTTGAATGATAAATATATAGAGTTTAAAGTGGAAGTAAACTCCCCTATCATTTTCAGCCAAGGAAGCTGCCATCTTTGCCTCTGTTTAATCTTCAACTGCTATGGTGCTGCACATGTGATTCGTTATGACACCAGCCACTGGATGGTTTGATAGTTTGGCTGAGAGCACAGCCAATGTGCAGCTAGCATTCCCCGCATGCTTTTTTTTTAAACTGTTTAAATCCATGGGTTTACTTCCACTTTATTGTAGTAAGCAGGTCTCCTGTGTCTCCAGAATGCAAAGGCAGAAATTACCACAATGCAATCAACACGATTATCCCCATAAACAAAAATATGCAATATCTTAACTATAGGCATGAGCCTCATTCACAGAACGCCCTAAAATAAATGCAAGGCGTCCTGATTGGACAAGGTAAAGATTGTGGATTGTGACATTACCCTGCCACTACATCTTGCCCAAGTTAGAGAGCACCTTACATTTCTAGAGAAAAATGCGACGTAAATGGCACCTGTGTGGCCAGCAGTTCAGAAGACGACTCAGGAAACTGGGTATTTTTTCTTTTTTCTTTTTTTTTAAGGCATGGTATGCGTTTTTTTTTTTTTTTTTTTTACATCATTCTAAAATATAATAATGAGTTTAGTGAATATAAACCAATTTCTTTTTATCCAGTTATTAGTGTGGTATCTAGTCATCTGGTAACTCCTGCTTATGATATAGAAGTCCCAAAGCACACCATCTGCATTCTCTTTGCTCTCTTCCGCACGAAAAAAAACAAAAAAAAAAAAACACACATTTAAAAACCAGTTAGTACAAAGATGTGTCTTACAGCCACCAATCAGATGCAAACCCACCTTGAAAGCTTGCATGTAATTAGTGATGAATATAAATGAACAGAGCACATGCTTCCAGAAATACCCTCCTAAAGAACTTGCACGGTGCCCTCGGCATTCTGACAACAGTTGATTAGGGAAATTATTAAAATTGTGACTTCACATGGTCACTGTTTGCTGGATAACATTATTGGCTCACTCATTGATTGCACTTGCTTGCCTGGAACCGCTCTATATTTTAAAGAAGAAAAAAAAGTCTGGGTTTTGCATTACTCTAAAAAAGCAGCGCGACTAACCGAGGAAAAGACCGTGCTAGGTTCTGAAACAAAAATTACAGGCAGAGCCCTTTTATAACTAATGTTCATATGTGGATGATCAGTCTCATGACACATCAAGCGCGAGATATAAAGCAAAGATATTTCAGAAGATATCAGGAGGTCCTAGTAAATGCCAGGAATGTTGGGAATAGCGGTTATAAGCCATTTCTCTTGGTAAACACCCAAGCAAAAAAAAAAGAAAAACAGGATTGCATACAAGTCTTCAGAGGCAAGTTATTTTTCTCTGCCAGTGAAACCTTTCTTCCTTACATTGACTACCCACACAAAGATTTAGTCAAGAAATGTGCAATTTCCATGCAAAGGTTTAACCATGCGAATGCTTAGCAAAGAGGTGCTTGCAATGGACTGACATATCAGACATCAAGATGCAGAACTTTTTTTTCTTTTTTACACTATTTTCACTTGATGTACATAAGATGAAGCCTGATATCCAGCAAAACAGCTACAGTTTTGTAAAAATAAAAATAAAAAAAATAAAATAAATAAACCTGCACTCAATCTAAATTGTTGACAACCTATTTTAACAGGCAAAAATTAGATTCAAGTGCTTACAGATTAATGGCACAGAGTTGACACAGTGTGTTCATTTTCATGATCTAATTCAGGGGTCTCCAAACTTTTGAAACAAAGGGCCAGTTTATTGCCCTTCAAACTTTAGGAGGGCCAGATTTTGGCCAGCAGGAGAAGAAAATAGCATAGAGTTGGTGGTCAGTGGGAGTAACAAAAAAAAAAAAAAAAAAAAAAAAAAAAAAAACACGACAGTGTCAGTGGGAGGAAAATTGCCCCATAATTGGTGTCAGTGGGAGGACTAATGTCCTAAGGGCCAAGTTTGGCACGCAGCTTGGAGACCCCTAATCTAAATGAACAAGAATACAGATTTGTTGCATAGATATCAAACAATTAATTGGTTCAGAATTGCCCAGCCTAGTTAAGTCAATGCCAGAGCTGATGATTTGATGTTAAGTTTCCAAGATTACCAAAATTTAATTGCAGGATGGTCAAAGATTGCACAAATTCAACCTGCATGAGAGGTGTGTTAAGAAAAACCCTTTGTGCTAAAGTGCCTAATATGTAAACAATTGCACAATGAATGAATGAGGTTACAGTGCTAAAACAACCAGATAAATTATGTACAAACTATTAATATAAAACAAACATAAATCCACTGTGCTAGCATACATTAAAGTGCATGAGTGCCATAAATCTAAATCAACAATATTATCACATTTGCTGAATCTTAGACAAAGTGCATACATAACAAAGTTATACGTTAAATACAATCCATGAATACATTAATAAAACCAGCGTGCAAAGTCTTTACAAAGCAAAGAGATATGCTGGTGCTAGTGCTTATATCCAAACGATAAAGCCTGTGCTGTCCAAAAGATACATTGAAGCAAAATTAGAGTTTGCCATTGAACATATAGGTAAAGAGCAGGTCTCCTGGAACAATATACTTAGGACTGATCAGATATAGTTGTTTTGCCACATTAACAGATATGTTTGCTGCAAACTGCAGACAGTATTTCAGGATTAAACTATACATTCAATCAAAACCCACATCTTGAAACTAAATGAATTTTGATGGAGTAGTCGTCACAAATTTCTCTGTGTGTGAGATTGGTGGGCCAGTTATATGAAATTCCTACAGTGGGAGATAGCAGCTTCTGATGCCAGGGTTGTATTTATTTTTCCTCTGCTCACCAATAATTCTATTGATATTTTTGTTGAATGATTTAAAAAAGCTAAATTTTCATGTGTCCCTACTTGGGCATGGTTTGAATAAAGGATCTACTATCTGCCTGCTCTAATATGTTGAAAAAGTCAACAATTTGCATGGGGTGAACCTAAAGATGAAGTAAACCCTGATGGGTTTTACTTCCTCCTTTTTTTCCCCTGCAAAGCAAAAGCATAATTGGGCTAGTATGCATCACATACTAGCCCATTATGCTGCACTTACCTGCAAACTAAGCCTGTAATGTCCCCACTGGTGGCCACACCCATCTTCACCCCTCTTCCATCCAGGGCCATGGATGCCGGCTCTGACTGGGCGGAGGCGTGGGAGCAGCCGGTCACGACACAAGTGCCAATGAAGTCGGCGCAAGCGTATATGGTAAATATCTCCTAATCCGTGCAGGTATAGGTGATCTATCCAGTACCTACAGGCAAGACTTATTATAGGCTTACCTGTAGGTAAACGTGGTGTAACTAGGTTTACAATCACTTTAATTTGCATCTGTTGTGTCTTTTTTGTAATGATACAATACACAGTTGCATTTCCTAAGCTGGAATCATGGAATAATTGTTTTACCATAGCCTGGCACTATGCCTTGTTTATTTTGGAAACCCAGAATTATCTTGGAAGAAATAGTCATGCCACCAGCCCGTTGAAAACCACTTTGCCTCTATCAATAGCCTAAACACTTTGCTGGCCTTTGGCAGGCACATATTCAGTTGTCTGTAACCTCTTCTCATGTGGAGGCCCATTTGTTGGCTGCTCCGTCAGCTCCTTCTCTCAGCCCATTGTAGCTATGCACACAAATTCAAAAATGACAAAAGCTAAAGGATCCTTACTGGTAAAAAGTGAACATTAATCTCAGATAAGTCCAATGAGAGCTGAAAATTACCGAATGTTTAAAAACAAACCCAATACTTGTTTTAAAGCTTTGCAAAGTGAACTGCAGAAATAGGAAGAGATAGTCAGGTATGTCCTGTTACAGCATTTGATTGTCGCTCTGATTTTGCATTTCGGGAGCAATACTTTTACAAAGTGTACGGATATTTTACGTGTACACTGTTTCTGTACAGCCTTATTTATTTTGTTATATTGAAAATTTTTAATAAAATCTCAGTAAAATACATACAGTACACATACATACAAAAAGCCTGGAGAATAACTATTATACAGTGAAGGAGACTGAAGAGCTCAAGAACTGCAGCACAACTGACCGGCTCCTTGTACAAATCTTCTCTCTCCCAGTCTGAGCTGTGCTTTACAGGGGAGTTGTAAGAGAAGAAGAACACCATGTCAAATTTAGAAACCTAATATTTCAATGAATATATACCAGCATAATTATGCCTGGAGTTAAAATTCAGCCAGTGTTATCTTAGGAAGTAACATCTACTGAAATATTAACAACTTTGTCAATTGTAAGACATTGCAGGTATGCAGAACGTACCTGGCATCCATTCAAACTAGTTTGTTCTGAAAGTCCATAGCCAAATAAAAACTGCTAAGAAAAGTTGAGCTGAACATCAATAGGTTCTCAAAGTCTCCAGAGCTGCATTATGATGTAATCATTGTAAGCTGAACATTAACTGCTCTGCTCTTTGCTTTGCCTTTTTAATCAATTCTTAGGATTATCAGAGCTCCAAAAGGGCCTATAGAGTTGCAAGTGAAGTCTATGTCAGATGCTGAATACCCTTTAGTACTATTAAAGGAAATTTGCACTACACTACCCTATTCTCATATTCATATTTAACCACTTAACAACCGCCCATTGCCGATTAACGGCTTCAGGGCGGTTGTTTAACTCTGAGAGGCCGTTAATTAACGGCCTCCCAGAATTCTGCTCTCGCGCGCCCCCTGGGGCGCGCACTCGAGAGCATCCGTGACCGCCGGGTCCACAGGACCCGGCGCATCACGAATCACGGTAAACGGCCGCTCAGCGTGGCCGTTTACCACGTGATCGCTCCGTCAAATGACGGAGTGATCACTTGTAAACAAACCGGCGTCATGTTATGACGCCGGTTCCTCCCTCCCCCTCTCTGTACCGATCGGTACAGCGGAGGGGGAAGAGATCGGTGTCAGCAGCGATGTGGGCTGCATCTGCAGTGCCCACATCGCTGCGCACCGAAATTTAACCCCTCAATTCCCTGCCAACACTCTGCAATAGCCTGCCATTACTCTGCATTACTCTGCAATAGCCTGCCATTACTCTGCATTACTCTGCAATAGCCTGCCATTACTCTGCATTACTCTGCAATAGCCTGCCATTACTCTGCATTACTCTGCAATAGCCTGCCATTACTCTGCATTACTCTGCAATAGCCTGCCATTACTCTGCATTACTCTGCAATAGCCTGCCATTACTCTGCATTACTCTGCAATAGCCTGCCATTACTCTGCATTACTCTGCAATAGCCTGCCATTACTCTGCATTACTCTGCAATAGCCTGCCATTACTCTGCATTACTCTGCAATAGCCTGCCATTACTCTGCATTACTCTGCAATAGCCTGCCATTACTCTGCATTACTCTGCAATAGCCTGCCATTACTCTGCATTACTCTGCAATAGCCTGCCATTACTCTGCATTACTCTGCAATAGCCTGCCATTACTCTGCAATAGCCTGCCATTACTCTGCAATAGCCTGCCATTACTCTGCAATAGCCTGCCATTACTCTGCCATTACTCTGCAATAGCCTGCCATTACTCTGCAATAGCCTGCCATTACTCTGCCATTACTCTGCAATAGCCTGCCATTACTCTGCCATTACTCTGCAATAGCCTGCCATTACTCTGCAATAGCCTGCCATTACTCTGCAATAGCCTGCCATTACTCTGCAATAGCCTGCCATTACTCTGCAATAGCCTGCCATTACTCTGCAATAGCCTGCCATTACTCTGCAATAGCCTGCCATTACTCTGCCATTACTCTGCAATAGCCTGCCATTACTCTGCCATTACTCTGCAATAGCCTGCCATTACTCTGCCATTACTCTGCAATAGCCTGCCATTACTCTGCCATTACTCTGCAATAGCCTGCCATTACTCTGCAATCGCCTGCCATTACTCTGCAATCGCCTGCCATTACTCTGCAATCGCCTGCCATTACTCTGCAATCGCCTGCCATTACTCTGCAATCGCCTGCCATTACTCTGCAATCGCCTGCCATTACTCTGCAATCGCCTGCCATTACTCTGCAATCGCCTGCCATTACTCTGCAATCGCCTGCCATTACTCTGCAATCGCCTGCCATTACTCTGCAATCGCCTGCCATTACTCTGCAATCGCCTGCCATTACTCTGCAATCGCCTGCCATTACTCTGCAATCGCCTGCCATTACTCTGCAATCGCCTGCCATTACTCTGCAATCGCCTGCCATTACTCTGCAATCGCCTGCCATTACTCTGCAATAGCCTGCCATTACTCTGCAATAGCCTGCCATTACTCTGCAATAGCCTGCCATTACTCTGCAATAGCCTGCCATTACTCTGCAATAGCCTGCCATTACTCTGCAATAGCCTGCCATTACTCTGCAATAGCCTGCCATTACTCTGCAATAGCCTGCCATTACTCTGCAATAGCCTGCCATTACTCTGCATTACCCTGCCATTACTCTGCATTACCCTGCCATTACTCTGCATTACCCTGCCATTACTCTGCATTACCCTGCCATTACTCTGCATTACCCTGCCATTACTCTGCATTACCCTGCCATTACTCTGCATTACCCTGCCATTACTCTGCATTACCCTGCCATTACTCTGCATTACCCTGCCATTACTCTGCATTACCCTGCCATTACTCTGCATTACCCTGCCATTACTCTGCATTACCCTGCCATTACTCTGCATTACCCTGCCATTACTCTGCATTACCCTGCCATTACTCTGCATTACCCTGCCATTACTCTGCATTACCCTGCCATTACTCTGCATTACCCTGCCATTACTCTGCATTACCCTGCCATTACTCTGCATTACCCTGCCATTACTCTGCATTACCCTGCCATTACTCTGCATTACCCTGCCATTACTCTGCATTACCCCCCATTACTCTGCATTACCCCCCATTACTCTGCATTACCCCCCATTACTCTGCATTACCCCCCATTACTCTGCATTACCCCCCATTACTCTGCATTACCCCCATTACTCTGCATTACCCCCATTACTCTGCATTACCCCCATTACTCTGCAGCGCTCTGCAATGCCCTGCAGCGCTCTGCATTGCCCTGCAGCGCTCTGCATTGCCCTGCAGCGCTCTGCATTGCCCTGCAGCGCTCTGCAACGCTCCGCAACACCCTGCAACACTCCGCAACACTCTGCAATACCCTGCAACACTCCGCAACACTCTGCAATACCCTGCAACACTCCGCAACACTCTGCAATACCCTGCAACACTCCGCAACACTCTGCAATACCCTGCAACACTCTGCAATACCCTGCAACACTCTGCAATACCCTGCAACACCCGCCAATACCCTGCAACACCCGCCAATACCCTGCAACACCCGCCAATACCCTGCAACACCCGCCAATACCCTGCAACACCCGCCAATACCCTGCAACACCCGCCAATACCCTGCAATGCAATACTCTGCAACGCCATACTCTGAGATACCCAGCCATAGTCGGTGATACCCTGCAATACCCAGCCATAGACATGCCCCCCCCCCCCCCCCTCCCGCCGCCCTCCGGTGCTTCTATCGAATCGCTAATACGATCAAAGACAATCTTTTTTTTTTTTTTTTTTTTCAGGCTTCCCAGCTTAGAGGTGAGATGCGGGGTCTTATTGACCCCACATCTCACTGTAAAGAGGACCTGTCATGCCATATTCCTATTACAAGGGATGTTTACATTCCTTGTAATAGGAATAAAAGTGATCAAAAAAATTATTTTTGGGGAAAAAAATGTCAAACTAAAATAAATAAAGTAAAATGAACAATAAAAAAAAAATGTTTTTTTTTAAAGCGCCCCTGTCCCCATGTGCTCGCATGCAGAAGCGAACGCATACGTAAGTCCCGCCCACATATGAAAACGGTGTTCAAACCACACATGTGAGGTATCGCTGCGAACGTTAGAGCGAGAGCAATAATTCTAGCCCTAGACCTCCTCTGTAACTCAAAACATATAACCAGTAAAAAAAAAATTTAATTGTCGCCTATGGGGATTTTTAAGTAGCGACGTTTGGCGCCATTCCACGAGCGTGTGCAATTTTGAAGAGTGACATATTAGGTATCTATTTACTCAGCGTAACTTCATCTTTCACATTATGGAAAAATTGGGCTAACTACTGTTTTTTTTTTTTTTTTTTAAGCCCAAAACTGTTTTTTTTTCCAAAAAAAAGCATTCGAAAAATTACTGCGCAAATACCGTGCGAGATAAAAAGTTGCAAAGACCACCATTGTATTCTCCAGGGTGTTTGCTAAAAAAACATATATAATGTTTTGGAGTTCTATGTAATTTTCTAGCAAATAAATGATGATTTTTACATGTAGGAGAGAAATGTCAGAATTGTCCTGGATGCTCCAGAACACCTGATGGCGCTCCCTGCATGTTGGGCCTCTGTATGTGGCCACACTGTGTAAAAGTCTCACACATGTGGTATCGCCATACTCGGGAGTAATAGCAGAATGTGTTTTGGGGTGTAATTTGTGGTATGCATATGCTGTGTGTGAGAAATAACCTGATAATATGACAATTTTGTGAAAAAAAAAAGTAAAAAAAATCTTGATTTTGCAAAGAATTGTGGGAAAAAATGACAACTTCAAAAAACTCATCATGCCTCTTACTAAATACCTTGGAATGTCTTCTTTCCAAAAAGGGGTAATTTGGGGGGTATTTGTACTTTTCTGGCATGTTAGGGTCTCAAGAATTGAAATAGGCCGTCAGTACTTCAGGTGTGATCAATTTTCAGATATTGGCACCATAGCTTGTGGACTCTATAGCTTTCACAAAGACCAAATAATATCCACCAATTTGTACTTATTTTTACCAAAGATATGTAGTAGTATAAATTTTGGCCAAAATTTATGAAGAAAAAATTACTAATCTGCTAAATTTTCTAACAGAAACAAAGAAAAATTCATTTTTTTACAGAATTTTCGGTATTTTTTCCTTTATAGCACAAAAAATAAAAAACCCAGCGGTGATTAAATACCACCAAAAGAAAGCTCTATTTGTGTGAAAAAAAGGACAAAAATTTCATATAGGTCCAGTGTTGCATGACTGAGTAATTGTCATTCAAAATGCGAGAGCACCGAAAGCTGAAAATTGGTCTGGTTATTAAGGGTGTTTAAGTGCCCAGTGGTCAAGTGGTTAACTCACATGGTGGTAAGGTTGTTTTATTCGTATGAGAATGAGGAGTGTGTCCAGATGCACACAAATTCAAACATCTCTACAATCTCTAAAAATACAATAGAAAAGAACAAAGAAGGAGGTCTCAAGATATAAACTATAGGTGCAATTTTAAATTTTTAACTACAGGATCAGAATTTGATGCAGTGAACAATGAAAAAAAAAAAAATAAATAAGTTTGTTATTAAACCATTACAGCTCTAGAGAGTATTACCTCCTTCATGACCAGAATTTTTTTTTGCTATGCGTCACTGCGCTACTTCCCCTGACAACTGCGCCAAACGAAATTCAAATTTTTTTCCACACAAATAGAGCTTTCATTTGCAGGTATTTAATCACCTCTTTTTTTATTATACAAATGAAAAAAAGACTTGACAATTTTGAAGAAAAAAAATATATAAACAAAGTTTGCTATAAAACATATCCCATAAAAAAAAAAAAAAAAAAAAAAAAAAAAAATCACAATACGTATATATTGATTGATTTGCGTGAAAGGTATAGCGTCTACAAGCTATGGGATATACAGCCATGGCCAAAAATATTGGCACCCCTGCATTTCTGTCAGATAATGCACCACTTCACCCAGAAATGTTTTGGCACTGTTTTGTGTCATTAATACAAACAAAAGAAAAAGTGGAGAAGCAAAAAGCCAAATCTGACACATTCCATGCAAAACTCCAAAACTGGACAAAATTATTAGCATCCTCGATTTGATATTTGGTAGCGCACCCCTTGGGGAAAAAAAAACTGAAATCAATCACTTCCTGTAACCCTCAATGGAGTTTTAGACCTCTACTGGAACTACAGATAACTCTTTTTCCGCCAACTGCTCCAGGTCTCTCAGATTGGAAGGGTTCCTTTTCCAAACTGCTGTTTTTAAATCACTCCACAGGTGCTCTATGGGATTTAGATCGGGACTCACTGTTGGCCAGTTCAGTACTCTCCAGTGCTTTGTCTTAAACCATTCCTGGGTGCTTTTGGACATGTGCTTTGGGTCATTGTCCTTCTTTAAGACTCATGTCCTCTGACGGAGACCCAACTTTCTGACACTAGGCTCTCCAGAATTCTTTGTTATTATTTCATAATACCGTGCACAGTAAAGACATCCACTGCTTGAAGCAGCAAAGTAACCCCCCAAACATCAGTGAAACTCCACCATGTTTGAATGTAGGGACTGTAGTCTTTACTTTAAAGGCCTCATTTATTTTTCCGGAAATAGTAGAATGATGTGCTTTACCAAAAAGCTGCAATTTTGTTTTGTCTGTCCACAGCACATTCTCCCAAATCAATTTTGCCTTCCTCGGGTACGTTTTGGCAAGCTGGATCAATTAGAAGCGATTTATCTTGGTCTGATTTTTTTTACATCTCAAAACCTGACATTTTTACAAGTGCAAACATTTTATATGCACTGTACATATACAGACCAAGTGGTACTAGATTCCAGTAGCGGTAATATCAAATTTTTACAAGCAAAATAATGTGTTTATATCTGACAATGTGTCAGTAATGCTCCCTGCAAACATGGCAGTATGGATAGTTGTACATGATATTTTATAACAGAGGTCAGTAGCTTATGCGATACTGCACATCCTCCTCCAGTGATCTCTCCACAGCTGATCTTTCAGTAATGCTAACACATTGCTGCCATCAAGGGTCTGAATGTTTTATCTATTTTATGAGTGTACCAGGAGCACAGAGAATCCATGAAAGAGGGGTTCAGAGACAAATCTCCTTGCCACTGTGGTTTGAGCGATGCATAACCTAGTGCAGGGAAACTTATTTTTATTAAATGTATTTATTACAGGTAATTATATAGCGCTGACAATTTATGCAGAATCGGTGGCTGCCCCAAAGTAGCTTACAAACAAAAGGTCTCCACTTCACGTATTGTACAGTGCATTGAAAAATTATTCACACTTCTTGAAAGTTTCCACATTTTGTCATGTTACAACCAAAAACGTAAATGTATTTTATTGGGATTTTATGTGATAGACCAACACAAAGTGGCACATAATTGTGAAGTAGAAGAAAAATGATAAATTATTTGCAATTTTTTTTTACAAATAAATAAAAATGTGTAGCGTGCATTTGTATTCAGCCCCCATTTAGACACCCCTAACAAAAATGTAGTGGAATCAATTGCCTTTAGAAGTCACCTAATTAGTAAATAGAGTCCACCTGTGTGCCATTTAATCTTAGTATAAATACAGCTGTTCTGTGAAGCTCTCAGAGGACTGTTGGATATATATCCCAAGCTTTGAACATCTCACGGAACACTGTTCAATCCATCATCTGAAAATAGAAAGAGTATGGCACAACTGCAAAACTACCAAGACACGGCCGTCCACCTAAACTGACAGTCTGGGCAAGAAGAGCATTAATCAGAGAAGCAGCCAAGAGGCCCATGGTAACTCTGGAGGAGCTGCAGAGATCCACAGCTCAGGTGGGAGAATCTGTCCGCAGGACAACTATTAATCATGCACTCCACAAATCTGACCTTTATGGAAGAGTAGCAAGAAGAAAGCCATTGTTAGAGGAAAGCCATAAGAAGTCTTGTTTTCAGTTTGTGAGAAGACATATAGGGAACAAAAACAAACATGTGGAAGAATGTGCTCTGGTCAGATGAGACCAAAATTGAACTTTTTGGCCTAAAAGCAAAACTTTGTGTAGTGGAAAACTAACACTGCGTGTCAACCTGAACCCACCATCTCCACTGTGAAACATGGTGGTGACAGCATCATGTTGTGGGGATGCTTTTCTTCAGGGACAGGGAAGCTGGTCAGAGTTGATGGTCAGACAGATGGAGCCAAATACAGGGCAATCTTAGAAGAAAACCTGTTAGAGTCTGCAAAAGACTTGACTGGGACGGAGGTTCACCTTCCAGCAGGACAACGACCCTAAACATACAGCCAGAGCTAAAATAGACTGGTTTAGATCAAAGAATATTCAAGTGTGTTAGAATGGCCAGACCTAAATCCAATTGAGAATCTGTGGCAAAACTTGAAAACTGCTGTTCACAGACATTCGCCATCCAATCTGACAGAGCTTGAGCTATTTTGCAAGGAACGGGCAAAAATGTCACTGTAGATGTGCAAAGTTGGTAGAGACATCCCCAAAAAGACTCGCAGCTGTAATTGCAGTGAAAGGAGGTTCTACAAAGTATTGACTCAGGGGGGCTGAATACAAATACAGGCTACAATTTTAAAAAACACTTTCAAAAGCATTTATCATTTTCCTTACAATTAACAATTGTGTGCCACTTTGTGTTCATCTATCACATAAAATCACAATGAAATACATTTAAATGGTTGCAACATGACAAAAATGTGGAACATTTCAAGGGGTATGAACACTTTTTCAAGCCACTGTATATACTGTACATACTAGGGCAAATTTAGACAGGAGCCAATTAACCTGCCAACATATCTTGAAAGTGGCAAGAAATAAGCGTATACTAAAGAACTAAGCCATTGTGTTGCCCCTTTAAGTAATACTAGATACTTTATTTCTCTATCAAAAAAGTTCAGCTTGCAAATTTTCGTTTTAGTCCCCATTTCCACTACAATAAAAACTCTTCAGTCTAACACAAGACAACCACATTCTGCAACAGACGGCTTTATTTACTAAAATATGGTTAAAAGCTTAGGCCCTGCTCACACAGGTGTACCGATTCGTATACTCTTGCAAAGGGCAGTCTTCAGTCGCTTGGGAAGCACAGGTATTCTATGCAGGAGCGTGCAGGCAGTCTGTTCATATAAATGACAGGTGACTGGCTGCACAGATGGTTAATATTGGGGACAATTCATTCAAAGCACAAATTCCAGATGAAGGCAGATATTGTTCTGTTGACAACATGAGTGTTACACT